>NC_133652.1:58271134-58871134 GCF_009905375.1 Apium graveolens
TGCATACTTTCAAGATTAAATTTCTATTTAAAGTTACATCCATCCACTAGAAATCTTTATCTTGCTCTTGTAACAATCTAGCGGATTAAATCCCTAGAACTTATCTCAAATCGCGTTTAGCATTTGATTCTAATTATTGCAAAAATAGAAAAAGTTCATGTCGAATTTATTCTAAATTTGTGATAATTAATTTGATTAATTCCTTGTAATCGATACAGTTGTTGTAACACCTTTCAAGTTTAATAATATCTTATTTAACTTGAATTTTGTTTCACATTTTTATTCCGCATTTAATTCGATTATTCGATACTGTTTGTATTCAACCCCCCCTTCTACAAACACATTGGACCTAACAATTGGTATCAAAGCCTTCTGATTAACGAACAAATCAAGATCCTAGACTTTTGTGTTTTTTCAACTCCTTGAATTTTTATTTATTCAAAAATTCATAATGACTTCACATAAAGTTGGAACCGTTAAATTCCACAATTTGATAAGAGAATTATATCATGTGGAAGAAGAAGATGCTATTATTTTTACAAGTTGCAAATCCCAATATTCAAACTTGTTAAAGAAGGTATAAAAACTCCGATGGTTATTGAACCGGAGGTAATAATAGATGGTGTGGTGACTACTAAGCTAGAACCTATCCAAAAGAGCCTGAAGATTTTACTCCTGCTGAGAAGGAAGAAGCCTCCTTAGATGCCAGCCTCAATTAATATTAATTGATTCCCTTGATCCCTTGATGAACAGACATGTGATGAACTGTAAAAATTCTAAACACATGTGGGAAACTATTGAGGTAATTAATGAAGGCACAGAGGAAGTTAGGGAGAACAAGTTGGAAATCCTAACCTCTGAATATGAACATTCAAATCAAATCCAGGAGAAGGAATTACTGAAGTGTTTGAGAGGTACAATGCGTTGATCAACAACCTGAACATCAATGGAAAGTATTATTCAATCAGGAGGTCAACAAAAAGTTCCTTTTAACACTGCCAGCTCATCTTGAACATAGAATCACTGCCATTAGAGAAGCTAGAGATCTGAGTGAAATTTCTTTGGACAGGCTCTATGGAGTGTTAAAAACTTATGAGTTGGAGCAGATTCAACAGAAGGAAGTCTACGGGAAGGATAGAATGGTCAGCACATCTAATGCACTTGTAGCTAAAGGTCAACAACAACACAATCTCAACAGTTAGAAAGAATGGTATAGTTTTCCAAGGGTGAGGACAATAAGTTAGTAGCATAATATGATCCTCCTACTATAAATCAATCAAGTGATGATTTTTATTCCTTGGAAGAGCTGGAGCAATTGGAAGATGAATCAATGGCCCAAATTGTCAAGAGATTCTCCCATGTCAGATTCAGGAGGAATCCCAAGCTTAAGTACAAGTCCAACTACAACAAATTCCAGAAAGGTGGATCTTCATCCTCTAACACCAGCAGTGGTGGATACCAAATAGGGATGGTTGATCGGAGCACCATTAGATGCTATAACTGCAATGAGTCGGGACACTTTGCCACAGAATGTAGGAAGCTAAAGCAAGTAAGAAAGAACTCTAAAAGGGCTTATCTGGCAAAGGGAAGAAGCTGGATGATACTGACAGTGAAGATGAAGAAGAAGGGAATCTTGCTCTTATGGCTATTGATGGAAAAGCTTCATCGTCAAGAATAGAGGTAAAACTTTCTGATGCTGAAATGGTTTATCATCTAAGAGGTAACTTAGATTGTGCACGTCGTGATAATGAACTGTTAAGTTTACAGATCACAGACCTTGAGAAAGAGGTCAATGAATTAAGACTGTGCACATTAATCTAGACAAATTAAAAGAACAGGTATCTTTTCTAGAGAATAGAGTTGACTGTTATAGAAAACTCGAAACTATTCTCAAAGACAAGATCACCGGTCTTGAGACTAAGGTTTAGAGCCTACTTCAATTCTTGTTCGAAGGCTAAAGAGTTCTACAGTAAGCAAGCTGTTAATCAAACATCCAGAATAGGTTATGATTACAATGCTGCTATTGGAGAATTAGGCATAAACTCCCCTCCTCATGTCTGTGCTAAAGGGAGGGAAGTACCACATGTGCTTAAGGGTGTTGATGAACCCCTCTATAAAGCATCAATTGCTGAACCATTTGATGCGACCTCTTCTGTTATTCATGAAGAAATACGTGCTGAAGATCATGCTAATGAGAAGATTGTTTCCAAGTCAAGTGTGTCGAAAGTTCCAGTCAAAGTTGTGAAAGCAACTGAGACTAACTCAGACACACATGAGTTGGATAACAAAATGCCATGTCTGCCATGCATAAATTGCCTGCTATTAATCACTCTCATAAAGCATGTGGTGTTGCTAATTGTATGTCTTGTGCTTTTAATATGATGTATGCTTATTTTAATGGTAAGCATGTGTCTAATGATAAGACTACTCCTCGTCAGCATGTGAATAACAAGAAGCATGATAGGTCTAAGACTGCTAGTCCTTCTAAGGCTAGAAAGGAGACATTTGTGCCTAAGCTTAACAGAAATTTGTTAAGGCTGTTTACAAGGTCAAATGTTCAGTCATTGAGGATGTTGAGATCGTTAAAATTAAAAATGTTGTTTTGCCTGACAAAGGACAATTCTACAAGTATGCCGGGCCCAACCAAGTTTGGGTTCCGAAGAAGGTCTAATCCATTTGAAGTGCAGGGCAGTATACAGGTGTAACCGGTAGTGTGGATTCTTGACAGTGGATCATCAAGACATATGACCGGATATAGAGCCCTGCTATCAAATGTGGATTGAGAAAGCTGGCCCCCTGGTTACCTTGGAGATAACAGCAAAGGTTTATCTGAGGGATATGGCTGTTTGCAAGCTGGGAATGTTATCATTGTAATTTTGTATATTGTGCTAGGTTATTATCAGGAAGCAGTATCTAACATATAGCACCAGTGACGAGACTTGAGAATATTACGACATATCAGGCACCTGCTGCACATTACACTTGGAATTGTACTCTAGTAAGATGTGTACAAGTGTACTCCTGATTGGTGAGTTAAAAGAGGAAGTCAGTGCACCACAGTTCATGGACTTTGCAGCTGCAGATCTATTGGACTATGCAATCTCTTCTTCACAATCTCACTTCAGGTTGGTATGAACTAGTATACTGCTCAAGCAATCGTCAAGGACATGGTATGGCACTCTAACTGCAGTTACAGTTGTATATGAACTAGTAGAGTCGTCATATTTATAACTATCTTATCATTAGGCACAATCATATTGTTTTTTATGTGCAGTGATATATTGTTAATGCAACATAACAATTAGTATCTAAAGTACTTGACAAGTATCGGTCAATGATATGTTGTTAACATTATGTTGCAGATATTTGTAAGCTTTTGACATGAATGAGAATTACTTAGACTTTACCCTAAGTGATCAATGTTTTATCAAAAACTCATTCATAGTGAAAAATAAAAATTAAACTTCTTTCTACATTAGTGATTTCTTATTTCATGTAAAATCTTTTGAAATCACTATTGTAAATCATTTTCTCTCTATTACCATATATTCTGTGTTACAGGTTCAGTCTCCAATGACTTTCTTTCATTAACAGTCATGAGGTTGAAAACCCACAACGTCTATCCCAGACTGTAAAGACAAACACAAAAACAGAACCAACCAACACTCTCTTACCACTAAATGTAGTATGAATGAGCGTGAGGGAGATAGTGCCTAGTGCACCACATAAGGAAGGTTCTGTAGTCAACCCAGTAGCTCTGTCTCCTACATAGATGAGTAGTATTTAAACCGAGACAACTGCTAGCCCCCATACATCTTCTCAAAAAGATGTAATGGCTGAAAAGGCACTAAATCAGTTACTAGATTCATTCTCTCAACAGGGTGCGTCTATTGAATTTTGCCTGTCGGCCAAGGTATCCGATGTAGTGTCACCACTTCAAATATAAACAATTCTTGATGCACAAGGAGAGGTTACACACACAAAGGATGAGTTGACGGAAACAAGAGTTTCGACCATTTTAAGGTCAGATTCGATTGTTCAAGGTTCGTTAGTGGACCAATTGCCTTTACAGGTGTTAGGAGAGGATACTGATCCAAAAGCCATATGTCAGTGGTCAGTGTCTACCTCCCCAGGCTTAAATCCCCTGGATGCATCTGCGGATAGTGGATCTGACATAGGTATAGATCGGCAACTTGTTGACAATGATTCAGATATAACCTGATGAGTCACAAGGAAATGTCTTCACAGACATTAGAAGGGAACTTTGATCTTTATGCTAAATTCTTTGGATCATTGTTTACCTTCCCAGAATTCAAATCTGGAACTCTAAAAGGGAAACTAGCAACTTGTAGATTATGACTCAGATTTATCTGACGAGTTTAACAAGGATGGGGATTTGTGAACTCCCATTGCACCACCTGTGACCTCCTTTAAGGATGGCTAAGGTGATTTTCCTTGCAGGTACAGCTGGATTATGGAGCTATGAGAGAAGAGTGATACACTTGTGAGAATGAGTGTAAACATGAGTGGAGAGAAGAGTGAAACACATGTGAGGTACACTAAACAGAATCACACACTCACAGTGAGGTAGAAAGTGAAACTACTTGTTATTTCTTTTCCAACCAAGTGAAATATGAGAACTCCTTCAGACGACGGCATACATTCCTTCTTTAAGGGGGAGATAAAAGCTTAAGTAATAGTTTGGAGGATTCCTCAACTAAGGGGGAGAAATAGCAGGGAGGAAGAAAAAGATCCTAAAAATGTACACTACACCACACCATTGTTGTTTGTACTACGGATCCTATTGTACGGGAGATGTGGTAAACACAAGGTGATTTCCTAGTAAGGGAAGAAACTGTTAGGGGAGTACCATTGGTTTTTATCTGTGGATCCTATTGTACGGGAGAGGTGGTAAAACGAAGGTGATCTTCTTTAATCAGTTGATGCTCATAGGGGGAGAAGCAAGAGATATGGGCTTCTCAACAGGAAATGTGGTTGTACATGTGAAGATGGAAACTACTTGAAGATATGTTCAGTCTAGAGGAACATCTACTTGGAATCTGGAAAATGTTAAATCTCATCCAGAACTTTTCTGCTATTTACTTTGCATGTATGTTTATATCTTTTTCTTATTTGTTAGTTGAGTTATCCTCTAGGTATTTGTGTGTTATTGTCTAACAAACAAATAGGGGGAGATTGTAAGTCATATGTCATAGGCCTATTTGTATATTCAAGGATTCAACTCAACTCAAATAAGAATGTAATAAGTAAATAGTGGATCGACCGTCAGAGAGATCTCGCAAAGTAATATCTGTCAAAGGATTCAGAAATAAGGTTCATCTACAGACTCGAGGAGTTAATTCACTGGAAGAAGTTCAAGAAGTTGATCATGCCTCAGTGATATAAATCAAGATCGTGGATTTAATCAAGTGACAGAGATCTCGTCAGAATATCATTAATTACAAGGATTTAATCTGAAGAAAATCAAAGTGTCAAAGTCAAGACATGAAGAAACGTCACGAAAGTTAGTCACTCATGAACCAGACAGTACATCGAGTGTCAACATTGAAGTGGTGGAATTGATTCATAATTTCAGTGATTTTCAGAAGATCTGCAGAAGGATGGGTGCTGTTGAAGACTAGAATTAATTCTCTATTAATTAATTAAGTCATCTAATTATTAAGAAAATAAATTATATCTGCGAAGAATAATTTATTTATTAATTGAATTAATTAATTAATTAATACTGAATTAATTTTAGGAATTTTCAGAATTTAAATTGGATTAAAATCTGCATTAAATCAGCAAGACAATTGAAAATGAACTAGCATGACAATCAGGATTGTCATACCGATTGTCATGCTAGGCCATTTTCAATAGTCTCACCGAAAGTTACACTAGGAGGATGATTGTCTTGCTAGTTCATTCTGATTGTCATGCTAGTTCATTCAGATTGTCTTGCTAGTTCAATCCATTGTCCTACCGAAAATCTTGCCAGCTATAGGATTGTCATGCCAATTCAATTCTATTCGGCTGTTGATTAAAAAGAAGCAGAGAAGCAGCAACTCAATAATCCAGAACACAGAAGTCAAGAAAAAAACAGAAAAGAAAAACAAGAAGAAATATTTCATCTTTTCATCTGCATACTTCAAGATTAAATTTCTAGATTGTAAAGTTAAATCCAATCCACTAGAAATCTTTATCTTGCTCTTGTGTAACAATCTAGCGGATTAAAATCCCTAGAACTTAATCTCAAATCGCGTTTAGCATTTGATTCTAATTATTGCAACAATAGAAAAAGTTCATGTCGAATTTATTCTAAATTTGTGATAATTAATTTTAGATTAATTCCTTGTAATCGATACAGTTGTTGTAACACCTTTCAAGTTTAATAATATTCTTATTTAACTTGAATTTTGTTTCACATTTTTTATTCCGCATTTAATTCGATTATTCGGTACTGTTTGTATTCAACCCCCCCTTCTACAAACACATTGGGACCTAACAGTAACTTTCCTGACTTCTCTACTCCCGGTGGATATTGTTTATACATTGAGTAGATATTGCTCATCCGACGAGTAGATGTATAGCTTATCCGTCGAGTAGATATTGCTCATCCGTCGAGTAGATATTATTCATCCATCGAGTGGATATAAATTGCTCATCCATTGAGTAAATATTACTTATCCGTCGGTACTCTCTGGAGTTTGAATGACTTCTCGATAAGTCATTCTGGAGTTCTCGAATGACTTCTCTATAACATTAAATATGTGACTTATAGAGATCTTGACTTAGGACATTTTTCTCCAAACAGATTTATTCAACTTCAAGCTTCTTCAAAATTCTTCTGAGGCATGATCTTCTTGATCTTCTTCCAGATAGAATCCTTAGGCTTGAGACTGTTTTAGGAAAAAGACTCCACTCTGCTCCTTTGCATTTTTACAGACTTTAAGTGTTACAAGTACATAATACAAATTTAGATAACAATACAACTTACTCAGGGTTGGCCCCAAGCTTAACTGATTGCTAATGACATTTTCAGCTTCAGTAATCTTTGACATCATCTAAAGTAAAAATTGAACTTCTTGTAACCAAAACTCACACTTTGAAAACTTGGTATACAACTTCTTCTTTCTTAAAATTTCTAAAGATATCCTTAAATGCTTTGCATGTTCTTCTGTTGACTTTGAGTAGATCAAAATATCATCGATAAACACAATTATAAAATTGTCCAAATATTCCTTAAAAATTATGTTCATCAAGTTCATAAATGCTGCTGGGGCATTGGTCAATCCAAAAGACATCACTAAGAATTCATAATGACCATACCTTATTCTGAAAGCTTTCTTTGGTATATCTTCAGGTTTAACCTTCACTTGGTGATATCCAGATCACAAGTCAATCTTAGAGAAATACTTGGCTCATTTTAGCTGTTCAAACAAATCATCGATTCGAGGTAATGGATATTTGTTCTGAATTGTAAGCTTATTGAGTTATCGATAGTCGATGCATAACCTCATGCTTCCATCCTTCTTCTAAACAAATAGTACCGGTGCACCCCATGGGGATACACTGGGTCTAATTACTCCTTTTTCCAATAATTCTTGCAATTGCTTTGCCAACTCCTTCATTTCAACAGGCGCCATTCTGTACGGGGCTTTAGATACTGGTTCCGTTCCAGGTGATAAGTCGATTGTAAACTCAATTTCTCTATCCGGAGGAAGTCCTGGTAGCTAAAATTTTTAAATTTTTAAAAGAGAAGATCAATTCAGAAGCACTTTATACCATACTTCCTTTGTTAAAATAAGGATGAATGGTTTGATTCGAGATTTTATAAAAATAGATTTAGTGAAATTCCCTACTTCATATACCGCAAAAAGGAATGATCCTTCGGGTTTAGGATTTATCTCTGAGAATGGATCGGATTGCACTAATATCAACCCGTTTTCTTCCAGTTTTTTCTACTATTCCAACGCAAGGATTAAAGCACACGCTGCTCTTAGGAAGCAGTACGAGAGCATCTCGGTTTGAGTCCGAGTGGCGGCAGACCTTCTTCGAAAAGAGATACGATATATTATAAATTCTAGAATGAATTCAACTCCTGACTTATATTTAAGGATTCCTCCTTTTTAATTTTTTTTTGATATTTTCAACTTTAGAGCATATATTAACTCATATTTCCTTTTTGATAGTTTCCATTGTAATTACAATTCATTTGATAACTTTATCCATTCAGGAGAATTTTATTCGCCCAAGTACTTATTTGTTGAGGAGAAACTGATCCAATTCGGAGTTGTTGATGTTTATACTGATCAATCATAGAAGAAAAGGCATCCCAAGTTTCCGGATCGATCGAAAGTTCGATTTTATCTGAACTACTCATTTTCAAATGATATCCACATTGTTCACAAAGATTCAGTTTTGATTTTAAAATTTTCTTATGGAAATACGTCTGGAAATTCATTTACCACTGGAATGTCTTCCAGTTTTGTTGGCTCCTGACTTCTATCTATCACATAAAAATGAAATGCTCGCATCCTTGTTACAGTAACTTCTTAGCTTGAATCATCGTCAAGAATTTCTTTGCTTTCCTATGACCTTTAAACGTTACCACTTTCTCGTTTGACGTCTTCAAAACTACCTTCCTGCTACGACAGTCTATCTGAGCATCATGCTTAGATAGCCAGTCCATTCCTAGAATAATGTCAAACTCTCTTAACTTAAATGGTATCAAGTCATCGTCAAATTTATTGCCAAAAATCTCAATCTCACAGCCCTTACGCACTTGGTTAATAGATATACGCTCCTGATTTGCTAATTCTACCGTCATAATTTCACTTAGGAATTCAATTGGACAATTTAGCTTTTTAACAAAATCTTGAGAAATAAATGATCGAGTTGCTCCCGAATCTACTAGCACTTTAGCACATAAAGAATTTACAGTAAGCGTACCTTCCACAACATCAGTGTCCATGATAGCATCTTTCACAGACATGTCATAAACTCTAGCTCTGGGAGGTTCATTCCCTGTTGGAGTAGCTCCCATGATTCTCAACATATTATTGACTGAAACTGGTGTTTTTCCATCCCTTGCTATGTGTCCTTGCTTTCCACACTTGAAATCTGTAAGCCCAATTGCTGGAACTTTGCCTTCCTGATTCCTGGTAGGCTGATCTTTGTTGACTGGCTCTCTGGATGGTTGATTACAGCTCTCCCTTTAATAGTGCCCCCTCTGGTTGCATCTGTAGAAGACCACATTGATCTTGCTGCAAATTGTTCAAGCTTTTATTAATGTTCATGAAGAACACTAATGAGTTTACCAAGTAGATTAGAATAGGAAAATCCTAAGCTCTCTGTTCTTTTGAATAAGTAATCTCACTACTTCTCACCGCAATAGTCTCATGACTTTTAAGAGTCAGAGTTACCTCATAAGGATTGATAAATCCATACACTTATTCTACCTCTCCTTTTGTCAGGAAGGATCCTGCCTCTCTTATTTCTATTTTTCTCTCAATCTATTCTCTCATTCTCACATGAAAGGCTCAATTGTTGTTTGTCGTACAGAAATAAGAGGTGGCTGAGAAGAGTTAATCTGGGATCATATGATTAGGGGAAGACCATATAGGGCTAATCATACTTATTTCACCAGAAAAATGAGTGCATAAGCATCTATGACTGGGGCCACAGTTTGATTCACTGATTTCTCTGTGGTTATGACAGTGTGTTGTCCTCCACTTGTAGTGGGAACCTCCAATCGAATTGGAGAGGATTTGACTGGGTTATTGCCATGTGCACCAGTCTCAAACCCTTGCGTGCCTTGCAACACACTGGCACTTGAATGTGCTAAACTTGCCTTTCTTATGCATTCTCATAGGCAATTATTCTTCGAGCTTTGACTGCTAGGGCAGCCTCTGCTAGAGTTATGAGGGGAGCTGTTCCTTCTTGAGGAACCTCCAATTGAATTGGAGAGGATTTAGATAGCTCCCCCTCAGGAGTACTACCCTCAAACCTATCAGTCTGTTAAGACTGTTTTACACATGAAGGTGTATTAGTGATATTCATGAAAAGCTGATAAATTTCCATGTTTGTGATACCAGTTCCTTTTTCTCAAACAAAAAATAACTGAAGAATATTTTGGGATTTTGTCCTTTTGTAAAACAGGTTCCTTTTGAGAGTTACCTGAGTGGGATTGTGTTTGAGTTTGTGTTGTTGTGCCTGGGTAAACTACAGTTTGGTTTTGAATTGTTTTAGCTGCAGTTTTAGCACCAATACCTGTGAATTGATTATTTGAATTCCCTGTTGATGTCTTATATAAACCTGTAATTCATTGAACAAATGTATCTTTTGGAGTTTCATTAGACAAATACATTGAAAGATATTTTAGTTGCAGCATTATTGCAGAGAAGACAAAATTTAATATAGATAAAAGCACACAGTAATTATTACACAAACAAGAGATTGCAAGACAAGAATAAGAACTTCCATTAAAAATGGAAACATAGTACATTAAGACATATATTTAACAAGTAAATCCTAATCCTAACTACTCTAGTTCAGCCTTCTTCTTCTCTGCCGCCAACCTCCTTGCCATGCGCTCGTACGCTCTGGACATGGAGTTTGCAAGAGAAATGATTCTCTCCTGCAGCACCGGAGCAGCAAGTCATTGATGCTCAGCCACCCTGGCTCGTCTCTCCTGCTCAAGAGAGACTTCCATCTCAAAGAAAAGAATACCAAGTTGATCATCCCATGAAAGTTCATCAAAGATCTCTCGTGGAAGATCAAAAGTGTAATAACCCCAAAATTTTCAACTTTTTGTAACCCTTGTGAATAGTGTTTTAGCTGAATGAAGAAACTTTTCACGCCACACTATGTAGGGGTTCTGTTATGGATATTCTGGGATATTATTAGTACTCTATGAAGTATATAAGTGTATGTAAAGATCGTCAGAATCCAATTCCGAACACTTTGGTTTTTCCCCGGAAATCCACAAGATACGGAGAGAATTGAGTATAAGGTAACAGGATAAAAAGGATTTAAATCAAAGGATTATAATAGAGGATCATAAAAAGGAATATAATGTATTGAGAAAGGTTAAGGGAACCTAAGTAATAAGATCCCGGGTATGATCCTTCAAACGATAAACGAGAACGAAAGTTAAGCGAACCGTATAACAGATCAGCGGTCATTAGGCAAACGATTAGGAAGTTAATCAAAGGGATTAGTGGGAATGATGTCATCCAACCAATAGAAAGAGGACAAGGAAGGGAGGATGACATCATGAGGATGACATAAGCATGACATGGGAAGGAAGGAGGTGTGGTGGCTTTGTAACCACACAATTCAAGGGCAAGAAGGTAATTGACTAAATCAAATACAAAACTACAACCAACCAAGCCAAATAATTCATTCTCATCAAAACAAAAAGCAACCAACGCAGTAGTTCTTCATTGCTCTCGGCTTTCTTACTTTTTAAAGGCAAGATTTTTCAAAATCCAAGATCCAAGCTTCCTAAATTGGTAGAGTAAATTCCCTAATCATCTTCATGCTTAGTTAGGGACTATATCATGAGTTTAAGCCATTAATTCCTTCTCAATCTTCTTCATTTAATCAAAGAAGAAAGACAATGAATAGTGTTTTCAAGTTTTTTAACTTGAACGTTTTCTTGTTTTTCTTGAAGATCCAAGCATTTCTAAGACTTCTCAAAGCTTCTTAAGGCTTCCTAGCTCCTCCCACCACTTCAAGGAAGGTATACCATCTCCAAACCCTAGATTCCTATATATTATAAGATGATTTTGATTAGTAGGGTTGATATTGTAGCTTGTTGTTGTGATTTAGAGTTTGGGATTTGAAATGGTAGCGAAATGGAATGGTAATGTTGTGGTTTTGATTAAAGGAACTTAAGTATGATTAAAGTTAAGCTTAGGCATAAGTATGAATGATTAAATTGAATTGGTGGGGTTGTTATGATGTGATAAGGATGGATGTTGGTTGTATGTTGGATTTGAGGTTGGTTTGTGGTTGGTTTTGAATAGTTTAAAATTGGGAAATCGCGTAAACATAGCCGTCGTAACGTCCGATTTCTTTGGACTGTTTTTGTGCATAGCATTAGGACCCGAGAACCCCTGCTAGATTATGACCACTGCCATGATTAGATAGCTCATGTTACGAGCTTCGTTTTGATATGTAGTTCGTTCGATTCCGATGCACGATTTAGGAGAAACGACCGTTTCAAGTAACGGCGTTTCACGAACGAAACTTTTTCCCTCGCCTTACTTTGAACATAGGTTAAAGACCAAAAAGGGTTAATTAATGTATGAAACATTTATGGTAAGTGTGTTAGGAAGTTGGTAAGACACTCGCGAAGGAATCGCTTTAAAACTCGTAAAGGTTAAATTATTAAAAATGGTGGAGCCGAGGGTACCCGAGTGACTTAAGCAATCAGTGAGCGCAAAACAAGCGTTAGAGTCTAAGTTAGTTAAAGTATAGATTTGCAAGTGATTTTGGTTTAATTCCAACTTACTTGTTGTTTATAGGTTACCAGACTCGTCCCGAGCCTTTTATCACCCCGAGTCGCTCAGGCAAGTATTCTATCCGTTATACTGTTGTTGTGATGTATACATCTGGTATATGCATGATCTTGCGATAAATGCATGTTGGTTAATTAGCAAATTCTTGCGATATATTGTAGCATGTGATATGGTATATATGCATGCCTGTTTCATATTCTTGAAATATATATCTGTTGGTTCAGTTGATAATACCTATGCTAGAGAATAGCGGTAACTTGCATATACCCTTAGTATAGGGACCCAAAGGTGAAAATATTTTCTAAAACCGGGAGTCGAGGATCCCGAGTAATCTTGTATATATGGATATGGATATATATATATGGTTATAGTTTTCCAAACTATTAATCGAATAAGGTTTATTCGATAACTTTAGCTTTATTTTATTATTGAATATTATTTTGAATATTCATTCGAGGGTTATGACACAGTTTATTTTATTATTTGAATATGATTTGAATATTCATTCGAGGGTTATGACTCAGTTTATTTTATTATTTGAATATGATTTGAATATTCATTCAAGGGTTATGACTCAGTTTATTTTATTATTTGAATATTATTTGAATATTCATTGAGGATCTATGACTCCGATTATTGCTGAAATATATTCTTTATTTTATTAAAGAATAAGGTGTAATAATCAAACTTATTTTCGATTATTCAAATAAAGATAATACTTTCATATAAGTATATCTTTGGTTATTTAATACTCGTTTCAAGTATAAATTTTAATACTTCTACTTCAATTATTTTTATAAAGACTATTCTTTATGGGAATATTATTTAAATAATAATATTCGGTCATTTTCTAAATATTCTGGGGACTGATTTACTTCATTAAATCAGCTTTACTCCAAACACTCTTTAAAGTGTTTTCGAGTCTTCAAAATGATTTTTAAAAGTCAGAGTGGATCCCAAAACTCTTTTTTTATATTTAAGATCTTCCTTTTAAGGGGATTTAAATACTCGCTCAAAACCTGGGGAATCCGGCTCTGTGGTGTATTTTATATTCGCAACGAGGTTGCAGTTTTGGTAAATGAATTGATTACTTGCCCAACGTTCGGGAAGTAAGCCCATCTAATTGAGTCGGCATAAGCGACAGGCCGGGGTACGGTCTATTATTGTGTAAGTGGCTGGGTGGCAGTCCATCAACGCGTGAGGGGCCGGTTACGGTCTAGCGCGAGGTCCTAATGCGGCCAGGGTGATGACCGGTGAGGAATTCATCCATCTACAGTAGAAAAGGTTACTTATTGGTATCTTTGCCTGATCAGCAAGATATCTGGTTTATGCCAAAATTCTTTTCCTTTCCAAAATTCATTGGATGTTTCAAACTCTGTTCATACTTTACATAACAGAGGTTCCAGGAAATGTTTTAGAGATATATATATGTGGATATATATATATCGGGACTAAATAAAGTATCTCATAACTTTTTCATTCAATAATATTTCAAAGATTGAATCTATTCAAGTCTTAACTTGTGGTCTCATCTATGGGATGTTTTTCTTAAAACTTATAATACTTTGAACGGTGGTAGTTCAAGTAGCTTTATAAATGATATAAGTGTGGTGAAGTACTGGTAACTTCATTCCTTGTTTTTACTTATATCTAGTAAGTAATTATCTTACACACAATAAAGATTCTAGTAAGTATCCATTTAGATACTTATATTATTGTTATCACTATGTATTATCTTGCGAGTTGTAAGGCTCACTCTTGCTTTATTTCTTCATCACACAACAACAGTTAGGAGAGATGGCCAGACTCCAGCAGACCCAGCGCAAGCGCGTGGGAAGCGTCCCGCGTCTTCCCGATGATGTTGTAGCTGCTATAGCTGCAGAGGTAGATCCATTGTAGTTCAGACCATCTACTTTTGAGAATCAAATTATGTATAATTATAACTTGTGGCAGATAATGGCAATTAACTGTAAATTTATCAAGTAATCATTTTGGGTTGTAATAACTTTTAAATGGTGGATTCAAAGACTTGTACTTATTTCAATTTCATCTCTGAGACTATAACGGGTTGTGGTGTGTGTTAGTATGGGGTCACAGCATGAGGTTATTTATTATTAATTAAGTGAAGTGATAGTGTGGAAAGAAAGACCGTGACAACCCGGATCCCCGACCCCGGATCTGGGGGTGTTACAGAAATGGTATCAGAGCCAAGCGTTATAAACCTCAGAGATGATGCGTCGATATAATAACAAACTCACAAAGATAATAAGAACTCTTGCCAAGTTCATGGTCGGACTACTTAAAGTAGTGCTGACAGTTAAAACCCTTACGGGAACCCTTATAAGTATCATGATAGTAACTTAGCTCGTTTAATGTGTAGGCGCCTGAGATAGAGGACCCTGAGATGTTCGAGCGTGAGCATGATGAGGCATTGCTAGATGTTGAGGATCAGGAGGAGCCTGAGATGGAGGAGGATGAGGAGGACCCCTCAGAGGAGCCTGAGACGGAGGTCATTGCTGTTTCAGATGAGGAGGACCCCTCAGAGGAGTCAGAGACAGAGGTTATTGCTATTCCAGATGAGGAGGACCCGGATGAGGTCCCAGTAGCTGAGGAGCGTGTTGGATCTATGGTAGTGTATGCTGGTATCCCTTACCCACACTTCCGGTGGTCAGAGCCCCTACCCCTCCACCACTATCTTGGATTCCTGATGATGACAGCTCAGAGACCCATACTTCCGAGCCTAGGCAGACCGAGGAGGCACCCTCAGCGGCTCCGGATTCACCACCTCTTGACCCTGCCCATAGGCAGTCTTCGTTAGCTCATGGATATGTTCAGGATGTATTGAGGACCCGAGTGGCTGTTGCCGAGGGCCGACTAGATGAGGCCAGGAGGGAGTTGGATGGAGAGAGGGCGGGTAGGCGTACCCGAGCTTATGAGACTAGGGCTTCTATACCCCGATCCTTGAGGATGGAGCTTACGGGGATAGAGCTCACATCCCGAGCGAGGCTCAGATCGCTCCAGGGGGACAGGCATGGTAGGATCTCCAGGCGGCAGGCCGACTATATCTTCCGTCGTGCGATGGAAAGGGTTTGGGAGCTGACCCGCTCCGGTGTGTGATTCAGGATTGATGATGGAATAGTCTAGTTGTCTAGTTAGCCGAGGCCTTAGTAAGAGCCAATTTTCCGGGATAGTTGACTTGTATATAGCATCCCTTTTTCTGACTAGACAGATAGACTCTTGTGTATCACTTTTGGGACAGATGACTGTAGCACTGTTGTACTTTTGACCAGATCAAACTATGTATTTCTCGCATTATGTATATATTTATTTCCTTTCGGTTCAGTTCCATAGTGACGGGATCACTGTTTTATCATTATTATTACTGCACTTCGTATTAGAACTTTCTTAAAATAATAGAATTGCGATATACGTTCTCCCCATTATAAGAGCTGTGCAAGGCACAATGTTGTATATGATTGTGACCTAACGTTGAATTTTCCCAATAATTGTTTTTATTATTATCAGAATCATGCCGCCAAGAAAGATTGGAACTAGGGCGAACCCTGGATCTGAGGACCAGGGAAGCCATAATCAGGACAATAGAAACCAAGAACACAGTGAAGAGGAAGATGAGGATTATGTGGAACAGGATGACTCCCTGTATGAAGAGGAAGAGGAAACATATGATGTTGAGGGATTTGAGATAGAGGCTGAAGAAGGAGAAACCGAGGTTGAGCAACCAGTACCAAACCCAGGCATGGATCCCATGAGCCAGTTCATGCAACTCCTAAGACAGAATTTGGAACGTCAACCCAACCCACCCCCTCAAGGAAGTAACAATGCAGTGGCAAACTCTTTCAGGGCTTTTAAGTCCCTTAAGCCCCCTGAGTTCCACGGATCAGCCGACCCAGTTGAGGCAAGGGCATGGTTAAAGGAAATGGAGAAATCTTTTGAGATTTTGAGTATCGATGAGGCACAGAAAACTGTATTTGCTACCTACCTTCTGAAAGGAGAAGCTAACTACTGGTGGGAGGCCAAGAAAAACATGGAGACAGATGCTATTATAACCTGGGAGAGATTAATCAGTTGTTTCTGGGAAAGTATTTCCCGAGGTTTATGGAAAACCAGATGGAGCTCAAGTTCTTGGAGCTAAAGCAGAATAACTTGTCTGTAGCAGAGTACGAAGCGAAATTTACTGAGTTATCAAGGTTTGTGCCGGAGTTTGTGAGCACCGAGGAAAAGAAAGCTAGGAGGTTTCAGCAGGGACTGAAACCGTGGATTCAGAATAGGGTGGCAATCCTTGAGCTTACGGACTATGCCACTCTGGTGTAAAAGGCAACGATTGTAGAAGTTGGAAGTGAACAGATGCAGAAGGAAAGAGAGAAGAAAGGAATAAAGAGGAAAAGTATGAGCATGGGTGGAGGTTCCGCAGAAAGGAGCTTCCCAACTAGAATTAATCGAGGAGCAGTGTCCCTGCCAGGAAGGAACACTGGGTTTAAGCGGCCAATGAGTGTGAGTGTGAGCCAGGGCGGCCAGAAGTCAAGAATGTCCTATTCCAACCAGTCTCGACCCCCATTGCCAACCTGTAACATATGTGGAAGGAATCACACTGGGGAGTGTAAAGAAAGGCCAGTAACCTGTTTTAAGTGCGGTCGGGAAGGCCACTACTCAAATAAATACCCTTCGTCAGCCCCTGCCGTCGTTCCAACCACCAATTGTCATCGGTGTGGACGCCCGGGTCATTGGAAGAGGGAATGCCCAATGAACAAACCAGCAGCTTCGGGAGCAAGCAGGGCTGCTTCTAATAAGCCACCTACTGCGAGGACGTTCAACATGACAGTCCAGGATGCTATGAAAGATTCAGATGTGATAGCAGGTACCCTTTCTCTAAATTCAGTCAGTGCAAATGTTTTATTTGATTCGGGAGCAACTAAATCTTTTATATCAAAGGACCTTGCGCGTAAGTTAAGACTTAAGGCTGAACCCTTGATAGAACCCTTACAAGTAGAAATAGCCAATCATGAAATTATTCCTGTTAACCAGATTCACCCCGCCTGTGAGATAGGCATAGGGGAGCAATCTTTCAGTGTTGATCTGATTCCTTTTAAATTAGGGGAGTTTGATGTGATTTTGGGAATGGACTGGCTATCTAGCAACGATGCTCAGATAGACTGTAAAGGGAAGAAAGTTAAGTTAAATATCCCCGGGAAGAAAGAAGTTATATTTAGAGGAAAGAGGCAGACGCAGAAATTTTTGACTATGGCCCAGGCCAAAAGGATGCTACGAAAAGGAAGTGAGGCTTACCTAGCCTATGTGGTGGACACGCAGAAGGAGGTGCCCAACTTACAAGATATTCCAGTAGTCAACGAATTTGAAGATGTATTCCCCCAAGACCTTCCGGGATTACCACCCGATAGAGTGATTGAATTTGCTATTGAGTTGGCCCCAGGGACGGCGCCAGTTTCAAAAGCACCTTACCGGTTAGCCCCGTTAGAAATGAAGGAATTAGCTATCCAATTGCAGGAACTCTTGGATAAGGGTATGATAAGACCCAGTGTGTCTCCGTGGGGAGCACCAGTTTTATTTGTTAAGAAGAAAGATGGGAGCATGAGGTTGTGCATAGACTATCGAGAGTTGAACAAGCTAACCATAAAGAACAGGTACCCATTACCTAGAATAGACGATCTGTTCGACCAGCTAAAGGATGCTGTTTATTTTTCCAAGATCGACCTGAGAACTGGATATCACCAACTAAAGATTAAACCCGAAGATATTTCCAAGACAGCGTTCCGTACCAGGTATGGGCATTATGAGTTCTTGGTAATGTCCTTTGGATTAACCAACGCCCCAGCGGCTTTCATGGATTTAATGAATAGAGTATTTAAGAAGTACTTGGACAAGTGTGTGATAGTTTTTATCGATGATATTTTGATCTACTCAAGGACTGAGGCAGAACATGCAGAGCATTTGAGGATAGCTCTAGGAATACTCAGAGAGGAACAGTTATATGCCAAATTCTCGAAGTGTGAATTCTGGCGGAATGAAGTACAGTTTTTAGGACATGTGATCAATAAAGAAGGAGTATTGGTCGACCCCTCCAAGATAGAGGCGGTCTCAAATTGGGAAAGGCCAACCACACCCACAGAGGTAAGGAGTTTCATAGGATTGGCCGGCTACTATCGAAGATTTGTACAGGACTTTGCGAAGATCGCAGCCCCTTTGACACGACTTACTCGTAAGACAGAGAAGTTTGAATGGACGGAGAAATGCGAGAACAGTTTTCAGGAATTAAAGAAAAGGTTGATAACGGCTCCGGTATTGGCATTGCCGGACGGAAAAGGAGATTTTGTGATATATAGTGACGCGTCGCACAAAGGATTAGGATGTGTGCTTATGCAGCACGGTAGAGTTATTGCGTATGCGTCGAGACAACTGAAGGAATACGAGGTTAGATATCCTACTCATGACCTTGAGCTCGCGGCAATAGTATTTGCTTTAAAAATTTGGAGGCACTACTTGTATGGAGAGAAGTACGAGATTTTCACAGACCATAAGAGCCTCAAGTACATATTTACGCAGAAAGAGCTCAACATGCGCCAGAGGAGATGGTTAGAACTAATCAAGGACTATGATTGTGAGATTCTCTATCATCCAGGGAAAGCCAATGTGGTGGCAGATGCCCTTAGTAGAAAGGAAAGACTCAGAATGATAACGACTTCGGAAGAGTTGATAAGGGATTTTGAGAGAATGGAAATAGAAGTAAAGGTAACCGGAACCGGAACTGAAAAGCTTTTTGAGATCTCAATGCAGCCAGAGTTATTGGAAAAGATCAGATTGTGCCAGGAGAAAATAATGAATGAAGGCAGAGAGTCAATGACTGGAGAGGAGATCCATACTGAGAAAGATGATAAAGGGATAATGAGGTACTCCTACCGAATTTGGGTTCCGAATGTTCAAGAACTTAAAGATGAGATTTTGGATGAAAGCCATAGTTCAAGGTATTCCATTCACCCAGGAAGTACCAAGATGTATAGGGATTTGAAGGAATATTACTGGTGGCCCAACATGAAGAGGGACGTAGCAGAATGGGTAAACAAGTGTTTGACTTGCCAAAGAGTAAAGGCAGAGCACCAGAGACCCAGTGGACTTTTGCGACCCCTGGAGATTCCCGAATGGAAATGGGAACGGATAGCGATGGATTTTGTTGTAGGCTTGCCAAGGACGAAAGCCAATCACGACGCCATTTGGGTAATTATAGACCGACTGACAAAGTCAGCTCATTTCATTCCTATCAATGAGAGATACACAGTCGATAGACTGGTGGACATTTACCTTAAGGAAATAGTGACGCGACATGGAGTCCCAGCGTCCATTGTCTCAGACCGAGACCCTAGGTTCAACTCCAGATTTTGGAGGAGCTTTCAGGAATGTGCGGGGACCAAGTTAAATATGAGTACCGCGTACCATCCCCAAACGGATGGACAGAGTGAAAGGACCATCCAGACACTAGAGGATATGTTGAGAGTCTGTGCAATAGACCTTAAAGGAAGTTGGGATGATCACCTGCCGTTGATCGAGTTTTCTTATAACAATAGCTTTCATGCTAGCATCGGAATGCCGCCTTATGAAGCCCTGTACGGAAGAAGGTGTCGATCTCCCTTATACTGAGATGAAGTAGGAGAGCGGAAGATGCTCGGACCCGAAGTGGTCCAAAGGACCAAAGATATAGTGGATCTTATCAGAGGGCGACTTGTAGCAGCCCAAGACACACAAAAGAAATATGCAGACCTAGCCCGAAAGGACAAGGAATATGAAGTAGGGGACTTAGTACTGTTGAAAGTATCCCCTTGGAAGGGATTAATGAGGTTCGGAAAGAAAGGAAAACTAAGCCCAAGATACATTGGACCTTTTGAGATATTAAGACGGATTGGAAAGTTAGCTTACGAGCTAGCCCTACCCCCTAATTTGCAACAAGTTCATAATGTGTTCCATGTGTCAATGCTAAGGAGGTATCATCGGGATGCCAGGCACATAGTGGAGTACGAGCAGGTGGATATGCAGCCAGATCTAACTTACGTGGAGAAGCCAGTAAGGATTATGGATAAGAAGGAGCAGGTGCTTCGGAACAAAGTGATCAAGCTAGTCAGAGTACTATGGCAGAATCATAATGTGGAAGAATCAACTTGGGAACTAGAGAGCACAATGCTAGAAAAGTACCCCCATTTGTTTTCTGTTTGATTCCGGGACGGAATCCTTTTAAGGAGGGGAGACTGTAATAACCCCAAAATTTTCAACTTTTTGTAACCCTTGTGAATAGCGTTTTAGCTGAATGAAGAAACTTTTCACGCCACACTATGTAGGGGTTCTGTTATGGATATTCTGGGATATTATTAGTACTCTATGAAGTATATAAGTATATGTAAAGATCGTCAGAATCCAATTCCGAACACTTTGGTTTTTCCCGGAAATCCACAAGATACGGAGAGAATTGAGTATAAGGTAACAGGATAAAAAGGATTTAAATTAAAGGATTATAATAGAGGATCATAAAAAGGAATATAATGTATTGAGAAAGGTTAAGGGAACCTAAGTAATAAGATCCCGGGTATGATCCTTCAAACGATAAACGAGAACGAAAGTTAAGCGAACCGTATAACAGATCAGCGGTCATTAGGCAAACGATTAGGAAGTTAATCAAAGGGATTAGTGGGAATGATGTCATCCAACCAATAGAAAGAGGACAAGGAAGGGAGGATGACATCATGAGGATGACATAAGCATGACATGGGAAGGAAGGAGGTGTGGTAGCTTTGTAACCACACAATTTCAAGGGCAAGAAGGTAATTGACTAAATCAAATACAAAACAAGTCAACCAAGCCAAGTAAAAATCATTCTCATCAAAAATCAAAAAGCAACCAAGGCATTAGTTCTTCATTGCTCTCGGCTTTCTTACTTTTTAAAGGCAAGATTTTTCAAAATCCAAGATCCAAGCTTCCTAAATTGGTAAGATAATTCCCTAATCATCTTCATGCTTAGTTAGGACTATATCATGAGTTTAAGCCATTAATTCTTTCTCAATCTTCTTCATTTAATCAAAGAAGAAGACAATGAATAGTGTTTTCAAGTTTTTAACTTGAACTTTTTCTTGTTTTTCTTGAAGATCCAAGCATTCTTAAGACTTCTCAAAGCTTCTTAAGGCTTCCTAGCTCCACCCACCACTTCAAGGAAGGTATACCATCTCCAAACCCTAGATTCCTATATATTATAAGATGATTTTGATTAGTGGGTTGATATTGTAGCTTGTTGTTATGATTTAGAGTTTGAGATTTGGAATGGTAGTGAAATGGAATGGTAATTGTTGTGGTTTTGATTTAAAGGAACTTAAGTATGATTAAAGTTAAGTTTAGGCATAAGTATGAATGATTAAATTGAATTGGTTGGGGTTGTTATGATGTGATAAGGATGGATGTTGGTTGTATGTTGGATTTGAGGTTGGTTTGTGGTTGGTTTTGTATGGTTTAAAATTTGGAAATCGCGTAAACATAGCCGTCGTAACGTCCGATTTTCTTTGGACTGTTTTTGTGTATAGCATTAGGACCCGAGAACCCCCTGCTAGATTATTACCACTGCCATGTTTAGATAGCTCATGTTACGAGCTTCGTTTTGATATGTAGTTCGTTCGATTCCGATGCACGGTTTAGGAGAAACGACCGTTTCAAGTAACGGCGTTTCGCGAACGAAACTTTTTCCCTCGCCTTACTTTGAAACATAGGTTAAAGACCAAAAAGGGTTAATTAATGTATGAAACATTTATGGTAAGTGTGTTAGGCAGTTGGTAAGACATTCGCGAAGGAATCACTTTAAAACTCGTAAAGGTTAAATTATTAAAAATGGTGGAGCCGCGGGTACCCGAGTGACTTAAGCAAATCAGTGAGCGCAAAACAAGCGTTAGAGTCTAAGTTAGTTAAAGTATAGATTTGCAAGTGATTTTGGTTTAATTCCAACTTACTTGTTGTTTATAGGTTACCAGACTCGTCCCGAGCCTTTTATCACCCCAAGTCGCTCAGGCAAGTATTCTATCCGTTATACTGTTGTTGTGATGTATACATCTGTATATGCATGATCTTGCGATAAATGCATGTTGGTTAAATTAGCAAATTCTTGCGATATATTGTAGCATGTGATATGGTATATATGCATGCCTGTTTCATATTCTTGAAATATATATCTGTTGGTTCAGTTGATAATACCTATGCTAGAGAATAGCGGTAACTTGCATATACCCTTAGTATAAGGACCCAAAGGTGAAAATATTTTCTAAAACCGGGAGTCGAGGATCCCGAGTAATCTTGTATATATGGATATATATATATATATATATTTATATATATATATATATATATGGTTATAGTTTTCCAAACTATTAATCGAATAAGGTTTATTCGATAACTTTAGCTTTATTTTATCATTGAATATTATTTTGAATATTCATTCGAGGGTTATGACACAGTTTATTTTATTATTTAAATATGATTTGAATATTCATTCGAGGGTTATGACTCAGTTTATTTTATTATTTGAATATGATTTGAATATTCATTCGAGGGTTATGACTCAGTTTATTTTATTATTTGAATATGATTTGAATATTCATTTGAGGATCTATGACTCCGATTATTTGCTGAAATATATTCTTTATTTTATTAAAGAATAAGGTGTTAATAATCAAACTTATTTTCGATTATTCAAATAAAGATATTACTTTCATATAAGTATATCTTTGGTTATTTAATACTCGTTTCAAGTATAAATTTTAATACTTCTACTTCAATTATTTTTATAAAGACTATTCTTTATGGGAATATTATTTAAATAATAATATTCGGTCATTTTCTAAATATTCTGGGGACTGATTTACTTCATTAAATCAGCTTTACTCCAAACACTCTTTAAAGTGTTTTCGAGTCTTCAAAATGATTTTTAAAAGTCAGAGTGGATCCCAAAACTCTTTTTTTATATTTAAGATCTTCCTTTTAAGGGGATTTAAATACTCGCTCAAAACCTGGGGAATCCGGCTCTGTGGTGTATTTTATATTCGCAACGAGGTTGCAGTTTTGGTAAATGAATTGATTACTTGCCCAACGTTCGGGAAGTAAGCCCATCTAATTGAGTCGGCATAAGCGTCAGGCCGGGGTACGGTCTATTATTGTGTAAGTGGCTGGGTGGCAGTCCATCAACGCGTGAGGGGCCGGGTAACGGTCTAGCGCGAGGTCCTAATGCGGCCAGGGTGATGATCGGTGAGGAATTCATCCATCTACAGTAGAAAAGGTTACTTATTGGTATCTTTGCCTGATCAGCAAGATATCTGGTTTATGCCAAAATTCTTTTCCTTTCCAAAATTCATTGGATGTTTCAAACTCTGTTCATACTTTACATAACAGAGGTTCCACGAAATGTTTTAGAGATATATATATGTGGATATATATATATCGGGACTAAATAAAGTATCTCATAACTTTTTCATTCAATAATATTTCAAAGATTGAATCTATTCAAGTCTTAACTTGTGGTCTCATCTATGGGATGTTTTTCTTAAAACTTATAATACTTTGAACGGTGGTAGTTCAAGTAGCTTTATAAATGATATAAGTGTGGTGAAGTATTGGTAACTTCATTCCTTGTTTTTACTTATATCTAGTAAGTAATTATCTTACACACGATAAAGATTCTAGTAAGTATCCATTTAGATACTTATATTATTGTTATCACTATGTATTATCTTGCGAGCTGTAAGGCTCACTCTTGCTTTATTTCTTCATCACACAACAACAGTTAGGAGAGATGGCCAGACTCCAGCAGACCCAGCGCAAGCGCGTGAGAAGCGTCCCGCGTCTTCCCGATGATGTTGTAGCTGCTATAGCTGCAGAGGTAGATCCATTGTAGTTCAGACCATCTACTTTTGAGAATCAAATTATGTATAATTATAACTTGTGGCAGATAATGGCAATTAACTGTAAATTTATCAAGTAATCATTTTGGGTTGTAATAACTTTTAAATGGTGGATTCAAAGACTTGTACTTATTTCAATTTCATCTCTGAGACTATAACGGGTTGTGGTGTGTGTTAGTATGGGGTCACAGCATGAGGTTATTTATTATTAATTAAGTGAAGTGATAGTGTGGAAAGAAAGACCGTGACAACCCGGATCCCCGACCCCGGATCTGGGGGTGTTACATTTTCTGAGTTGTTCTTCCAGAGTTATTCCAAGTTTTGATTATCTCCTTTTCCTTTTCCAGTTCAGATTTAAGAGATTTATTCAATTTTAGCAGTTCATCTCTAACATACAAAGCCTCATCTCTTTCTTTCTGAGTTTGATGGAATATAACTAACTCTTTTTCTAAGTAGTCATTTCTGTTTTTAAGAACAAGACTTTCAGATTTTAATCTTTCATTTTTTAAAGTCTGATCTCTAAAACTAATGAACATGGTTTTAAGATATAATCTTAGCTCAGAAATATCATCAGTATGAAAAGCAAGAGTTGAATGAGGTACCTTCAATTCAGCAGTTCCAGTACTGCTATTAGCATTTGCCATCAAGGCATAGTTCACCTCTTCTTCAGAATCTGAAGTGTCTGCCCAGTTTTTCTTCTTTGTGATAAGTGCCTGGCCTTTATCACTTTTTCCTTTCTTGCAGTCAGGAGAGATGTGGCCTCTTTCACCACAGTTGTAGTATTTGACATTTGAGTTGTCTCCTCTGTCAGACTTTCCTCCTTTGCCTTCAGACTTTCTGAACCCTTTCTTTTCAGAACTTCCACCTTTTCTGGAAAACTTCTTGCCCTTTCTGAATTTTTTGTAGGCTATCTTTGTGATACCCTTCACCATAAGAGCACACAGTTGCATCATCTCTACATCAACATCCACTTCGGATAAATTTTCAGATTCTGAATCATCATCATCAGGATATGATGACTCTGAATCAGACTATATGATGAGAGCCTTTCCTTTACCCCTCTTTGAGATAATCACTTTAGGAGATTCCTCCTCAGCTTTAAGTGCAACTGTCTTTGAATTTCTTCCATGTTTTTTTCTCCTTCGATCCATCTCATGTTCATGAGTCTTGAGCATACCATAAATTTCATCAAGAGTAGTTTCAGTAAGGTCATAGTTGTCTCTTATGGTAGTAGACTTCAAATCCCAATTTTCAGGAAGAGCTAAAGGAATTTTAGATTTGAATCTTCAAGATCATATTCCTTGTCCACCAGTGACAGATCATTTAAGAGTTTGGCAAACCTGTCATATAAATCAGTTAATGATTCATCAACTTTTGAATCAAAGTGCTCATACTCATGTGTGAGTATTGTCTTCCTATTCTTTTTGATGGCTTCAGTTCCCTGGTATCTTGTCTCCAAAGCATCCCATATTTCCTTTGCAGTCTTGCATCCAATTACCCTGTTTGACATGACATTGTCAATTGCACTATGAAGTAAATGCCTTACCCTTGTATCCTTGGCAATAGATGAGATGTCTTTAGGTGTGTAATTACCTTTCTCCTTTGGTATCATCTTTGCTGGTTGATCAGCAACTGCAACAGAGAGCTTGGTAGGCTTATATGGTCCATCATTAATTCTATCAAGGTATTCTGGATCTGTGGCTTCCAGAAATATAGCCATCTTTACCTTCCATATAGGATACTCAGATGCTCTCAGTATGGGAACCCTAATACTCTCATATCGACTGTCTGTTTGATTGTTTTGAGTATCTTGAGTTTTGATGGGCTTAGGTGGAGTTTGTGTTTCTTCAGACATGATTGTAAACTGGATCTCACTGTTTGTATATCAACAGAGAGGCTCTGATACCACTTGTTAGGTCACACAATACTATAGAAGGGGGTTGAATATAGTGTTTATACAATCAAATTGATTTAGAACACAAGTATGTAACAGTAATCAAGTTTATTCAATATAATAAGCTCTGTTACAAAGTAGGTTAAACTACTCTCTCAGTGATGAACAATATCACTAAGAGCTGCTAGGTTACAATGAATAATGTTCTCGTGAATGATAACACTTATAGTATAAACCCTAAGCTGTGTTTATATAGTACACAGTTACAAGATATCTTCTAATTGATATGGAATATAATTTTGTCTCCTAAAATATACCAATCATATATTATCTTCTACAAGTCTTCTAGCTGTCCAACTCTTCATGCATATCTTCTTTTGTTTTAGTCCAGATCCTCTCTTGTAAATCAGCTGCATTCCTTATCTGAAGTACCCGCACTTAAGTCCTGATACAAATCCTGACGGCCTTAAGTTCTGATATAAGTTCTGACTTCAGTAAGTCCTGATTTCCAGTAAGTCCTGATAAGTCCTGATATTAAGTTCTGAAACTAAACACAACAGATTAGACATGACATCACAAATATATCTAACAATATAAACCAAGTGTAGCAAGTAGAAAAATATCCAAGTTAGTAAGTAATTACCAGAGAAATAGGTAAAGCTATATCTATAAAGAATTTCTCTGTTCTTTTCAGTTCAACTTGTAAGCAGCTGTGTGCAACTACATTGCATCACAGAGTTCTCAAATTAATATATATCTCTGGTGGATAAATTCAATCCACTAGAAAGTTTTTAAATACTTGTATTTGATTACTTTATGTTTAATTTCTTCAATACTTTCATTCCGTACCTTAGCCAAATCAAACACTGATATACATTCATAATAGAACATTACTTAATATTGAAAAAGTAGCCAAAATTACATTCAACCCCACTTCTGTAATACTTCGTTAGATTGTTTGGGAATAACATCTATGGAGAGCTATCGAGGTCTCAGAGATACAAAACATGGGACCTTTTGAAGAATTTATTTAGAGACGCGAATATGCCATGGTGTTTAGTTGGTGATTTTAACAATGTTACATCTCAAGCATATATGGAGGGGGGCCTCCATATCCTAATTACCTTACTGATGCTTTTAATACGTGTCTCCAAGAAGCTGAGCTTCATGATCTTGATTTGACGGGTCACCTGTTCACATGGGAGAAAGGAAAAAAAACCTTGCAATGGACGGAAATCAGATTAGACAGGGTGTTGACAAACTCTTAGTGGTCAAGATTATTTTATTTGGCTAATTTATATACCTTAGAAGGCCCACCATCAGATCATAGTCCTTTGCTCCTCTGTCCATAACGACATATCAAAGGTAATAAAAACGTTATTTCTATTTTGAGAATGCTTGGCTTACTGAATCTACGTGCTTTCAAATTATAAAAGATTGCTGGGAAGATGAGAATAGTAGTAATATTATTTTGAAAATCGTTAGGTGTGTAGAAAGTTTAGATGTATGGGGGAAAGAAATCACCGGATGCTTTAGTAGACGTATAAAGGAATGTAAAACAAAACTAAAGCTAATGAGAAGTAAAAGAGATGCCCAGACGATAACTGATTATGAGAACATAAGGAAGCAACTTTTTCTAGTGTTGGATCAAAAAGAAATTTTCTGGCGCCAAAGGTGTAAGCAACTCTGGCTACATGTTATAAGAGAAGGAGGAATAATTACATTCAGAAGTTGAGGAATGATGATGGTGAATGGTTTAACTGGCACAATGGCCTGCAAAATTTAATAACGGAGTACTTCCAGCGTTTGTTCACTATAGAGCATACTCAAGGTGATGTGGTGCTAAATTGTATCACACAAATAATGTCATAGCAACAGAATAGACTCTTACTAGAAGTTGTGTCTGATGAGGAAGTGAAAGATGTCGTATTTCATATGCATCCAGACAAAGCCCCAGGGCTAGATGGCATGACCACCGCCTTCTTTCAGAAATATGGAGTGTAGTAGGTGAGGAGGTTATAAAGATGGTTAGGGATTTACTCTCGACAGGGGTCGTGATGGAAAACATCAATATTACCAATATTGTTCTCATTTCTAAAAAGAGAAATCCATCAAGGTTGACGGAGCTGATACCTATAACGTTATGTAATGTTATAATGAAGGTCATTACAAAAGTGATTGCTAATAGAATCAAGAGTGTATTGGATTCCGTAATCTCGGATACTCAGAGTGCTTTCTTCCAGGTAGATTAATCACTGATAATATTATGATCTCTTTAGAAGTTATGCATTACCTGAAAAGAAATTTTTTTGGAAAGGATGGTTTCATGGACCTTAAATTGGACATGTCCAAAGCGTATGACCGGATAAAATGGAAATTTCTTCAAGATATTCTTCTCAAAATGGGTTTTGATAGTTGGTGGATTCATCTAATCTTACAATGTATGTCAACAGTGGATTATATGATTGTACATGGAGAGTTTGAAATGGGCCCTATTAAGCCTGGTCGGGGATTAAGGCAAGGAGATCTGCTGTCTCCCTACCTTTTCATAATTTGTGCAGAGGGTCTTTCAGCTATGATCAAGAATTTTGAAGTAAATAAGTGGTTGCACGGAAAGCGCCAACCATCAGCCATATGTTATTTGTTGATGACAGCTACCTTTATTCTAAAGAAGAAGCGGGTGAAGCTTTCAAAGTTATGGAGTTGTTGAATTGTTATGAAAGAGCTTCAAGGCAGTGTATAAATAGAGGTAAATCCTCAGTCTTTTTCAGTGCAAATGTTATTCAGTATAATAAGGAGTCAGTGTGTCAGGTTCTTCAAATACTAGAGGCAGATGACAAAGCTAGATATTTGGGACTCCCTAATGTGTTGGGTAGGAAAAAGACTATAATTTTTGGCTATCTTAAAGATTGAGTCAATGCTAGCATCTAGAAGTGGAATGAGAAGTGTGTATCCGAACCAGCGAAAAAGATTTTAATCAAGCGGTTGCTCAAACTTTGCCCTCATATGTCATGAATGTTTTTCTGCTTCCCTTAGAACTGACTAGGGATATGGAGAAAGCGATGTCAAAATTTTTCTGGAATACTTCGCAGGATTCTGATTCTAAGATCACTTGGATGGCTTGGGATATGATGTCAAAACACAAACATGCATGTGGTTTAGGTTTTAAATGTTTACGGGATGTAAATCTCTGTATGTTGGGGAAACAATATTGGCGGCTTATTACGAATCCTGATAGTATGGTGGCTCGAATTTATAAAGCCAAGTACTATGTTGATACGAGCTTTATGAATGCAAAATTAGGTAATAGCCCTAGCTTTATATGGAGGAGCATATCTGAAGCAAGGAGAGTTATATCCTCAGGATCTAACTGGAGAATTGGTACAGGAAAGGAGATTACTATTATGGGTCAACCATGGCTGAATAATTAAGAGAACCCTTACAACTCTACTGTTTTAGCATCACTGACAAATCAAATGGTATTCTCTTTATTTTGTACAGGTACTAAAGATTGGGATATGGAGGTGGTAAATGATATTTTTAGTGATAAAATATAAGCAATGCATTGTGAATACAAGGGTGGAGCAGGAGCTGGATAAAGATATGCTATGTTGGAGGCTAGAAAACTCTGGGCAGTACTCGGTGAAAAGCGTGTATAAGCTTATTCAAGAGAAGAAATGAGCATGGAATGCTGATATTAATAGTGTTTTCTGGAAGAAAATATGGAACATCAAAGGTCCTCCAAAGGCGTTAAATTTACTATGGCGTGCTGTCTCCTACTGTCTACCAACCAAGAGTGTATTGCAGACAAAGCATGATCTATTTGATAATATTTGTCCGGTTTGTAATGAAGAGATTGAAACCATTTTTCATAGTTTGGTTCAATGTAAGTATGCAACCCTATGCTGACAAGTATACAATACAGGGATAATCACGAATGTCGCTATCGAGTTCCCAGACTGGTTGGAAAAAAACTTGTCGGCTCAGTTGGCTCAAACCAATGCAAGAATTATTACTCTGTGTTGGTCCATCTGGCGAGCCAAGAATGATTCAGTGTGGAGAAATAAATGCTGGAACCCGATGAGAATTGTTGCTAAAGCTTAGGAGTATCTTTCACCGTGGACGTTAGCTCAAAATAGGTTCTATGTAACACCTCTGCAACCTTTGGTGCCAGGAGATGGTGCAATCTACTGGGTCAAGCTATAACATAATGAAGTAAAGATCACAGCTGATGCAGTAATTTTTGATGACCAAGAAGCTTCAGGTAAAGGATGGTTGCCCGGGATCATGAAGGTCGACTTCTGCTGGCGAGAACCAAGTGCTATAGGGAGGTAATGAATCCGACTTTGGTTGAAGCTATAGCAGTTAAAGAAGTTTTAAGTTGGGTTAAGGAATGGACGAACAACACAATCATTATCGAATCAGACTGCTTAATGGTAGTTCGGTTGATTCGAAGTGCTACTCCAATGCGATCCAGGCTTGGTCATGTGGTAATGGAGTGTAGAGACTTGCTTCATGAGTTAAACAACATATATTTATATTTCATCAAACGGTATGCGAATATGTCGGCACATAAATTAGCTCATGTGACTCATATGTATCCTCATTGTATTTTTGATTGGAGGTATGTTCCAATCAAAGTTAAAAATTATATTTTGAATGAGTCATAGGAGTCCTCCGATCAAAGTTAAAAATTATATTTTGAATGAGTTATAGGAGTAATAAAAGTGCATTTTGTCAAAAAATATATTTGCTCCGGTTTGAAAACTCGATAGGCATGGTCCAAAGTTTGACACACAATCATCCTATCATCCTCTCGTCTCCTCCGCACACCAACCAAAACAAAACAAAACAAAACAAAACCCCCAAAAAACCTATACATACACACCCCTACCTATACGTACACATCCATGGCGAAAACCCTAACTTTCTAAAAACTCCGTGCAAACCTCAATTAAATGGCGTCGTTAACCTCGTGTTCGACGCTACCATCTCACAAGTCTCGTTTACTCGTGTTATCCCTCAACTCTTCTTTAATCTCCTCTTTTAAACCTTCTCAATTCAATTTTTTTCAATCTCAATCTTCGCTTTTTTTGCGAAACAAAGCTAACTTAAAATTAGGTAGCAGAGGTAGTTGGAGAAGTGTGATTAGGGCAAATATAGATGTATCTCCGTTGTCGATTAGGCCGGGAGGTATAATTGAGACGGATAAGTTGCCGACTGATGTTCGCAAACTTACGATGGATGCGGTTGATGCTTGTGGAAGGAGAGTTACTATTGGTGATGTGGCTAGTAAGGCCGGGATAAAGTTGGATCAGGCTCAGAAGGCTTTGCAGGCTCTTGCTGCTGATGCTGACGGATTTTTGGAGGTAGCTTTCGGATGTTTAGTTGGTGTATTTATCGTGTTTTTGAATTGTTTATTGGCATTGCGGTTTTAATTTTTAATCACAAAATTAAGGACCACAGAAACTTTTTATCGATTATGTAATAGGTAGCAAAGTTGGAGAAGGATACATAGCTTGTTCCAAGCTTCTATGCCATCAAACAGTGCGGAAATGAATTTTTTTAGCAAACGTTACTAGCATAGTAGCATGTAACGCTACCAGAATACAGGCTATGCAATGCATTATAAATTTACTAGTCATTTATCTTGCGGTTGTAAGTTAAGGTCATACTTGCACAGTTACACAGAGCTCAAAATATGCAGATGTGATGTAAAATTATGCAATCAATTAATATATAAAGCTTATTGAATAAAGTCAAGCATTTCGTTAGTTAAATATGTCAGGGATTGGCATTTCTTATGTTTCTTAAAATTGCTGTAAGAAGTTCTTAATTTCCCTATGTCAATCATTTTGAAGATGTTTCCAACAGGTTTCGGATGATGGTGATGTTCTATATGTTTTCCCAAAGGATTACCGTTCAAAGCTTGCAACCAAGTCATTGAGGATAAAGTTCGAACCCTTATTGGAAAAGGCTAAGGTGACATCCTTATTACTTATTTATGGTTATATTATGATGTGTTAACCAAAAACTAAGGGAAACTGTACTTGTTTTTCTTAACAGTCTGGAGCTGAATATATAGTAAGAGTTTCCTTTGGAACAGCATTAATTGCTTCAATTGTTATTGTCTATACCACAATTATTGCTATCCTTTCTAGTAAAAGGTACCTAGATCTTGGAACTGATGAAGCCAATCTTTATTGACTTGTTTTTTGTACGATCTTTTACTTATGTATGTACCTGTTTGCTATGTCCAGTTAATGTAAGTGGAACATATATTGACCAATTTTCTTTATTTACTTATGGCAGTGATGAAGACAATCGTGGTAGACGTGGAGGTAGATCCTATAATAGTGGTTTCAACCTTTTTCTTAGTCCAACAGATCTATTTTGGTAATATTTACAAGTGGAAGATTTTTTCTTTACCGTGTCACTTTTTAGTGAAGTAATAGATCTTTAAACTCCAATTTTTTAGGGTCTGCTCTGAACTAAAATAAGAGGAAAAGAAAAATCAGTAAACATATATATGGAGATAATAGGATTGATGTACTTTAGATGTACTAAAAGCTTGAAATGATACAGTTATTAAGTCTAAATTTGCAAAATGTCAGCTCTGTTCAAAAGTTGTGCTAGTTGATTTATCAATGTGCAGATCTTGGCTGTTGTCTGTCATTTATTGATATTCTATGGCCTGAAGCAGGACGTTACTTGCAATCTTTTTTCACGTTTAAACAGTTCTTGTATCAAGATTAGTGAAAATTAAGCCATGCCCATGATGTTTATTTCAAGAGGTCACAGTGGAAGGACAAATTTAGATTAGGAGATTTACTTACATATATACTACCTCCATTTCCTTTTATTGGGCAGTTTTGGTTTTTTGTATTAGTTTCATGTTACTAGTTGTTTCAGATTATCAAAGCACAGAATGCCCCTTCAAATGATCATTCTCATAATGTCATTTATTAATTATGTTGTAAGCATTTTTCTTTATTTATACGCATTCAGCTTTGAGGTCATAAAAGTAATAAGATTAGAGTATTTTTTACATTCCAGTGTATTAAGTCCTCCTTGGTCTGTGTAAAATATTTATAATAGACTTAACAAAAAGGAACATAGGGAGTATATTTTCTTTAGGAGTTTAGTGGTCTGGGGAAGTTTGTGAACTACATAGAAACATCAGTATCACATGCTAGAATTCAATTTAGGGATCAGGTAGTCAGTTGTACCGCCCTGGTTGCATTTTACCTACATAGGATTCTATCAGGCAAATTATCTGTTGGAAAGTAGAGCTGCAAATCTAGTTGGGTAATCTGTTTATGGTGCTAATCTGTGTCCCTCCCCCGGTCCAAAACATTATTTGGACGTCTTCCAGTGAATAGCTATGCTAGTTATATTTGATGTCCTACTAATTTTAATTGTTTATCTCAAAAATCTGTTTATGATTTTCTTCGTTCTTCAATTTTTTAGGTACTGGGATCCATATTACTATAGAAGAAGACAAGTACGAGCAGATAATGATGGGATGAATTATATAGAATCTGTAATTGCTTTTATAAAATGGAAAAGTCATGATTAATTCGCGAACTTGGTGTTGGGGTAATTAACTTTTTTCTCTTACATGTCTCCCTTGTAGGTCTTCTCCTTTGTATTTGGTGACGGTGATCCTAATACGGATATTGAAGAAGAGAGGTGGAAGTTGGTAATAATTGAGCTCTGAATTCAGTGGTCCGTTACTTTCAAAGTTATATTTGATTATGCCATTGGTCATGTGTTCACTTCTTAATGTTTTCCAGTACTTTCTATATGTCCAATCCAAGGTTGAATTAAAAAGGAAATACAGTACTGTACTATTCTTCTCAATTGCACTTAATGATGCAAAAATAAATCTTTCATTCAACATAACTAATTCCTTCGCTATGAATAAAATTTATGCTACTGCTGAACTAATTACTAAAATGGCACTAGGCTAACAAAATCTCTAGAAATAACTAGTTATATTCCAGAACGTCGGGCATGGTAAAATTAAAGTATGAGAACTACTTAATTACTCTTTCAGAGAGCACTTTTTAGTGCGGGCACAAGCTGACATATGGGTATTTTCTAGGGCTTGTAGTTCTTTGTGTTTCTTGATATAAATATATCTAAACTTCAAATGAATGCTATGTCTTATTTTACATATTAACTGTAATGCTTTAATCTACTTGTCATTATCATTTTATTTGAGTAATTTTTGGTGTTAATAACTTCTTTATGGTCTTATAATAAGGTAACAACTTGGTAATTGTCTTAGTTGTGATATCTCATGGTTTTTTATGACCACTTTTCAGATGGGGGAATACATATCATCGAATGGCGGTGTTATTACAGCTGAAGAGCTTGCCCCATATCTCGATGTAGAACATACAAAGGAAATGGTATATTAATGACCTGTTAAGTATCAAACCTTGATGGTTATCTACCTTATCGTTGTATGCTTAAAGAAGTTTGTATTACATTTCTTAATGACATAGGTGACTGAATTTTGAAGTTTATTGTGTTTGATGACATTATAAACTGCATACTAATCAAGTAAAAGCTTCTTGCCATTAGTATCTCAACTCTGCTGTTATATTTTACAGAATGACGAGTCATATATCTTACCTGTACTTCTACGATTTGATGGACAACCAGAAATTGATGACGAGGTGCGTCTCATTTTTATACATTTATAAAACACTCCATTCTCTAGTCTGTTGCTTGCATTGCAAGTCCTCTTTTTAATTCTAGTTCCTTTATAAATTTTCTTCATATAAATGATATGTCGTAATGGTGATTTATGCTGAAAAATTTAGTAGCCTATTATCGTGAGTTTTCCTTGCGATGCGCAAAAGTGAATCCTAGTTTTAGACTTGACCAGGTCATCTCTTTTACAATGGAACATTATAAAAATATCATGCTTGTTTGAAGCGTAAATTTAGGCTTATTATTTCGGACTTCTGAGTAGCAGAGTTAATCGTACCTCAAATATCAATTCCACATTTGTAATTTCGTAATCTTCTTAACAGTAACTACATTTATTTGTCTACTTCCATATCATTCATTTCCTTTTTATTTTATGTCCTCCATAAGTATACAATGTTCACCACATAAATCAACAAAAAGTTTATTAAAAGAAACATATGAGACTCTGTTGTTTAAGATGTCAAGGAAATTTTAGTTGAAATAAGATACTCCTGTATAAACTATTATGACATTAAAAATATCCTTTAAATGAAGTCCTTAAATTTGTTCTGTGCAGGGAAATATTCTATACAGATTTCCATCATTGCAAAAAACAGCTTCTTCAAGAAAGGGTGGAAGAAAAGAGTATGTAGGAAGAAAATGGGCAGACTGGGTTGGAGGGGTTGAGAGATTTTTCAGGGAGAGGCAGTGGCAATTCAGGTTTTCTGCATTTTTCATTTGCAGTGCATAGTTGCCTTCTAATTTTTCAGTTTCACTTCTAATATGTTAATTTTTTTTGCTATGCAGTAAAACTAGCAGTTCTGAAACAGCAATGGTCATTGGATTAGGCGGGCTCAATTTGTTTGGAGTTGTCATTCTGGGTACCATGTTGAAGTAGGTTATTAACCTGTTAACACTTTCTTTCCATTGTATTTCCCAGTACCTCTGTAACACAACCTATATTTGGTTTATGTTGTTTCTTGTAGAACTATGACAGTTGCACCAAGTGGATTCATTACCTTCGTCTCCAACATATTCCCTCTACTTCAGGTCGGGCATTATGACTCATTTCTTAATTATACCTTATAGGATATGCTTTTCTTTACCTATACCTTGCAATCTAAAAACCTGTTTATTTTAGTACAGACTGGGTTGGAGGAGTTGAGAGATTTATTTTGTATCTCAGTTCTTATGTACACAAACTTGGTTTGAGACCTTATGCGATGTGAATGAATAATTTAATAGTTTAATATTGACAGTCAAAACTCAAAACATATTATTAGTAATATCTTTATATCTGATGGCTGCTGCTGGTTTGGTGCGAGTATTTGGCTGTCACATTAATGGTCTTTCCCAGTGCTTTGACCCTAAAACAAAAGCTTCTGTTAATTGTTGCACCTAATGTGCAACATTTTTTTTTGATCTTAGAAGCAGATTGTCTAAATGCATTGCAATGGTGCCACATATTTTGCGATAGCTACTTTTCTAATATAAAAGAAATGGAACAACTGCTATGATCTCATTCTGTGACCTAAATACTGTGCTACACATTCAAGAGGGATGAAGCAGATGTAATTGCCATTTTTGTTTTGTTAGGCTATGTGTTTTTATCATGAGCAGAACTAGAATTTGCGCCTTATATTTTTAGTCTTATCTAATAATTGTAAACACACTTTTCAGATCTATGCTGCCTCTTTTTTTGCAATTCCTTTGGTCCGATGGTTCTTTGTTCAGAAGAAAAACGCTGAAATAAAAATGAGAAACCAGGCAAGGGAGCAACGTTCCTTGGCACTCCAACAACCAGATGTGGCTCTAAGGCGAAAGGTACAATATAAATGTGTGGATTAATGATTCCCATGATTATCTGCATCTAAATTATGATAATTGTTGAGAGTGTTTATCATATTATTTAGGAATTAGAACCGAGTTTAAGTGTTAACTAAGGGATCATTTGTTAAATTTTAACATATCTTAGTAAAACTTATCTTAATAATTAAAATTTTAAGATTGTTTGTTTTAATTTTAATCTTTTCAGTGCTATGAATCTTCTTGATCGCCAAGATACAAAACTGTAGCCTAACCATTAAGAAAGAACTTCCTGATAAACTACTACCCATTACTTCAAGTATTTAACATACAACTACCTCACAGTTGTTCTTTAAAATAAGTCTTGTCATCAGCTTTATTTTGATACTTTAGTTTGCAAAATGGTATTAATTTTTTAATATATATTTTATTTAAAAATGATAAATTTATACTAAACAAAAATAGTAACTAAATACATTAAAACTTGATACATCATATAATATATTTATAATGTTATTATGTCAATTGTCAAAAATTAATATAATATCTAAATATTGTATATTCTTTAGCATAGAAGTTCTTTAAAATTATTGAAGTGTATTATAATCTCTCTAAAAATAACTTTTCAGCTTAAATAATTTTTTTTGGTATTAATTAAGACTTGTGATATCATTTAATTCAAAAGAAAAAAAATTATAATATTTGCACTGTTCACATGTTTTGTTAATATATGTACCAAATAATATTATTCATCAAGTATTTAGATTGATAAATCATTTAGATAGTTTAATGATTAAGAATTTTTCAGTCAGATTTGCCAAATGGCCCCTAAGCCTACTATTTTCTTTTAGTACCTAGTCAGGGTTAATCTGTTACCTGGAACCACTGCCAAGAGAAAATGTGAGATCAAGTTCTGCTTTTATTAAGTGAACATTATATTCTAATGGAAACACAAATGATAGTTAATTAGTACAGTAGAAAAAATGGAAGTATAGAACCTAAATTTTTGGTACACATGATGAATTGTGAATTTGTGATCCAACTATTAACTTGTATGAATAACTTTCCATGAGGGCACTTTTGACAGTACACAGAGAAAGTCAACTAGTAGATAAATAGCTTATTAATATTACTTCTGGAAGTACTATAACAAAAACTAAGAACTAGAAAATTTAACCTTATTATCATGATTGATACTATATTTTAAGAAGTTCGTTTATAATTGTGGACTCGCTACTGCTATTAGACCTTTGTACATTTCTCTTGTTCTTCCTGTATATTCAACTTGATATGTTCTTTTTCGTGTTGGACTGTGCAGTCAAAAATATTTATTAATAAAACATAGGCTTATACCATAATACTTTTTTAGTCTTAGTCGCTAATGCATATTATGACACTGCTGCTTCGCATGTTTTGACCAAACTTTAGGACCTGTGTATCATTTATTTAAATTAAGCATCAATTTGTATGTGGAATTTTAAAGAGTCCTGCTATACTTTCATGTTTGACCAAGCATCAAGTGCTTAAGGATCCCTTGCTTAAATGTTTCAGTATACTTGTGGGTTAACTGTTAAGTTAATGAAATGTAGTTGCAGCATACTATTACAAATTGCTTGTTTGAATGAGATTCATTTGACAACATTTCACTGATATTCAGACGTGAAGCAGCTATATTGTACATACAACCAAGTGCTCTATTAGCCATGGCAAGCTTTCTTATAAAGCCTTAGCTTTCACATCTTACATTGTGAATGTGTTCGCATTATTTTTGCTTAATTGTGTGTTGATTTTTTATAATCAATTTATTTACCAAACTGTTGTTGACATATCTGTGATGAGCTCAGCTTCTTAGTGCAAGAAACATGGCCAACAAAACATTTATCGGACGAGATAGGATTGTCTACAGCACTGAACGGGACTTAATTGAGCAAGACTATGAAGCCACGGAATGGGATAAGAGATTTCGAGAGATTGAAAAATCTGAATAATTTTTTTTTCTTGTTTGTAGCTTATTCCATAATATTATAACCAGGAATGTGTTATGTACTAGACGACTAGTTAAATCTTGTTCTTGTATTTGCATGTACAGAAGACATTTTTATATAATATACCATTTTAATTGAAAATATTATCAATATTGAGACCCTGTAAATTGTAGAACTTTGTAGTTTTGTACATATAATTTCTTCTTAACAATGGAACCTAAGAAACAACACTGTTTAAAACTTCTCTTGTTTCTGTCATCTTACATTTCTGCTTTGGACTGTATATATTAGACTGGTGTTTTACTTGGAGAAAATACGTAATAAATAATCACAGCTGCTTCCAGTCGTGAAATGTTGTTTGAATCGTCTGAAAATGTTATATTTTTTCTTTGCAATCTTTTATGACAGCACGGCTGAAACCTCCCCAAGTCTAAATCTGTGATTCAAGTGATTCTTTTTTCCAACGTTATAGTTAATTCTGCTAATTATATACTTGACAATTATCTGGCAGATACGTACTCCCATCTTCCGGCCAGCTACTACTAGTTTCGATTTGATTTGTATTTAAAAACCAAGACTGGTTTTCAAGTGGCTCTCTCCTCGCCCGGTGGGAGGTTGAGACTTCATTTCTCAATGGATACACATGTGTCATGTGTGCTAGAGTAGTACAGGCTACAGGGGCACCTAAACAATAATGGCCTGACATAATAAGTGAAGATAAATTGGTCTTGGTAAGATTCTTGAGCATGTTATGGAACATGATATGCATCATGTCAATTTTATGTGCAATACTTTACCTAATAACAATGTTAATATTTACTAAAATAGAAGGCACGGGTCATGAAAACTATTTTTTACTATATATATTGACAAACTGTGAAACAGATGGTGATACCACTTTAACAACAATTCACTAATCTGCTTACTTGAACCAAGGACCAACGTTTGGTAGCTTGGTTTGTATCAGTAGCATGGAATATGGAGCCTTTATGTTATACGAGGCCTTTGATATTTTCTCCACCAATCTCTGATCCGCCAAAACAAGTACATAACTCCTGCAAATAACTCCAACCACAACCTTTGAACGCTGCTCCATGCAATAGAAAATCTCAGTAATATGGACTGTCGCTGGCAACAAAACATCACAAAGTGTAAATACAAGATTTGAAGCAAGAAGCAACATAATAATTAGTGTAGTTCAGTTCAATTCACAATTCAAATTCCTGCTAAATTTTCAAATGAATCAAATCGACTCAGCGTATTCTCCTCACCACGTCTCTATCTTGTTAGTGATTTGTACACTGTCTATCCTGCTGCAAATACGACTCTTCCCGTCTGCAGACGGTTGTACATCTATTTATTCTAGCTAAATCTCAAACACTTTAGAAATTCATTTCCTTACTATTCAAAGCCTAGGAGCTCAGAGATTTACAAACATTACGGGTTATCTAAATGTTTTATAGGTACCATGTCTAGCTACCAGTTAAATGTTTTTGCTTTATACATTTAGCTTATACCAATTACCAAGTGCCTACGCTGCCTATAAAAGAAAAACATGTTAGTAGAGGTTAATCCAATCCAAACGACGTTGCCTAATTTATATTTTGCTCTAATGCCACTATAACACAAGATGTCCAGACTGGAACAAGTGCTCTAAGTAGTTACAATTTTTTTATAACATATTTTCTTACCTAAAATTATATTAAAAAATACCAACATTATATAACCACCTCAAAATTTTGATAACGGCATAGATTTAGACAAGTGTGCAAACGGACGTTTGTAACACAATATATTTTAAGCACAATGTATCTTGATTTAAAGATCATCATAGCTAAATGCAGTGAAACTACCTGCGTAGCATGTGAAATATCATTTGAAGAATGTCCTAGTTCTTCTGCATCTTCCCACTTCTTAGTAAAGCTCTTGTAGCCTCTGGTCCCGTATGCTGACAATAAGTTTTTGAATGACCCGAGAGGATTAATTTTGCTGTATAACACTCCCAACTTGTTCCTGTAAGGGTGGCTCTTATCATTAACATATTTAGCTTCCTGAACCCAATTTTCTTTTTCATCTTGTTCAGACACTTCGGAACCAATCTGCACAGTATGCTTAGAGGCCGCGTTTCTTAACATCAAATTATCTGATTGTTCAAATGCGCTCATATCCAAACTAATATACTCCCCAGGCTTCTGCTCAACAATCTCATTATTGAAACTAGACGACGAAGAGGGATCCAGAAACATTGTCATCACGCTTCGATCTTCTACATTATGGTGTGGTACATTCTGAACAGACTTTCCCCCTGAAAGAAACATTGCAAACCCATCTCTATCTTGTTCATCCAAGTCAACCCATTGGTTCCTCAACGAGGACGTATCTGACAAGCTATTACACACTTGTGTTATCTGTGCCACAATGGCTGCAATAAATTGCTTATGTCTAGAAATGGCAATTTGCTTCCTCTGAGACTTTTCCAATGTAGCTGCTGCCATTGCCACCTCTCTTTCAAAATCTTCAAGCTGTTAAAACAGTAACAAATCAGTATTCTAAAACAACGGAAACAAAGAAAAACACCAAAAGCAAAGCACGATATTCACCTGCCACTTTACTGTCTCGAGACTAGTTGCTAATTGACACTTGTGATTGTTTAAGGACGCAAGTAGTCTATGGTCAGGATTACGGGTTTCTTGAACAAGACTTTGCTCGTGCAACAAAACTCGATAAACTGATTCCATCCTATAACAAAAAAGCAACAATTTAAAGTCATAGCATAAGCAAGAAGTTCAATATCTTCTCTTATGATGTACAAGAAAACACTCATATTCGATATACAAATCAACTATGAACTTCAAGAACCAACCTTTTCACTCGTAGCAATAAGCAAGAACTTGGCAGTCTATTATTAATTGCAATTTGTATAGTACAATGTAACAAGATAAGAGTTGTTGAAATTGAAGTTGAATTCGACAAGTTAATTAACAATACATACAGAAGAAGCAGACTACATATATAGTTATATACATATATGAAGGGGGAGGAGTGGACCTGTCAGCAGAGTCTTGAACAACTTCGGCTGCTGAAAAGAGCGGGTCGGATTTCCAATCTTGGTAACCCGGTGCTGAAGATGGCATCTTTCTTCCTCACCAATATTTGATAAAATTATAGTAATATTTATAGACACATACATACACAGATGATGTGTGTATATCTATGACTTGGGCCTTTGACAGGGGATGCAGGTAGTTAGAGTTGAATCATGTACGTGCGTGTGCCGGAGCGCTACTATTCGGCTTATTTAAATAATTAAATTACTTATGCTTAATGATCCGATTCATTAATACAATTAATCACTAAAAGTTAACTCTACCGAATAATGTCCATTTTTGAATTTTAGAACACTTCCCAATAAACTTTTTTTATTAGCAGATCTTAAATTATGGTAAATGTTATTTGCAAAGCAGTTTTTTTTTTATTTTCGGAGCAAAAGAGTGTGAAATTACTAAATTATTCGTACCTTAATCTTTTCAAGATATATTTATTGTGAATGTAAGAAGGTAGTTTTATATTTTCACTCTTTTTTTCTTTGAAACAAAATTACTATATAAATAATATTTTTCTAAATCAAATGTAATCACGATAAAGTTATGAAGAATGATTTAGTTAAATAATATTCCCTCCATATTTTTTTAATTTTTACATTTGACTTTTGTGTAGTCAATTTGACCAAAATTTATTGATATTTTAGAAATATTCTCTATGGTACCATTATAGAAATGACTTTTCTCGTTAATACCGTTAATACCGTCAATTTATTAGCTTCTATTCATGATAATTTATTAGCTTCTACTCATTAATAATTCACTTTGGATAACCTCATGTAAGTAAAATGTAATAGAATTGATTTCGGTTTGAAAAACAAATTGTATAGTTAAATTATTTGTGAAAAAGTACCTAAAATAGATACTTAAATAATGTAAAATGGAGTAAATATGAGTGAAATATTAATGATCAAAGTTTGATTATGAAACTTAAATATATATCACTCAATTTAACTCCCTTTTACATGATTCAAAAGTCTATTTCATGTATTTATTTGCAAAAATTTCAAATATAAAATTTATTTTCCAATCCGAAATCAATTCAATAATATTTTACTTAACACAGGATATTCCAAGTAAAAAATCAAATGTAGAGAGTTACCACGGATAAAAGTCATTAAATTGATGGTTCGGTGAGAAAAGTCAATTCTACAGTGGTATTATAGTGGTATTATAGAGAATATCTCAATATTTAATAATTGAAAAAAAACAAAAATTTTATCATTAAAAAATATATTTATCTACTTTAATATATAATTTTCAGTTTTTTAAATAATATAAAAATAAGATTTATATTTGGGTGTTTTGAAAAAATACCCAAGTCTAAAAATATTTTTGCAAATATACTGTTATTTTTTAAAAAAAATTGCAAAAGTACTTTTTAATTTGCAAAATACTATTTTTTAATTTTATTTTTTTTGCAAAAATATGGTTTTTGGCAACTGAAATGAACTGCATGCAACATTTGACGAGTTTCTGCAATTACATGCAACTCCATTCAACTAGTTGCATATCTGTTTGATTTTGGCTGCAAAAGAATTCCGAAGATAGTAAAATTGCAAAAAATTTAGAAAATTTAGTATTTTTGATAATTTCTCTTTATTTTTTTTATCAAAATTTGACTTATTTGATCAATAAAAAAAAAATGAATACAGAAAATGGGAATGAGCAACTACAATACCTAGTGCAAGTTTGGCTCATCATTCTTGGGGCTCATTTGAGTCCAAAGCCCATTATACTATTTGCTTAGCTGTTTGACAGATTAACTAATCGATCATATAGAATCCATTTTGAGTCATAAATGGAATGTTAGAAATCCTAACATTTCCTTTCCATTCTTCATTTTCATTTTATCACAACTCATGATTTATTCTGTCTCCTAATTTCTTCTTTTTAAATTTATATTAGTTTAAAACTTGTATGATATATTAAATATTTTTATAAAATTAATTTGATGAAATTTTTTGGATATGAAATTTGTACATTTAAAATTTTAAATGATAGTTAGGTATCTTTGATTTTAATATTATTTCAAAACTCATTCCAATCGTATAATTTTATTACTTGTTTTTAGATTTTAGATTTTAGATTTTTATTTTTTATATTCATGTATTAAAATTATTAAATTATGTAATTTATAATTTATATTTTATTATCTTTTTAAAAATTATAACTTTTAAGTTACAATTTACCAAAGACATTATAAACTTATAAATAACTTATACATGAAATTATCCAAACACTTAAATAACTTATAAGTTATCATGTTCATATCTTTCTAACTTTAAGTCACAAGTTACATTTTTTTAAAAATTTCAAACGGGCCCTTATTTATCTACTCACCTTTTCTTCCACGTAGGTGAAGAATCAGTTTAATATAGTTATTCTATCAGCCCTTATTTATCTACTCACCTTTTCTTCCACGTAGGTGAAGAATCAGTTTAATATAGTTATTCTGTGATAGAATAACTATACTCCTAGTCCCTCCGTTGAATTTGAATCGTACTCCTATCGTCCTATTCAATTTTTTAGGGGAGGGAAACTTGATAAGCACTTTAAATTTTTTATAAAATATAGTTACCTAATTTTTTAAATTTTATTTTTTTAAATTAAAATATAATATATTATTTCCATAAGTTGAATATTTTTGGGTACAGGACCTCCATCATTTCTCATATATAAGTTGTACTTTAGAACCATACAAAAAATATTATTCTCATAAAACAAGTTTTTACCGTACTTTAACTATGTTTCTCTTGCCAAACATATATACTGTGTTAGTCATAATTTAAATAGTGATCTCAATTAGTGAAACTTTTTATTACTTATATGCTTAGAGCATATGTATGAAAACTGTATTTTCATTGATTCAACGGCTTTTTCAATTGGCCCAGAAAAATATAGTTATAGTATGTAATGTAATAAATCAAATGCATCAAAAATTGATACTCCTTTGATTCATTAATAAGACTTCAACATTTAACAATTGATGGAACTCCCAACAGTAGGCAATTTTGTGGACCCCACATATTCACCTTTTTTTTGACATATTCCACCATTTCTAATACAACTTACTCCGTTTTTTTTAATTTTAATATATTACAACTGCTTTTAAATATAATTCCTTGTGTTCATTTTTCACACAAAATTTTAAAGAATGAAATGGAAACGAAATAATTTTTTTGAATTCATTACTACAAAATTTCTCTTGTATATTTTTAAAAAATAAAAATGATTTTGAGATTACTATAATTTTATAAAAATGATGTTATTTTATAAATATAAATTCAATTAATAAATTTAGATCAAGACACGTGTTAAAAGATGAGTCAACGAAATTCTAATCGAAAATCTAAAACTATCAACAATATTATCAAGAAAATATAAAATTATTAACAACATATTATTACTTTCAAAATTATTATTTGTGAGACATAGAGATGAAGTTAAATATATAATATTTAATCTATGTTTTTAAGTAAGATAATAAATATATAATCTTAAATCTATATTATTAAGTAGGATAGTTGAGATTATGTATTATTTATTTGAGAAATAGTAATTGATTAATTGATTAAGTTGTATGGGTGCATAAAATCTATGAAAAAATATTGATTTAGTGTGAATAGTAATTAAAGCCATTGATTCAATTGATGAATTGATAAATTTATGAAGCAAACGGGTCCATATGCTCTTACATGGAATGAAATGCACAGAGTTTTTACACGCGTTACCCATATAATTCCCAATTCAGAGTTCTAACTTTTACACAAAACTCTTAATTTTCATCGTATACCTTTTTTCATAACCTTTTGTTGTTGGACGACGCCTAAAGTTGAATGGCCAAACATATCCCATGCACATAGAAGTTAGAACTTATTGGTTTGTACCCGGACTGTAAACACCATTAAACTCGGGTTCGAGTTTGACTAAACTTATTTCCGGAGCTTGAAATTCGAGTCGACAATGTTCGAAAAGCTCGAACCAACACTACTATGTACAAAACAAGTCTCAGTAATCAAGACCGGCTACACTAAATTGTTAGTGTTTGTACCCTAAAAACAACACTATTATGTTTTATCTATGACATATGGATTATTAATGTTCATGTTCCATCACTTATTCTTTTAATAATTTATTAAGTCTTAATTTACTGCGACATAAATATTAGATTAATAAATGTCCTTGGAATATGATATGAATTATATATTTCTAAGTACGTGACATAGACGTGAGATTATGTAAATAGTATCAATATTACCAAATATCCCTAGTCGAGAATTATTATTAAGGGACAATAATAATGCATTAAAACTAGTGTGTTTGTTTACTGATGATTACATCTCATTGATCATAGGTATAAAGATACTAAAGTCGAAAACACAAGCAGATGTAAACATACATGGTGTTCAATAGACCCAATGTAAGATTCTACATGTCTGTTATGTCATAAGTATTCTCACAGTGATAATGATGTAATGTTCCTTCGACTTGAAATCATTATGATTAATATACTTTGATTACATCAAAAGTTGCCTTTGACCGGGTAATGATAAAAGTGGACTTCGGGTATAAATTAGGAATCGTGTGAGAAATATGAATGATTTAGAAAAGATTTAACCCTCATAATTTTGGAGAAATCTTATTGGCCTTTTATGTGAGCTAGATTATGAAATGCGTGGCGCCGTGCTCAAATGTTGGTTTGAAATGATAGTCTACTCATTGATCAAGGAAACTTGGATTAAACCATGAAGATGATGATACATAACATGCCTCAAGTTTAATCTATAATATTTGGTTAAAAGTATTATATTACATTATACATTATTCACGAAAGGTTTATCGATCACCGATTTAATTATTATTACTTGGGTAACAATGATTTATTACTAGATGCCGCTCATTATTTACGATTTCAAATTAGATTTAAAATTGTTGCCAACGTAATAATAACCTAAAGGGTCACACAAAGAATGATTGGAGAATTATTTTATTTAAATTTGGATTTAAATTAAATGTAAGTAATTCGAATAATTTATTTTTAATTAAGTAAGAATTAATTAATTAAATAAATAAGAAATTCGAATTTACTATTAAATCCGAAATTGAGTTATTGAGTGATTAAGTAAGACTTAATTAATAATAACTAGGATTTTCGGATTTATTAAAACTCTAAATTAGTTTAGGGTTAGAAGTTTTTTCTCTTGCCTATATAATATTTTTTTAAGTCTCAACTAGGGTTGTGCGTTTTTATAGTAACTTGAGAGAGAAAGAGAGAGAGAAAAGGCGGATTCTGATTTATGAGTTCTAGTACACACTCATCCTTCGTTCGATCATTCGTGTGGATACCTTCAAGCCGTAGATCGTTTCGCGACAGGATACATGGTGATTGTTGAAAGCTTGGACCTCCATTATACAACAGAAATCGTAAAACTTTTTAAGGTAAATATCTTAACCACGAATTCAATATCGTCTTTTCGCATTGATCCTGCGTCGAGTTTCGATTTTTCTGGTTTTTACAATTTAAAACATTGTTTCCATTGCGTTTTATGCCTCGAAACCCAATATAAATTTGTAAAATGCATAACCCTTCATCTCAAAATAAGTCGCTTGGACTTTGGGCTCATGTTTTATGGTGTACAAAAAAGTGACTTCCACATATTATTTATACAATTTTCTTTTTCTAATAAAATTATTACATTTAAATTTTTATTCATTAAAAGATGAAATTAAGAAAAAATGGGTATATGATATTTTTTTGCACCTTAAAGTACGTGCGCTGTAATTAAAGCAACACTTGTTTTGAAGAACAGAGTATTAATTATATCTATAACCCTTATTAATAATGAAAACCCCTTGTTTAAACGGTACCTTGGTTGGGAGGCTTACAATGTAAATGACTTAGAGAGCAAACCAAACCTCTGATTTTGCAAAGAAGTGGTGCCAGATTGATCAAAGTCTAATACAAATTTATATAAATGAAACGATCATTACAAAAAGTCAAAAACTACGGCGATAATTATACTGAACATTACAAAAAATCAAAAACTACGGCGATAATTATACTGAACAGTTAAACAATTTACTTCATAAATATCATATACTATGTTAGTCAACAGTTATTGATTAAATACATTAGAGATAACATGACATAAATGAATGAAAATGTCACAATAATGTTTAGTTGATAAACATGAATTATGCGTGGAACCAAAATAAAGTGTGAAAAGTGAGACATGTTTTTCTTACGTAAGTAGAGGTCTAGTGAAATTAGATAAAAATAAAATTTCTTATGCGGTCTAAATTGTGAAGTAAATTTTTATGTTGCTAGACCATTCCCTGCTAGAACTTTAATCATTTTAATATTTCTTATACAAAACATTTTTTGTACAAATTGATCTAACAAATCACAGCACACAATGCGACATTTCAAATAACCGGGTCATACTTTTTTAAATATAATAAACTATAACAACCTTAAATTGTAGAGTTAATATCACTTTGCATTCCTTCGGTTTCAGCATAATCCGGATTAGGTCGAGAACTTTAATTATATGCAATGTGCATCCCTTAGATTTTCATATCCTTACAATGACTTACCCTGACACGATTTTTCGTTAATTTTGATCGGTTGACTATGGGTAAAATGGAGATATTAGGTATAAAAAATTTAAAAAATATATTAAAAATTCAAAATAAATGTAAAATAAAAAGTAAAAATTATAGTTTATTTTTTTATAGTGTGAGTATATATATACAAATTTTTATAACGTGCGTAATAATTATAAATATATCAAAATATGATTTAACTTTAATATGTTAAAGATGAAATAATTAAATAGAAAGACTAAAAAACTATTATTAATTTTTAAAAAGTGCTAAAATCGATTTAAAACTTCATTCAATTTTTTTTAAAAATCATTATATTTTTTTCTAATATTTCCAATTTATTATTATTTTATTTAAATATTTTATATGTATTATTTCCGTTTTACCCCTAGTCAACCTGGTCAAAATTGACAGAAAGTTGACTAAAGGTTGGTTATTGTAAAAGTATAGAAATATAAGAGATGCATTTTGCATATAACTAAAGTTCTTAACCTGCATTAAGTTAACTCAAGGGATACAAAGTGAAATTAAGCCTAAATTATATGACAATAACAGCACATACTCAACAAAGTACACCTTTCTTACTTAACATTTGTTTATTTTATCCACACAATAGTAACACATTGCATGACATTTATTTATTTTACAATCCTCTAAAAGATGTGCAGCTAGACATGTCACACCAACACAATTTACCTTATTGTCATATTAATTTCATAACAGAAATGCACTAGAAAAACACATCCTAACGAGCACCAAATTGAAAGATAACTACAGTCTACATGCTTTCTCAGTTTACGGAGAACCACAAATCCATGCACAGCAATACGATGAGCGAAATACGACATTGCACTAGAACATGAGTCCACAGCAGCAGAACAGATTTTATTAGGGGAATATTGGCTTCGGTCTTGGTTCAGTACAACGAGCTCCAGCTCCTTTTGAGCCCCTTCTTTCCGCCTTTTCCCTTGCTAGCTTTCATGACCTCGTCCATTTCCTGCACGAAGTTCTGCAAATGTGAAATTGATTCATGAAAATGTGAAGGTATACATTTCCATTGAATGCAAAATTACGATGTATCTGTGTATTGCAATTTGTTCTATGAAGTGATTAGTGTGTGCTCAACATACTTGCTGCTTCATCCTCTTCATCTCTTGCTGTTTACAAATGTATTAAACATATTAATCTATTAGGCATTAGTCAACAAGAGAACTATAAATAAACATATAGATTAGTTTTGAAGAAACAAAGTTGTAGCCACGGTCTTGCATACCATTTTTTGTTGCAGGCGTGCCTTCTCTGCTTTTAGCGCGTGCAGTTGGGCTTCTAAATCACGAGTATACGCCTAGCCAACCAGAAATTATGTAAAATAACTTTAGAAACAGACTTGGTCTAGACCTTTTCCAGACCATGGTTTAAATCTAAAATATTTAAATTGCGAAACGTAATACTTAAATAGAGAAAAAACAATTTTTTTTACAACCCCTTCACAAAGCATTATTTCGGGTGAAGGACAAGTTTAGACTATTTCTATATAAAATTAACAAAAATGACCATTTTCTGAAAAGTTGATCAACTTTAGCCCATGGATACCCACCTGAGTATCCCATATATGATAGCCAATTACCAGTGGAGTATCTTATACAATTTGGGATACCCAACTAACGGTGGAGTATTCAATCGGCTAAAATTGGCCATTTTTTCAGAATGGTTATTTTGGTTAATTTTTTTTAAAAAATCCGTTATTTTTATCAGTTTTTCCATTACTTTGCATCTTCTATGTTATTCTTTACGGTAAATTTATCTCAGTGAAAACATAGCGTACCTCTTTCCTAGCCCTTGACCTGGCGGCAAATTCTCTGTTTTTGATCACGCGACGCTGCTGCTTTCTCGACACCTCTTTGGATTCCGGATGACTGGACTTGTCCGCTAAATTGACATTTATATCAAGATTATTCACACTGTCGGAATTGTTTCCCCCGATACTGTCAGAGGAAACTGGAGTATCGGCTGACCCCTGCCTAAATCCACCTTCACGTGGTTGGTATCCACTATGTTTTCTTGCAATTGCAGCTGATGCTGCATCTTTGTCGCTTTTTTCCAGCAGTGTCTGATAAGCTGGCACATTTCTACCCCCTCCTGAAGCAATGACAGGCCTGACCATACAACCAGGTGTCCCAGATCCAACTGTTGTATTATTGTTGTTTTGGTATGACACACATGACTGCTGCAGAGGAGAAGAATAATCAGGTGCCCGCACCACACCAGCCATGATAAGAAAATCCTCGAGGTTCATCTCTTCGTTTGAAGGGATGAACTGTGGATTAATATTGGCTGTGGCTGCAGCTGTGGGGACTGTGGCTGCTCCCATGGGGGCAGCAGCGCCGAGGGCAATATCGGGGCTGGGGAGAAGTGTTTGTTCAAAAGCTTGAATTTCTTCTTCTGTCCAAACGTTGTTAAGGAGTTCATCTATGTTCATTGATCCAGAGATCCCCATGTCATCAGAGATTGTGTGTTGAAACACATCAAGGAGGGACAAGATTGACCTTTGGCGATCTAGTGATGGGAGGACATGGCTGTCAGGATGTTGTGGGTTTGTTGAATGAACAGATGAGTCAATTTCTCCTCGCGATAGAAAGTCTGAGTTGTCTGTCCTCACCATTCTGGGAGAGAGATCATCAGAACGTAACCAGTATCTGCAGCGTCACAAGGAAAGTAAAACTGAGCAATTACTTTAAGGATAATAGATATGTACAACTAGCATAAGGATTATAATAAAAATAACTACTAGGTTGGGGAGAGAGCAAACCAAACCTCTGAATTTGCAAAAAGAATGACCAAGTTAATTTGCAAGACTGATTAAAGTTGAATGCGGATTCATAGAGATGAGATGATCACTATAAAATGCAAAAAATTAATGCGGGAGTTCAACCGTGGACGGCTAAACCGTTTGCTTCATAAATATTTTATACCATCTGAGGCTATACTTATTTATTATATGCTTTAGAGATAGCATCGGCATAGATAAAGTGAAACTGTCGCGTTGACGTTCGGTTGATAAACATGACTTGTATAAAGAACTGAAATAAAGCGTGGAAAGTGACGAGGTTTGTTTGCTTTTTTGCGAAGGTAAGCAGAGGTTTATCGAAGTTAGATATAAACAAAATTGCTTTGTGGTTTGTAGGAATGATAATCATTTCGTATCGTGTACTTTCGTATGCATAATATTTTTCGCCAAATAAGAAAATCCACTAAATTGTTTTTTTCGGGTTTTTAACCGATCGAATTGCCCCTAACGATTTTTTTCGGTTCGGTTAACCCAGGGCCGGCCCTTTGTATTTGGGTGCCCTAGGCGGGATTCAAAAATGGTGCCCCATATTCATAACCAAAAAATCACAATAAGATATATTCATTGTATAAAGAAAACTTACTTGAATCTAAAGTAGCAAGTGAATATAATGAATTTCTTGTACGCAAAATATCCAAGTTTTCAACCTCCTGCAATAATCTCCTGCAAGCCACTGATGTAGTATCATGAATATAGAACAGTCATCATTACTAGTACACAACAATGTCAAAATAAAGTTATAAAAATGAGTTTACCTTTATTGATTTTGAAACTTTTTTCTAGGTTTTTGAGATGTGAATCTCTCTATGATTTTGCTATAATCTAGAGAACTCGCCAGCTCACTTTCAATAGACAATAAAACCAATCCATTAAGTCTATCTTGAGACATCGAAGAGCGGAGATAAGATTTGATCAGTTTCAATCTAGAAAATGTCCTTTCCGCCTCTACCACTGTAAGAGGAATTGTCACAATGATTCTATAAGCTATCCAAGCATTTGGATAATTTATTTGTTTTGAACTAGAACTTAAATAATTAAGCACATCTATTGCCTTTGTTATCTCATCGGGTATTACCATTCGAAGTACTAGTAACTTGTTAAACAACTCTGCGCCAACAATGTCATATCGCATATCATGTCTAAGAAATCCCTCAAGCTTCATGCAACAAGATTTTAACCCCTCATCATCACCAGATAAATGCTTCTTCAGGTTAAATAAAAACCCAAATTTTTCCTTATAATCTTGAAACTGTTTAAACCATTCTTTGAGTTGAAAAGCACCTTGATCAACAATATACAAGAAATAATTTCTTTCTCAGTCTCTTCTACATTATTCTCGACAAGCCCATCTTTTAAATTTTGAGTTTCTGGCTCCTCAGTTTCAGTCTCCTGCTCAAATTCAGTATATGTAGCTTCATTCTCAGATTCTTTTCTAATATCTGTATTCTCAATAGGAACCCCAATATCACCACTATTAGTTGTTTTTTTCCCAAAAAACTTGTCAAGAGAGCCCATTTGCAATTTCTCTGCTTCCACCGCTTTCAATTTCTTTTGTCTTTTTTGATGCCCCGATAACTGGTTACGCTTCATTTTCAAATTATCTAGTCATCAAACAAAATAATGCAATTAATTTTAGTCACCAATCCCAAATCAGTAAATCACAAAAGATATACTACTTTTTACAAAAACAAATCTCAATTATTCTCTTATTATTCACATCAAATCATTAAATTGAAAAATAATAATAAACAAATAGTAAATTACAATATTATTAAAAAATTAATTAGAATAGAAATCTTTAAACCATACCTGTGTTATAATTGCTGAATTGCAAAGCACAGATGATCCGATCTTCACGATGAGTCGATGACTTCCAGTGTTTTGATAATTGATATTCAGAATGAATAGAGAACAATCAGTGTTCTGTATTTTATTCGGTAGCTAAGCAGAGGGAAGGAGAGGGTTTTGTACTTTTGTTATATGACTTCATCTGGCCATCTGGGGTAATGGGTATAGACGCGCATAGTCCAAAAACTCAATTTCTCCAAACCTTTCACATTTTTACTTTATTTTGTTTATTAAATAAATTTATTAATTATATTTTTAAAGTAAATTAAAGTAAATTATATTTTAATTTTAAAATAAAGTTATCACAAAGATAATAATATATTTTAAAATTTTAATATATCCCCCAATCACATATATGTTAATGTATTCTAATTAAAATTTGTATTTAAAATATAAAAAAATAAAAAAAATAAATAATATAAAAAATAAATACACATATGTTATTGAAATATTTTGGTGCCCCTGTGCGTGGTGGTGCCCTAGGCGGCCGCCTTGGTCACCTTACCCAAGGGCCGACCCTGGGTTAACAGTTTATCGGTTTTGATTTTTTTTTCAGTTTTTTTCTCACCCCTACTAATTTGTGAATTAAAATTTTATGTTGCTAGTACGGATCATGCTAAAACTTTGATTTTCAGTAGGGAGGCTTTCAATGTGAATGACTGAAATTTCAAATTTGAATTGAAGGATTATAATGAAAATAATTATGGAGAGAGAAAACCAAACCTCGGATTTTGCAAAGAGCTGTCCAAGTTAATTATTTGCTAGACAAATCAGAGTCGAATGCTGATTATATAAACTAAAACCTCTATAAATTAATAGAGTTGGGACCGAGGAATTTATTAATTTAGAATTATTTTAATTTAGAGAGGTATTACTTAATTGTAAATTAATATTGATTAATTTAAAGATTGATTTTAATATTAAAAAATTATATTTTAATTATATAAATTAAATAGAATTATGTCATCCTGAGTTTCTAAAAATTATAACTTATTATTTTATCGAAATTGTTTTTTGAACGGGTTCAAGTCGGGACCGGAGAAAATCATTATTTTATAGAGATTTTTAATTTTATGAAGGTTTTAATATAGATGAAATGGTTAGCAGGAATGGTCAAAAATTACTGCAGCAATTGTACAACCGTGGATGGCTATACCACCACTTCATAAATATCATATACTATTTTAGGCGATAGTTATTTATTATATACTTTAGAGATAGCATGACATAAATGAGTGAAACCGCCTCAATGACGTTTAGTCGATATACATGGATTGTATATTGAAAACAATAGTGTTAAAGTGAGGTGCGTTCGCTTTCATGCAAAGATTAGTAGAAGTCTCTCGAATTCAGTTATAAACAAAATTCCTTTATAGTTTGTAGACATGACAATTTTTTCGTGTTCTGTACTTTCGTATCACTGTATTTGTAACAACCCGCAATTTCGGACTATTAAATCTAAAATCGAAACTAATGCAAAAATACAATGATTAATCCAAAATTCTATTACAAAGGTACTATTACGAGTCAATTTATTCCAAAACTTAGGTCCACGAACTCCAATGCTATCCAAATCGAATCTCACACCGAACCTGAAATTGTAAGTAATGAATTATACAGCCTAGCAAGAAAAATTGACTAACTATTTAACTGAAAAATAAAGGGTGTTTTAATAAAACGTTTTTTCTCAAAACAATAATAACTTTGTAAAATATTTTCTAAAATAAATCCAACCCAAAGTTTTATATTTTAAAATTCCGAATTTAAAACAGAACAAAGAAGATTTTATAACAGATTAGAACAGAATAAAACAAAACGAAACAATAATTTTTATAAATACCACAGTCTTGATCTACGACCACACTTGCCAGTAGTCGGCATCTAATTCATATTCTTATTCTTTATACCACACTTTACCAGTGGTTGACATCTAAAGTTCAATAATTACGCGCCCTTAATAGGTATCTAAAGTTGCACACTTGTGCGCCTACTAAGGGTATCTAAGACTAGTTCACTATAGCATAAATTACGAACAGGTTCGCAATGGTAGAGACTGGATTTCAAAAGATTCTCGTATCTTATTTCTTATACAGTTCAAAACAGAATTCTTATATCTTATACGAAATTCAAAAATCAGAGTATCAAAACTTTTCCGAAAATAAAAGTAAGTCAAAAAGTACTTACCTCAAAACCTGGTCAGATCTGAATATTGCCTTTTTGACCCTCTAAACGACGTTTTCTTGAGAAACATGAAACACGAAAGTTGTAGAGAACGCAAAAACCTTTCCGAAAAGTTCATAATCAACGAATTCTTACTTATGATGAATTAAATATGAATTTTATAAGACTGCTGATTTATGAGAGAAAAAGGCCTACGAATTTTAATAATTAAAACGAGTAAGATGAATATGGTGTATTTATAACGATATAAAATCCTGTTTCTTAACCACCAAGTTATTTGTATTAAATTCTGATCCAAATTTTAGGCCCATTAATCTAACCCAATTTTAAATCCTAGTCCTAATCTAATTTTAGTACCTTTTTCTACTATTCTATTATTAATCAAATTCTAAAAATTACAGGATATTGCAGTATCAAACACATAATATGATTTATTGCTGAAATTAGACCTGGCTATTCGTTCATTTCGTATACTTGCATGTCGCGTACTTTCCTGTTTCGTGCACGTAATGCCAAACCAAAACCCAAACCATCAAAGATTCGCTTCATTTCATTTCATTTCATTTGCCTTCATTTCCTCTATGTTTCGCTTCAAGTTCATGTAATATTTGAATGAAATAGAAATACTAATAAATAAATAAAAATATTTAAATATGAAATTTTTACTGGTAGAGTTTTAAATCAATATGTCATAAAGAATCAATTGTGGTCAAGTCTAGTGAAACTTAAAATTTGAAACTATTTTGTATTTAACTTATGTAAATATTATATTTACAATATGAATTCATAAAATTTAAATATTATTTATTTCGTGTATCTTCATTTCGTGTCGTGTACTTCAAGGTAGACAATAAATTCATGTGTATAATTTTGTGAACCACAAAGGTCAGCCCAAACTCATTATTTTCGTGTCTTGTACGGAATTGCCCACTAAATACTTGAACCAAATGTAGGGTGTTTTTACACTTCTACTCATCCCATCCTTTTAAACATCATACTCATAGAGCATACTCAACTAAATGCTTAATTGGTTAAGCTATAATGGTCATAACCTTAACTAAGACTAATGCTATCAAAAACACTTATTTACATTAGAATGAAGAATTGAGACATTAAATTGCATTTCAATTTCTTTCTACTTGTTAGTTACAAACTAATACACTAAGCATAAATTTAAAATTAAATCACATTGTAAAAAATTGGAATGATGGCTAGTAGGCAAGAACAATACGAGATAAATATAATTATATATAAGAATGCATGCATATGGATTAATGATGTTAGAATAGGCCTTGAATCAGTATATACCCTGAACGCTGGGACTTCGGAGGTCTTGATTTTTTTTTAGTTTTTTTTCTCACCCCTACTAAATTTTGAACTAAATTTTTATGTTGCTAATACGGATCACGCTAAAACTTTGATCTTCAGTTGGGAAGCTTTCAATGCGAATGACTGACATTTCAAATTTGAATTGAAGGATTGTAATAAAAATAACTGTTAGGTTAGGGAGAGAGCAAATCAAACATCTGATTTTGCAAAGAACTGGCTAAGTTAATTATTTTCCAAACAGATCAAAGTCGAATGCTGATTTATATACCGTAAAACCTATATAAATTAATATAGTTAGAACAAAGAAATTTTATTTATTTAGAGAGGTATTAATTAATCATAAATTAATAACAATTGATTTAGTAGGAGTTTTTAATACAAAAAATTACATTTCAATTATACAAATTAAACAGAATTATATTATCCGGAAATTCTAACAGTTATTATTTTATTATTTGATCAAAATTGATCTTTTTTTGAACTGCTCCAAGTCAGGACCGGAGAAAATTATTATTTTAGAGAGAATATTAATTTATTAGGGTTTTAGTGTAGATGAAGTGGTCACTACGGAAGATCAAAAAATTACTCAATTGTTTCATAAATATATTTTATGCTGCAACAATTACTCAATTGTGGATGACTAAATCGCATGCTTCATAAATATCGTATACTATCTTTGATGATAGTTATTTTTTATATATTTTATAGATAGATTGACATAAAAGAAGTGAAATGGCCTCAACGACGTTTAGTCGATAAACATGAATTGTATATGGAACCAATATAAAGTGTGAAAAGTGATGCGCCTTAGTTTTTGTGCAAAGATTAAGAGAAGTCTCCGGAAGGCATATATAAACAAAATTTCTTAATGGTTTGTAGACATGGAAATCATTTCGCGTACTTTCGTATTAGCTGTATCAAACACATAATATGGCTTGTTACTGAAACTAGACCTGACAATTCTTTCGTTTCATATACTTTCGTATTGTGTACTTTCGTGTTTCGTGTAGATAATGCCAAATCAAATCCCAACGCATTAAAGATTTGTTCCGTTTCGTGTTCGTGTACCTTTATTTCGTTTAAGTTTCCTGTCGTGTTCATGAAAATTTTGAATAAAATAGAAATTAAGATAAATAAATAAAAATATTTAAATATTACATTTTTACTAGTCGAGTTTTTAAATCAATATGGCATAAATAATCAATTTTGGTCAAAACTTGTGAAAATTAAATTTCAAACTATTTTGTATTTATTTTATGTAAATATTATATTCAAAAAATTATTTAAAAACATGTATTTATGTAATTTTAAATAGGTATTCACTTTGTGTATTTTCGTTTCGTGTCGTGTACCTAAAGGTAAACTCATAACGGATAATAAATTTATCTGTATAATTTATGTTCATATACTTTCATGTTCGTGAACCACAAAGGTCAACCAGAATCAGTTATTTTCGTGTCTTGTACGAAATTGCCAACTCTACCTGAAATAATTTAACCAAATGTAGGGTCTTTTATACCTCTACACGTCCCGTCTTTTTACACATATACTCGTTGAGCACACTTAACTAAATGCTTAATTGGTTAAGCTTTAGAACCTTGACTAAGAATAATGCTATCAATAGAACTGAGTCACATTAGAATAAAGAAGTTGGACATTAAATTGCATTTCAATTTCTCTCCACTTGTTAGTTACAAACAAATACCGTGAAACATAAATTTAAAATTAAATCACATTGTAGAATGAAGAGTGCATGTATATGAATTAATAAAATACTAATTAGCAACTAAGCTCGCCTTTATTAAGCTCAAATCATAATCCCAAGAATTGAAATATTTTGGCTGTAAAATATATTTAAATTGTTAGATATTTTCGTTAAATTAACACATATATTAAAGAAGTAGAATATGAAACTGCCGATAGTAGTAGGTTGTAATGGATAAATGCGACGAAGGCACGACCGGAGATATCACATAGTAGCTAAGTTATCTGTAAGAAAAGTGGGCCCCAATTTGATTTATCTTGTGACGACGACATTTTGGTACAAAAAGGACGACATTTTGGTAAAAAAGGTATAGGATAATTTAATTAGCGAAAAAAGGTACAAGAGAATTTGAGTAGGAATATGTCATACGTCGGCATCACCAGTAGCATTCTTATCTTATTCGTATAGAATTTTTTTTTATTCACCTATAAATATATTATTTTTCAGATTTTATTTCTTCATATAAATTGTTTATAATAATTAAATCTATAGTATGATAGATAAGTATGTGTTGTAAGTTTGTAACAAAAGGAATGAAACAAAAAGCAAAATCGTGAGGGCCACATCAACTAAATCTTTTCACTAGGTTCTACAGAAGTTTTTCAAAAATATTTATAATAAATTTTGAACTGCGTGAGTTCAAGAAATGATATGAAAGTGAAAATATTTTTTTCTAAATTCGTCAATGATCAATTGACTATACATTCTATAACTTAAAGTTTATTATTGTAAGATTGGATAGGGAGACCGAAAAATTGTGTTGACGAATATAATAGTTTAATTTTTATTCGATTATATATTATAATACTATGATTTTATTACTTACGCATAAACATAATTATTATTTTATTTTATTAAAGAAGTGCTATTGAGCCCTGATCTTAAACACAACTATAAATATATAAGAAGTAATATTTAAAATTACTATTCACTCAAATTATATTGTGCGAAGTGAAATGTTAACAAGTTAATTTGTGAAATTTTGTTGAATTACAAATCTTGTTTGTTGAGATCCGAACAAAATTATTAATATTATTATTTCATTACTTATGTATAGACAAAATTATTGTTTATTTTGGAAGAAGTGTTGGTCATCTTAAACACAACTATGAATATTTTATAAGTATAATATTAAAAAACTTTCATTCACTCAATTTACAAACGTGCGAGGTGAATGGTTATCAAACTGCAACGTAAAATTTCTTTGAATTGCAAATTCTATTATACATGTACGAGGTAAAATTTCATTGTATTGGAAATCCTATTTTTTGAAATGTGAAATTAATTGCGTAAATTATACTCGTTGAAATCTGAACAATACCTCATGATATATAAATTATATTTTAAGCATCTTACACCAAAATCAAATGGAAGGATTTAACATTAATTTAAAGACAATGACCTTAAAGATTTAAATAAATTTGGATATCACTTTATCAAATTGATATAACTAAAGTATTTGCAAAACCAAGCAAAACCTCTTATCAAAGTCTAATGGTGATTTATATGAATGAAAATGTCACTACTAACGTCTAAACCATCTGCTTCCTAAATATCGTATATTATCTTAGACGATAGTTATTTATTATATACTTTGGAGATAACATGACGCAAATTTAGCAAAACTATCAAAATGACGTTTAGTTGATAAACATGAATTATATATGAAACCAACATAAAGTGCAGAAAGTGAGGCGGCGTATCTTGTTTGCATACAAAGGTTAGTATAGGCAAGTTAAATATATAAACAAAATTCCTTTATAATTTCTAGACATGATAATTATTTCGTATCTTGTACCATTGTTAAAAATGATAGAGAATGACATGAAAATTTAGAGCATACAATAGTACCTTTATTACGTAGCATTTATTTGTATTACAATTCTCACAATGTAAGAGATTTGCAGTGTACACATTCTACCTCATTGTTATTTTAATTTCATAACAGAAATATACTGAAAAAATATCCAAACGAGCACCAATTGAAATACAACTACATGCTTTCTCTGTTCACGTAAAACGGCGTAACAATGATATAATCGAAATATGAAATACGACATTGTGCTATAGCAGTCTATAGGGGCGAAATAGATTTTATTAGGGGAGTATTGGTGTCGTCCTTGCTTAGTACAAACAGCTCCAGCTCCTTTTCAGTCCTTTCCCTTCGTTTTTTTGCCTTGTGAGCTTTCATAAACTCCTCCATGTACTGAAGGAAAACGTTTTCATTGTCCGCAAAATTACAATGTATGTGTGTACTGTAATTTGTTATATGAAGTGATTAGTGTATGGTCAACATACCTTCTGCTTCATCCTCTTTGTCGCTATTTGCTTACGTATGCATTAATCAATAAGAGAAGTAAAATAATTATACCAATTCGTTTTACAGAACCAAAGTTGTAGCCGGAGTCTTACTTGCCAAAACATATTGCAGTCCTGCATTCTCTTCTTTTATAACCTGTAGTTCTGCTTCCAAATCACATTTATGAGCCTTGCCAATATGAAATTATGAAAACAAACATTTAAAATAGACTTGGCCTAGCCCTTTTAAATACCGCGGTTTTAATCTAAACATTTCTTATTTTTATGAACATTTTTTGTTGGAGTTAATCTTGAATATTTGATTACCTTATTTAGTCCAGCTGTTTGTTTAAGTAATTGATTTGGTCATTATGTTTCAGAGAGATTTTAGGAGTGCCAGCAAATAATGATAGGAGTGGAGTAATATTAAGAAGGTGGTGTGATTCTGTTTTCCCGATCTGTTGCCACAATGTGTGGTGTTTATTTTCTTTATAAGCTTCAATAAAATATTGAGAAAGAGTTGTTGCTCGAAGTACTTTGTCTTGTGTTTAGTTTTACATATTTACTCATCTGGTGTCAAATAATTACAATATTGTGGTATCCGAGCCATATAGGTTGCAGTAGTACGTATGTCAAAAACACAGACAATGGATATGGGAAAGAGCAAAGGAGGATCAATGGGCTTGAGTTACCCTATGTTGACCAGGACGAACTATACCGTTTGGGCAATGAAAATGAAGGTGCTTATGCAAGCACATGGTGTTTGGGAGACGATAGAACAAACAGATCCAAAGGCATAAACCGATCAAAAGGCATGTGCAGAAGAACGGGTTGACAAAGTGGCTCTTGCAATGATCTATCAAAGCATTCCAGAGGAAATGCTACTTTCTCTGTCAGATAAGAAAAAGGCAAAAGATGCCTGGGAAGCATTGAGAATTATGAGTCAAGGCGCAGACAAAGCTAAGACGGCCAAGGTTCAGACTTTGAAGGCAGAATTCGAGACTCTTAGTATGAAAGAAACAGAGTTATTGGATGATTTCTGTATGAAACTTAATGGACTGGTGACAAACATTCGAGCCATTGGAGAAGATGTGAAGGAAACTTACGTGGTTAAGAAATTGCTTCGTGCAGTCCCACAAAAATTCTTACAAATAGCGTCCATAATGGAACAATTTGGGAATTTAGAAACAATGAAGGTAGAGGAGGTAATTGGTTCACTAAAAGCACATGAAGAAAGGATAAAGGGAAGTACATAAAATGTGAATAGTCAACTGCTACTCACAGATGAAGAATGGATTGCAAAAGAAAAAAATGAAGGTAAATTACTTCTTACCAGGGAGAATTGGCAAAAACGTATGAATCGAGGAAGTGCTAAAGGAAGCCATAACATGAGAGGTCGTGGTGGGAGAGATAAGAGCAGGATCAGATGCTATAATTGTCACATGTATGGACACTATGCTGTTGAGTGTCGAAGACCAAAGCGTGACAAAGAAGGGAGGCAAGAAGCTCTTATGTCAAGGACTGAAGATGATGAATCAGCACTCTTGCTGGCAAACTATAGAAAATAATTGATGTTGAATGAAGATAATGTGACACCAAAGCTGTTGACAGATGGGAAGACGAAGAATACAAATTCAAATGTGTGGTATCTGGACAACGGGGCAAGTAATCATATGACCGGGGAGAGAGAAAAATTCATGGAACTAAACGAGAAGATAACAGGAACAGTAAGGTTTAGAGATGGTTCCGCTGTGGAAATTAAGGGAAAGGGACTGATAACCTTTAAGTGCAAAAATGGTGAAGAACGGATGCTACGTAAGGTATTTTACATTCCTTCTCTATGTAGTAACATAATTAGTTTGGGTCAACTCTCAGAAGAAGGTAATAAGGTTGTTTTGAAGGGTAACTATCTATGGGTGTATGAGAAACAAGGGGAATTGCTTATGAAAGTACAACGATCTCCAATAGATTATATAAACTGATTGTTGAAACCATAAAGTCAAAATGTTTGTTGACCAAGTCAGATGAGGTAACAAATTTATGGCACACTCGTTTAGGACATGTAAATCATATGTCTATGACACTAATACAAAAGCACAAGATGGTATATGGTCTGTATAATATGTCAATGCCAAAACAAGTTTGTAAAGGGTGTTTGATATCAAAATAGACAAGAAAGGCTTTTCCGCAGAAGTCAAGCTATAGTGCAACAAAAGTTCTACAGTTGGTACATGGTGACTTGTGCGGACCTATAGAACCCACTACGCCCGGAGGAAATAAATATTTTTTTCTCTTGGTGGATGATTTTAGTCGGGTAATGTGGGTATACATGCTAAAAAATAAGGACGAGGCGTTTGATGCTTTTAAGAGGTTTAGAGCCAAAGTTGAAGATGGTGGAGAAAAGAAGATAAGAGTTTTTCGTAGTGACCGTGGAGGGGAATTTACATCAAATGCATTCAAGGCTTATTGCGAGGACTCAGGAATCGAGAGACAGTACACAGCTCCTTATATACCCCAACAAAATGGGGTGGTAGAGTGTAGAAACAGGACAGTTGTGGAGATGGCACGTTGCTATTTGAAAGAAAAGGAAATGCCATCATTATTTTGGGGTGAGGTTGCTCGACATGCGGTGTATGTGTTGAATCGATTACCAACTCGAGCATTGTCAAGTGAGACACCCTATGAAGCTTGGATGGGCAAAAAACCAAATTTGGGGCATTTACGTATTTTTGGTTGCTTGACTTATATGAAAGTTCCAAGAGTTAATACAAAGAAATTGGATGACAGGAGTATTCAAGTAATTAATCTTGGAAGTGAACCAGGCACCAAGGCGTATAGACTATATGACCCTGTGGGGAAGCGTATATATGTGAGCAGAGATGTCGTTTTCGAAGAAACGAAGGGATGGTCATGGGCACAACAAGAAAAATGATAATTCATGCAATTCAAGTTCATTCTCAGTGCCAGAAATACTCGAGAGAGATGGAAATGAAGTTGTTGTCGAAGAACTATCGGATGTTGAAGAAACATGGGGAGATGAAGTCACAACACCTTCACGCACACAAGGAAGGAATGAGAGCAGCACTGAAAGTTCACCATTATCACAGACGTCAGGGACAAGTTTAAGTTCAGACATATATGATGGGAGCACAGCACCACGCAAGTTCAGGCCTCTCTCAGAGATTTATGCTGATACGAAAGAAGTAAAAATAGATGAAGAACTACTGATGATAGAAGGTGAAGAACCACATAATTATGAACAAGCTGTAAAAGTAAAAGATTGGAGGATAGCTCTGGATGAAGAAATTAAATCCATAGAAAAGAACGGCACTTGGAAATTGACTAAATTACCAGATGGGCGCAAGGTAATTGATCTGAAGTGGGTTTTTTAACTGAAAAAGGATGCAAGGGGGAAAGTTATGAAACACAAGGCTCGTTTGGTTGCAAAGGGGTATGTACAAGAACACGGAGTCGACTATGATGAAGTTTATGCTCTAGTCACCAAGTTAGAAACAATTCGATTATTGTTGGCATTAGAAGCTAAGAACGACTGGCAAGTCCATCATCTTGATGTGAAGACAGCGTTCCTAAATGAAGACATTAATGAGGAAGTATACGTTGCACAACCAAAGGGATACATCAAAGAAGGATAGGAAGAATTGGTGTATAGACTTTATAAAGTGTTGTATGGCCTAAAGCAGGCACCACGTGCGTGGTACGCAACATTAAACTGCTGCTTGGAAAATTTTGGATTCAAAAGGTGTCCCTCAGAACATGGTGTGTACACTCGATGAAATAAGGATGAAGTTATGATAATATGTGTGTATGTCGATGACATACTGGTGACAGGCACTGACTTGTCAAGCATTGAGATTTTTAAGAAGCAGATGAGTCAGGTATTTGAAATGAGTGATATGGGATCATTGGCATATTACCTGGGAATAGAAGTAAAGCAAGAAGATGGCGTATCAAATTAAAACAAACAAGCTATGCTAAGAAAATTCTGGCACAAGCAGGTTTGACAGATTGTAATCCAACAAAGTTTCCTATGGATCCTAAGGAGCAATTAACGAAGGATGAGAGTGGCAAAATAGTTGACAGCACCAAGTACAGGAGCTTAGTGGGTGGCTTACGATATCTGGTGCATACCAGACCAGACATAGCATTTTCAGTAGGGATGGTGAGCAGGCATATGGAGCACCCAACAATGTTGCATTTAAACGCAGTGAAGAGGATATTAAGGTATGTGAAAGGTACATTGGAGCTAGGTCTTTCTTACTCAAAAACAAGTGGAAACAATATCTTAACAGGTTTTTCAGACAGTGATTTTGCTGGTCATGTTGAGGATAGACGAAGTACAGGGGGAATGGCCTTCTACTTGAATGAAAGTTTGATAACATGGGTCTCTCAGAAGCAAAAATACGTAGCATTGTCATCCTGCGAGGCGGAATTTATGGCTGCAACTGCAGCAGCATGTCAAAGCATATGGTTGCGGAATGTTCTACAATAGGTGACAAATGAGAAGATAGGACCAGTGACTCTTTACATTGACAACAAATCGGCCATAGACCTTGTTAAGAATCCTGTGTTTCATGGACGAAGCAAACACATTGATATTCGTTATCATTTCATTCGTCAATGCATTGAGCGTGGTGAAATTGAAGTAAGGCATGTTCCTGTTGAGAGTCAGCGTGCAGTTATTTTGACCAAAGCTTTGTCAACTGTAAAATTTGAGAAAATGAGAAAGCTCCCGGGAGTTAATAATGTTGCAAGTCCAATTCAAGATTAAGGGGGAGAATGTTGGAGTTAATCTTGAATATTTGATTACCTTATTTAGTTCAGCTGTTTGTTTAAGTAATTGATTTGGTCATTATGTTTCAGAGAGATTTTATGAGTGCCAGCAAATAATGATAGGAGTGGAGTAATATTAAGAAGGTGGTGTGATTCTTTTTTCCCGATCTGTTGCTACAATGTGTGGTGTTTATTTTCTTTATAAGCTTTATTTTTCTGTTCAATAAAATATTGAGAAAGAGTTGTTGCTCGAAGTACTTTGTCCTGTGTTTAGTTTTACATATTTACTCATCTGGTGTCAAATAATTACAATGATTTCTTCTCACATAAAAATTTAAACAAAAGTAAATTTTTCTGAAACCACCTAAGTATTAAGTATCACTTTGCATCTTCCACATTATTCGTTCACGGTATAATCATTTCACGGGAAATTGACCGTACCTGCCTCCTTGCCCTTGACCTGGCTGCAGATTCTCTGTTTCTGATCATACAGGGCTGTTTCCTTGCCGCCACCTTCTCCAACTGACCACTGCACATGTCTGCTGCATTACCATTCTTGTCAAATTTAGGGGAAACTAAACTAGCAGAACTTCTCACCATACAGAACTTCTCGTGGTTGGTATCCACTGGCCATTCTTTCTGGCAGTGGCTGATAAACCGGCACATTTCCTACACCTCCTGAAGCAATAACAACTGCACAACCAGGTGTACATGACTGCTGCAGAGGAGGTGAACGATCATGTGCCCGCACCACACCAGCCATAATTAGAAAATCCTCGAGGTTCATCTCTTTCTTTGTTGCCTGATTCTGGGCAGAGTTAACTTCCTAAAAATTAGCAGTATCATTCACTGATGATGTTTCTATCTCGCCTTCAGGAAACTATAGATTAGTATTGGCTGTGGCTGCAGCTGTGGGGATTGTGGCTGCTCCCATGGGGGCAGCAGTGCTAAGGGAAATATCGGGGCTTGGGAGAAGTTGTTTAGGAGTTCACCAATGTTCATTGATCCGGAGCTTCGAATATCATCAGAGAATGTGTGTTGAAACACCTCAAGGAGGAAAAAGATTGATGACGATCTAGAAATGAGAGGGCATGGCTCTCAGGATGTTGTGGGTTTATCGATTGAAGAGATGATTAAAGACATTCATCATCATATAATTATTAATATAAGCAACGAGGAATGAAACCGAATTGGAGATAAAATAAGATAATAAATATGTACATCTAGTATAAGCAATATTCAGATGCACTGAAAATACAAAGACCACTTATCAACCATGGATTATGTACAGTAGTTGGGAGACTTCTATTGTGAGTGTCCTATAACTCCTGCAAATAACTCCAACCACAACCTTTGAACGCTGCTCCATGCAATAGAAAATCTCAGTAATATGGACTGTCGCTGGCAACAAAACATCACAAAGTGTAAATACAAGATTTGAAGCAAGAAGCAACATAATAATTAGTGTAGTTCAGTTCAATTCACAATTCAAATTCCTGCTAAATTTTCAAATGAATCAAATCGACTCAGCGTATTCTCCTCACCACGTCTCTATCTTGTTAGTGATTTGTACACTGTCTATCCTGCTGCAAATACGACTCTTCCCGTCTGCAGACGGTTGTACATCTATTTATTCTAGCTAAATCTCAAACACTTTAGAAATTCATTTCCTTACTATTCAAAGCCTAGGAGCTCAGAGATTTACAAACATTACGGGTTATCTAAATGTTTTATAGGTACCATGTCTAGCTACCAGTTAAATGTTTTTGCTTTATACATTTAGCTTATACCAATTACCAAGTGCCTACGCTGCCTATAAAAGAAAAACATGTTAGTAGAGGTTAATCCAATCCAAACGACGTTGCCTAATTTATATTTTGCTCTAATGCCACTATAACACAAGATGTCCAGACTGGAACAAGTGCTCTAAGTAGTTACAATTTTTTTATAACATATTTTCTTACCTAAAATTATATTAAAAAATACCAACATTATATAACCACCTCAAAATTTTGATAACGGCATAGATTTAGACAAGTGTGCAAACGGACGTTTGTAACACAATATATTTTAAGCACAATGTATCTTGATTTAAAGATCATCATAGCTAAATGCAGTGAAACTACCTGCGTAGCATGTGAAATATCATTTGAAGAATGTCCTAGTTCTTCTGCATCTTCCCACTTCTTAGTAAAGCTCTTGTAGCCTCTGGTCCCGTATGCTGACAATAAGTTTTTGAATGACCCGAGAGGATTAATTTTGCTGTATAACACTCCCAACTTGTTCCTGTAAGGGTGGCTCTTATCATTAACATATTTAGCTTCCTGAACCCAATTTTCTTTTTCATCTTGTTCAGACACTTCGGAACCAATCTGCACAGTATGCTTAGAGGCCGCGTTTCTTAACATCAAATTATCTGATTGTTCAAATGCGCTCATATCCAAACTAATATACTCCCCAGGCTTCTGCTCAACAATCTCATTATTGAAACTAGACGACGAAGAGGGATCCAGAAACATTGTCATCACGCTTCGATCTTCTACATTATGGTGTGGTACATTCTGAACAGACTTTCCCCCTGAAAGAAACATTGCAAACCCATCTCTATCTTGTTCATCCAAGTCAACCCATTGGTTCCTCAACGAGGACGTATCTGACAAGCTATTACACACTTGTGTTATCTGTGCCACAATGGCTGCAATAAATTGCTTATGTCTAGAAATGGCAATTTGCTTCCTCTGAGACTTTTCCAATGTAGCTGCTGCCATTGCCACCTCTCTTTCAAAATCTTCAAGCTGTTAAAACAGTAACAAATCAGTATTCTAAAACAACGGAAACAAAGAAAAACACCAAAAGCAAAGCACGATATTCACCTGCCACTTTACTGTCTCGAGACTAGTTGCTAATTGACACTTGTGATTGTTTAAGGACGCAAGTAGTCTATGGTCAGGATTACGGGTTTCTTGAACAAGACTTTGCTCGTGCAACAAAACTCGATACACTGATTCCATCCTATAACAAAAAAGCAACAATTTAAAGTCATAGCATAAGCAAGAAGTTCAATATCTTCTCTTATGATGTACAAGAAAACACTCATATTCGATATACAAATCAACTATGAACTTCAAGAACCAACCTTTTCACTCGTAGCAATAAGCAAGAACTTGGCAGTCTATTATTAATTGCAATTTGTATAGTACAATGTAACAAGATAAGAGTTGTTGAAATTGAAGTTGAATTCGACAAGTTAATTAACAATACATACAGAAGAAGCAGACTACATATATAGTTATATACATATATGAAGGGGGAGGAGTGGACCTGTCAGCAGAGTCTTGAACAACTTCGGCTGCTGAAAAGAGCGGGTCGGATTTCCAATCTTGGTAACCCGGTGCTGAAGATGGCATCTTTCTTCCTCACCAATATTTGATAAAATTATAGTAATATTTATAGACACATACATACACAGATGATGTGTGTATATCTATGACTTGGGCCTTTGACAGGGGATGCAGGTAGTTAGAGTTGAATCATGTACGTGCGTGTGCCGGAGCGCTACTATTCGGCTTATTTAAATAATTAAATTACTTATGCTTAATGATCCGATTCATTAATACAATTAATCACTAAAAGTTAACTCTACCGAATAATGTCCATTTTTGAATTTTAGAACACTTCCCAATAAACTTTTTTTATTAGCAGATCTTAAATTATGGTAAATGTTATTTGCAAAGCAGTTTTTTTTTATTTTCGGAGCAAAAGAGTGTGAAATTACTAAATTATTCGTACCTTAATCTTTTCAAGATATATTTATTGTGAATGTAAGAAGGTAGTTTTATATTTTCACTCTTTTTTTCTTTGAAACAAAATTACTATATAAATAATATTTTTCTAAATCAAATGTAATCACGATAAAGTTATGAAGAATGATTTAGTTAAATAATATTCCCTCCATATTTTTTTAATTTTTACATTTGACTTTTGTGTAGTCAATTTGACCAAAATTTATTGATATTTTAGAAATATTCTCTATGGTACCATTATAGAAATGACTTTTCTCGTTAATACCGTTAATACCGTCAATTTATTAGCTTCTATTCATGATAATTTATTAGCTTCTACTCATTAATAATTCACTTTGGATAACCTCATGTAAGTAAAATGTAATAGAATTGATTTCGGTTTGAAAAACAAATTGTATAGTTAAATTATTTGTGAAAAAGTACCTAAAATAGATACTTAAATAATGTAAAATGGAGTAAATATGAGTGAAATATTAATGATCAAAGTTTGATTATGAAACTTAAATATATATCACTCAATTTAACTCCCTTTTACATGATTCAAAAGTCTATTTCATGTATTTATTTGCAAAAATTTCAAATATAAAATTTATTTTCCAATCCGAAATCAATTCAATAATATTTTACTTAACACAGGATATTCCAAGTAAAAAATCAAATGTAGAGAGTTACCACGGATAAAAGTCATTAAATTGATGGTTCGGTGAGAAAAGTCAATTCTACAGTGGTATTATAGTGGTATTATAGAGAATATCTCAATATTTAATAATTGAAAAAAAACAAAAATTTTATCATTAAAAAATATATTTATCTACTTTAATATATAATTTTCAGTTTTTTAAATAATATAAAAATAAGATTTATATTTGGGTGTTTTGAAAAAATACCCAAGTCTAAAAATATTTTTGCAAATATACTGTTATTTTTTAAAAAAAATTGCAAAAGTACTTTTTAATTTGCAAAATACTATTTTTTAATTTTATTTTTTTTGCAAAAATATGGTTTTTGGCAACTGAAATGAATTGCATGCAACATTTGACGAGTTTCTGCAATTACATGCAACTCCATTCAACTAGTTGCATATCTGTTTGATTTTGGCTGCAAAAGAATTCCGAAGATAGTAAAATTGCAAAAAATTTAGAAAATTTAGTATTTTTGATAATTTCTCTTTATTTTTTTTTATCAAAATTTGACTTATTTGATCAATAAAAAAAAATGAATACAGAAAATGGGAATGAGCAACTACAATACCTAGTGCAAGTTTGGCTCATCATTCTTGGGGCTCATTTGAGTCCAAAGCCCATTATACTATTTGCTTAGCTGTTTGACAGATTAACTAATCGATCATATAGAATCCATTTTGAGTCATAAATGGAATGTTAGAAATCCTAACATTTCCTTTCCATTCTTCATTTTCATTTTATCACAACTCATGATTTATTCTGTCTCCTAATTTCTTCTTTTTAAATTTATATTAGTTTAAAACTTGTATGATATATTAAATATTTTTATAAAATTAATTTGATGAAATTTTTTGGATATGAAATTTGTACATTTAAAATTTTAAATGATAGTTAGGTATCTTTGATTTTAATATTATTTCAAAACTCATTCCAATCGTATAATTTTATTACTTGTTTTTAGATTTTAGATTTTAGATTTTTATTTTTTATATTCATGTATTAAAATTATTAAATTATGTAATTTGTAATTTATATTTTATTATCTTTTTAAAAATTATAACTTTTAAGTTACAATTTACCAAAGACATTATAAACTTATAAATAACTTATACATGAAATTATCCAAACACTTAAATAACTTATAAGTTATCATGTTCATATCTTCTAACTTTAAGTCACAAGTTACATTTTTTAAGAAATTTCAAACGGGCCCTTATTTATCTACTCACCTTTCTTCCACGTAGGTGAAGAATCAGTTTAATATAGTTATTCTATCAGCCCTTATTTATCTACTCACCTTTTCTTCCACGTAGGTGAAGAATCAGTTTAATATAGTTATTCTGTGATAGAATAACTATACTCCTAGTCCCTCCGTTGAATTTGAATCGTACTCCTATCGTCCTATTCAATTTTTTAGGGGAGGGAAACTCGATAAGCACTTTAAATTTTTTATAAAATATAGTTACCTAATTTTTTAAATTTTATTTTTTTAAATTAAATATAATATATTATTTCCATAAGTTGAATATTTTTGGGTACAGGACCTCCATCATTTCTCATATATAAGTTGTACTTTAGAACCATACAAAAAATATTATTCTCATAAAACAAGTTTTTACCGTACTTTAACTATGTTTCTCTTGCCAAACATATATACTGTGTTAGTCATAATTTAAATAGTGATCTCAATTAATGAAACTTTTTATTACTTATATGCTTAGAGCATATGTATGAAAACTGTATTTTCATTGATTCAACGGCTTTTTCAATTGGCCCAGAAAAATATAGTTATAGTATGTAATGTAGTAAATCAAATGCATCAAAAATTGATACTTCTTTGATTCATTAATAAGACTTCAACATTTAACAATTGATGGAACTCCCAACAGTAGGCAATTTTGTGGACCCCACATATTCACCTTTTTTTGACATATTCCACCATTTCTAATACAACTTACTCCGTTTTTTTTAATTTTAATATATTACAACTGCTTTTAATATAATTCCTTGTGTTCATTTTTCACACAAAATTTTAAAGAATGAAATGGAAACGAAATAATTTTTTTGAATTCATTACTACAAAATTTCTCTTGTATATTTTTAAAAAATAAAAATGATTTGAGATTACTATAATTTTATAAAATGATGTTATTTTATAAATATAAATTCAATTAATAAATTTAGATCAAGACACGTGTTAAAAGATGAGTCAAACGAAATTCTAATCGAAAATCTAAAACTATCAACAATATTATCAAGAAAATATAAAATTATCTACAACATATTATTACTTTCAAAATTATTATTTGTGAGACATAGAGATGAAGTTAAATATATAATATTTAATCTATGTTTTTAAGTAAGATAATAAATATATAATCTTAAATCTATATTATTAAGTAGGATAGTTGAGATTATGTATTATTTATTGAGAAATAGTAATTGATTAATTGATTAAGTTGTATGGGTGCATAAAATCTATGAAAAATATTGATTTAGAGTGAATAGTAATTAAAGCCATTGATTCAATTGATGAATTGATAAATTTATGAAGCAAACGGGTCCATATGCTCTTACATGGAATGAAATGCACAGAGTTTTTACACGCGTTACCCATATACTTCCCAATTCAGAGTTCTAACTTTACACAAAACTCTTAATTTTCATCGTATACCTTTTTTCATAACCTTTTGTTGTTGGACGACGCCTAAAGTTGAATGGCCAAACATATCCCATGCACATAGAAGTTAGAACTTATTGGTTTGTACCCGGACTGTAAACACCATTAAACTCGGTTCGAGTTTGACTAAACTTATTTCCGGAGCTTGAAATTTGAGTCGACAATGTTCGAAAAGCTCGAACCAACACTACTATGTACAAAACAAGTCTCATAATCAAGATCGGCTACACTAAATTGTTAGTGTTGTACCCTAAAAACAACACTATTATGTTTATCTATGACATATGGATTATTAATGTTCATGTTCCATCACTTATTCTTTTAATAATTTATTAAGTCTTAATTTACTGCGACATAAATATTAGATTAATAAATGTCCTTGGAATATGATATGAATTATATATTTCTAAGTACGTGACATAGACGTGAGATTATGTAAATAGTATCAATATTACCAAATATCCCTAGTCGAGAATTATTATTAAGGGACAATAATAATGCATTAAAACTAGTGTGTTTGTTTACTGATGATTACATCTCATTGATCATAGGTATAAAGATACTAAAGTCGAAAACACAAGCAGATGTAAACATACATGGTGTTCAATAGACCCAATGTAAGATTCTACATGTCTGTTATGTCATAAGTATTCTCACAGTGATAATGATGTTAATGTTCCTTCGACTTGAAATCATTATGATTAATATACTTTGATTACATCAAAAGTTGCCTTTGACCGGGTAATGATAAAAGTGGACTTCGGGTATAATTAGGAATCGTGTGAGAAATATGAATGATTTAGAAAAGATTTAACCCTCATAATTTTGGAGAAGAATCTTATTGGCCTTTTATGTGAGCTAGATTATGAAATGCGTGGCGCCGTGCTCAAATGTTGGTTTGAAATGATAGTCTACTTATTGATCAAGGAAACTTGGATTAAACCATGAAGATGATGATACATAACATGCCTCAAGTTTAAATCTATAATATTTGGTTAAAAGTATTATATTACCTTATACATTATTCACGAAAGGTTTATCGATCACCGATTTAATATTATTACTGGGTAACATGATTTATTACTAGATGCCGCTCATTATTTACGATTTCAAATTAGATTTAAAATTGTTGCCAACGTAATAATAACCTAAAGGGTCACACAAAGAATGATTGGAGAATTATTTTATTTAAATTTGGATTTAAATTAAAAGTAAGTAATTCGAATACTTTATTTTTAATTAAGTAAGAATTAATTAATTAAATAAATAAGAAATTCGAATTTACTATTAAATCCGAAATTGAGTTATTGAGTGATTAAGTAAGACTTAATTAATATAACTAGGATTTTCGGATTTATTAAAACTCTAAATTAGTTTAGGGTTAGAAGTTTTTTCTCTTGCCTATATAATTTTTTTTAAGTCTCAACTAGGGTTGTGCGTTTTATAGTAACTTGAGAGAGAAAGAGAGAGAGAAAAGGCGGATTCTGATTTACGAGTTCTAGTACACACACTCATCCTTCGTTCGATCATTCGTGTGGATACCTTCAAGCCGTAGATCGTTTCGCGACAGGATACATGGTGATTGTTGAAAGCTTGGACCCCATTATACAACAGAAATCGTAAAACTTTTTAAGGTAAATATCTTAACCACGAATTCAATATCGTCTTTTCGCATTGATCCTGCGTCGAGTTTCGATTTTTCTGGTTTTTACAATTTAAAACATTGTTTCCATTGCGTTTTATGCCTCGAAACCCAATATAAATTTGTAAAATGCATAACCCTTCATCTCAAAATAAGTCGCTTGGACTTTGGGCTCATGTTTTATGGTGTACAAAAAAGTGACTTCCACATATTATTTATACAATTTTCTTTTTCTAATAAAATTATTACATTTAAATTTTTATTCATTAAAAGATGAAATTAAGAAAAAATGGGTATATGATATTTTTTTGCACCTTAAAGTACGTGCGCTGTAATTAAAGCAACACTTGTTTTGAAGAACAGAGTATTAATATATCTATAACCCTTATTAATAATGAAAACCCCTTGTTTAAACGGTACCTTGGTTGGGAGGCTTACAATGTAAATGACTTAGAGAGCAAACCAAACCTCTGATTTTGCAAAGAAGTGGTGCCAGATTGATCAAAGTCTAATACAAATTTATATAAATGAAACGATCATTACAAAAAGTCAAAACTACGGCGATAATTATACTGAACATTACAAAAAATCAAAAACTACGACGATAATTATACTGAACAGTTAAACAATTTACTTCATAAATATCATATACTATGTTAGTCAACAGTTATTGATTAAATACATTAGAGATAACATGACATAAATGAATGAAATGTCACAATAATGTTTAGTTGATAAACATGAATTATGCGTGGAACCAAAATAAAGTGTGAAAAGTGAGACATGTTTTTCTTACGTAAGTAGAGGTCTAGTGAAATTAGATAAAAATAAAATTTCTTATGCGGTCTAAATTGTGAAGTAAATTTTTATGTTGCTAGACCATTCCCTGCTAGAACTTTAATCATTTTAATATTTCTTATACAAAACATTTTTTGTACAAATTGATCTAACAAATCACAGCACACAATGCGACATTTCAAATAACCGGGTCATACTTTTTTAAATATAATAAACTATAACAACCTTAAATTGTAGAGTTAATATCACTTTGCATTCCTTCGGTTTCAGCATAATCCGGATTGGTCGAGAACTTTAATTATATGCAATGTGCATCCCTTAGATTTTCATATCCTTACAATGACTTACCCTGACACGATTTTTCGTTAATTTTGATCGGTTGACTATGGGTAAAATGGAGATATTAGGTATAAAAAATTTAAAAAATATATTAAAAATTCAAAATAAATGTAAAATAAAAGTAAAAATTATAGTTTATTTTTTATAGTGTGAGTATATATACAAATTTTTATAACGTGCGTAATAATTATAAATATATCAAAATATGATTTAACTTTAATATGTTAAAGATGAAATAATTAAATAGAAAGACTAAAAAACTATTATTAATTTTTAAAAAGTGCTAAAATCGATTTAAAACTTCATTCAATTTTTTTAAAAATCATTATATTTTTTTCTAATATTTCCAATTTATTATTATTTTATTTAAATATTTTATATGTATTATTTCCGTTTTACCCCTAGTCAACCTGGTCAAAATTGACAGAAAGTTGACTAAAGGTTGGTTATTGTAAAAGTATAGAAATATAAGAGATGCATTTTGCATATAACTAAAGTTCTTAACCTGCATTAAGTTAACTCAAGGGATACAAAGTGAAATTAAGCCTAAATTATATGACAATAACAGCACATACTCAACAAAGTACACCTTTCTTACTTAACATTTGTTTTATTTTATCCACACAATAGTAACACATTGCATGACATTTATTTATTTTACAATCCTCTAAAAGATGTGCAGCTAGACATGTCACACCAACACAATTTACCTTATTGTCATATTAATTTCATAACAGAAATGCACTAGAAAAACACATCCTAACGAGCACCAAATTGAAAGATAACTACAGTCTACATGCTTTCTCAGTTTACGGAGAACCACAAATCCATGCACAGCAATACGATGAGCGAAATACGACATTGCACTAGAACATGAGTCCACAGCAGCAGAACAGATTTTATTAGGGGAATATTGGCTTCGGTCTTGGTTCAGTACAACGAGCTCCAGCTCCTTTTGAGCCCCTTCTTTCCGCCTTTTCCCTTGCTAGCTTTCATGACCTCGTCCATTTCCTGCACGAAGTTCTGCAAATGTGAAATTGATTCATGAAAATGTGAAGGTATACATTTCCATTGAATGCAAAATTACGATGTATCTGTGTATTGCAATTTGTTCTATGAAGTGATTAGTGTGTGCTCAACATACTTGCTGCTTCATCCTCTTCATCTCTTGCTGTTTACAAATGTATTAAACATATTAATCTATTAGGCATTAGTCAACAAGAGAACTATAAATAAACATATAGATTAGTTTTGAAGAAACAAAGTTGTAGCCACGGTCTTGCATACCATTTTTTGTTGCAGGCGTGCCTTCTCTGCTTTTAGCGCGTGCAGTTGGGCTTCTAAATCACGAGTATACGCCTAGCCAACCAGAAATTATGTAAAATAACTTTAGAAACAGACTTGGTCTAGACCTTTTCCAGACCATGGTTTAAATCTAAAATATTTAAATTGCGAAACGTAATACTTAAATAGAGAAAAAACAATTTTTTTTACAACCCCTTCACAAAGCATTATTTCGGGTGAAGGACAAGTTTAGACTATTTCTATATAAAATTAACAAAAATGACCATTTTCTGAAAAGTTGATCAACTTTAGCCCATGGATACCCACCTGAGTATCCCATATATGATAGCCAATTACCAGTGGAGTATCTTATACAATTGGGATACCCAACTAACGGTGGAGTATTCAATCGGCTAAAATTGGCCATTTTTTCAGAATGGTTATTTTGGTTAATTTTTTTTAAAAAATCCGTTATTTTTATCAGTTTTTCCATTACTTTGCATCTTCTATGTTATTCTTTACGGTAAATTTATCTCAGTGAAAACATAGCGTACCTCTTCCTAGCCCTTGACCTGGCGGCAAATTCTCTGTTTTTGATCACGCGACGCTGCTGCTTTCTCGACACCTCTTTGGATTCCGGATGACTGGACTTGTCCGCTAAATTGACATTTATATCAAGATTATTCACACTGTCGGAATTGTTTCCCCCGATACTGTCAGAGGAAACTGGAGTATCGGCTGACCCCTGCCTAAATCCACCTTCACGTGGTTGGTATCCACTATGTTTTCTTGCAATTGCAGCTGATGCTGCATCTTTGTCGCTTTTTTCCAGCAGTGTCTGATAAGCTGGCACATTTCTACCCCCTCCTGAAGCAATGACAGGCCTGACCATACAACCAGGTGTCCCAGATCCAACTGTTGTATTATTGTTGTTTTGGTATGACACACATGACTGCTGCAGAGGAGAAGAATAATCAGGTGCCCGCACCACACCAGCCATGATAAGAAAATCCTCGAGGTTCATCTCTTCGTTTGAAGGGATGAACTGTGGATTAATATTGGCTGTGGCTGCAGCTGTGGGGACTGTGGCTGCTCCCATGGGGGCCAGCGCCGAGGGCAATATCGGGGCTGGGGAGAAGTGTTTGTTCAAAAGCTTGAATTTCTTCTTCTGTCCAAACGTTGTTAAGGAGTTCATCTATGTTCATTGATCCAGAGATCCCCATGTCATCAGAGATTGTGTGTTGAAACACATCAAGGAGGGACAAGATTGACCTTTGGCGATCTAGTGATGGGAGGACATGGCTGTCAGGATGTTGTGGGTTTGTTGAATGAACAGATGAGTCAATTTCTCCTCGCGATAGAAAGTCTGAGTTGTCTGTCCTCACCATTCTGGGAGAGAGATCATCAGAACGTAACCAGTATCTGCAGCGTCACAAGGAAAGTAAAACTGAGCAATTACTTTAAGGATAATAGATATGTACAACTAGCATAAGGATTATAATAAAAATAACTACTAGGTTGGGGAGAGAGCAAACCAAACCTCTGAATTTGCAAAAGAATGACCAAGTTAATTTGCAAGACTGATTAAAGTTGAATGCGGATTCATAGAGATGAGATGATCACTATAAAATGCAAAAAATTAATGCGGGAGTTCAACCGTGGACGGCTAAACCGTTTGCTTCATAAATATTTTACCATCTGAGGCTATACTTATTTATTATATGCTTTAGAGATAGCATCGGCATAGATAAAGTGAAACTGTCGCGTTGACGTTCGGTTGATAAACATGACTTGTATAAAGAACTGAAATAAAGCGTGGAAAGTGACGAGGTTTGTTTGCTTTTTTGCGAAGGTAAGCAGAGGTTTATCGAAGTTAGATATAAACAAAATTGCTTTGTGGTTTGTAGGAATGATAATCATTTCGTATCGTGTACTTTCGTATGCATAATATTTTTCGCCAAATAAGAAAATCCACTAAATTGTTTTTTTCGGGTTTTAACCGATCGAATTGCCCCTAACGATTTTTTCGGTTCGGTTAACCCAGGGCCGGCCCTTTGTATTTGGGTGCCCTAGGCGGGATTCAAAAATGGTGCCCCATATTCATAACCAAAAAATCACAATAAGATATATTCATTGTATAAAGAAAACTTACTTGAATCTAAAGTAGCAAGTGAATATAATGAATTTCTTGTACGCAAAATATCCAAGTTTTCAACCTCCTGCAATAATCTCCTGCAAGCCACTGATGTATCATGAATATAGAACAGTCATCATTACTAGTACACAACAATGTCAAAATAAAGTTATAAAAATGAGTTTACCTTTATTGATTTTGAAACTTTTTTCTAGGTTTTTGAGATGTGAATCTCTCTATGATTTTGCTATAATCTAGAGAACTCGCCAGCTCACTTTCAATAGACAATAAAACCAATCCATTAAGTCTATCTTGAGACATCGAAGAGCGGAGATAAGATTTGATCAGTTTCAATCTAGAAAATGTCCTTTCCGCCTCTACCACTGTAAGAGGAATTGTCACAATGATTCTATAAGCTATCCAAGCATTTGGATAATTTATTGTTTTGAACTAGAACTTAAATAATTAAGCACATCTATTGCCTTTGTTATCTCATCGGGTATTACCATTCGAAGTACTAGTAACTTGTTAAACAACTCTGCGCCAACAATGTCATATCGCATATCATGTCTAAGAAATCCCTCAAGCTTCATGCAACAAGATTTTAACCCCTCATCATCACCAGATAAATGCTTCTTCAGGTTAAATAAAAACCCAAATTTTTCCTTATAATCTTGAAACTGTTTAAACCATTCTTTGAGTTGAAAAGCACCTTGATCAACAATATACAAGAAATAATTTCTTTCTCAGTCTCTTCTACATTATTCTCGACAAGCCCATCTTTTAAATTTTGAGTTTCTGGCTCCTCAGTTTCAGTCTCCTGCTCAAATTCAGTATATGTAGCTTCATTCTCAGATTCTTTTCTAATATCTGTATTCTCAATAGGAACCCCAATATCACCACTATTAGTTGTTTTTTTCCCAAAAAACTTGTCAAGAGAGCCCATTTGCAATTTCTCTGCTTCCACCCGCTTTCAATTTCTTTTGTCTTTTTTGATGCCCCGATAACTGGTTACGCTTCATTTTCAAATTATCTAGTCATCAAACAAAATAATGCAATTAATTTTAGTCACCAATCCCAAATCAGTAAATCACAAAAGATATACTACTTTTTACAAAAACAAATCTCAATTATTCTCTTATTATTCACATCAAATCATTAAATTGAAAAATAATAATAAACAAATAGTAAATTACAATATTATTAAAAAATTAATTAGAATAGAAATCTTTAAACATACCTGTGTTATAATTGCTGAATTGCAAAGCACAGATGATCCGATCTTCACGATGAGTCGATGACTTCCAGTGTTTGATAATTGATATTCAGAATGAATGAGAACAATCAGTGTTCTGTATTTTATTCGGTAGCTAAGCAGAGGGAAGGAGAGGGTTTTGTACTTTTGTTATATGACTTCATCTGGCCATCTGGGGTAATGGGTATAGACGCGCATAGTCCAAAAACTCAATTTCTCCAAACCTTTCACATTTTTACTTTATTTTGTTTATTAAATAAATTTATTAATTATATTTTTAAAGTAAATTAAAGTAAATTATATTTTAATTTTAAAATAAAGTTATCACAAAGATAATAATATATTTTAAAATTTTAATATATCCCCCAATCACATATATGTTAATGTATTCTAATTAAAATTTGTATTTAAATATAAAAAAATAAAAAAAAAATAATATAAAAATAAATACACATATGTTATTGAAATATTTTGGTGCCCCTGTGCGTGGTGGTGCCCTAGGCGGCCGCCTTGGTCACCTTACCCAAGGGCCGACCCTGGGTTAACAGTTTATCGGTTTTGATTTTTTTTTCAGTTTTTTTCTCACCCCTACTAATTTGTGAATTAAAATTTTATGTTGCTAGTACGGATCATGCTAAAACTTTGATTTTCAGTAGGGAGGCTTTCAATGTGAATGACTGAAATTTCAAATTTGAATTGAAGGATTATAATGAAAATAATTATGGAGAGAGAAAACCAAACCTCGGATTTTGCAAAGAGCTGTCCAAGTTAATTATTTGCTAGACAAATCAGAGTCGAATGCTGATTATATAAACTAAAACCTCTATAAATTAATAGAGTTGGGACCGAGGAATTTATTAATTTAGAATTATTTTAATTTAGAGAGGTATTACTTAATTGTAAATTAATATTGATTAATTTAAAGATTGATTTTAATATTAAAAAATTATATTTTAATTATATAAATTAAATAGAATTATGTCATCCTGAGTTTCTAAAAATTATAACTTATTATTTTATCGAAATTGTTTTTTGAACGGGTTCAAGTCGGGACCGGAGAAAATCATTATTTTATAGAGATTTTTAATTTTATGAAGGTTTTAATATAGATGAAATGGTTAGCAGGAATGGTCAAAAATTACTGCAGCAATTGTACAACCGTGGATGGCTATACCACCACTTCATAAATATCATATACTATTTTAGGCGATAGTTATTTATTATATACTTTAGAGATAGCATGACATAAATGAGTGAAACCGCCTCAATGACGTTTAGTCGATATACATGGATTGTATATTGAAAACAATAGTGTTAAAGTGAGGTGCGTTCGCTTTCATGCAAAGATTAGTAGAAGTCTCTCGAATTCAGTTATAAACAAAATTCCTTTATAGTTTGTAGACATGACAATTTTTTCGTGTTCTGTACTTTCGTATCACTGTATTTGTAACAACCCGCAATTTCGGACTATTAAATCTAAAATCGAAACTAATGCAAAAATACAATGATTAATCCAAAATTCTATTACAAAGGTACTATTACGAGTCAATTTATTCCAAAACTTAGGTCCACGAACTCCAATGCTATCCAAATCGAATCTCACACCGAACCTGAAATTGTAAGTAATGAATTATACAGCCTAGCAAGAAAAATTGACTAACTATTTAACTGAAAAATAAAGGGTGTTTTAATAAAACGTTTTTTCTCAAAACAATAATAACTTTGTAAAATATTTTCTAAAATAAATCCAACCCAAAGTTTATATTTTAAAATTCCGAATTTAAAACAGAACAAAGAAGATTTTATAACAGATTAGAACAGAATAAAACAAAACGAAACAATAATTTTTATAAATACCACAGTCTTGATCTACGACCACACTTGCCAGTAGTCGGCATCTAATTCATATTCTTATTCTTTATACCACACTTTCCATGGTTGACATCTAAAGTTCAATAATTACGCGCCCTTAATAGGTATCTAAAGTTGCACACTTGTGCGCCTACTAAGGGTATCTAAGACTAGTTCACTATAGCATAAATTACGAACAGGTTCGCAATGGTAGAGACTGGATTTCAAAAGATTCTCGTATCTTATTTCTTATACAGTTCAAACAGAATTCTTATATCTTATACGAAATTCAAAATCAGAGTATCAAAACTTTTCCGAAAATAAAAGTAAGTCAAAAAGTACTTACCTCAAAACCTGGTCAGATCTGAATATTGCCTTTTTGACCCTCTAAACGACGTTTTCTTGAGAAACATGAAACACGAAAGTTGTAGAGAACGCAAAAACCTTTCCGAAAAGTTCATAATCAACGAATTCTTACTTATGATGAATTAAATATGAATTTTATAAGACTGCTGATTTATGAGAGAAAAAGGCCTACGAATTTTAATAATTAAAACGAGTAAGATGAATATGGTGTATTTATAACGATATAAAATCCTGTTTCTTAACCACCAAGTTATTTGTATTAAATTCTGATCCAAATTTTAGGCCCATTAATCTAACCCAATTTTAAATCCTAGTCCTAATCTAATTTTAGTACCTTTTTCTACTATTCTATTATTAATCAAATTCTAAAAATTACAGGATATTGCAGTATCAAACACATAATATGATTTATTGCTGAAATTAGACCTGGCTATTCGTTCATTTCGTATACTTGCATGTCGCGTACTTTCCTGTTTCGTGCACGTAATGCCAAACCAAAACCCAAACCATCAAAGATTCGCTTCATTTCATTTCATTTCATTTGCCTTCATTTCCTCTATGTTTCGCTTCAAGTTCATGTAATATTTGAATGAAATAGAAATACTAATAAATAAATAAAATATTTAAATATGAAATTTTTACTGGTAGAGTTTTAAATCAATATGTCATAAAGAATCAATTGTGGTCAAGTCTAGTGAAACTTAAAATTTGAAACTATTTTGTATTTAACTTATGTAAATATTATATTTACAATATGAATTCATAAAATTTAAATATTATTTATTTCGTGTATCTTCATTTCGTGTCGTGTACTTCAAGGTAGACAATAAATTCATGTGTATAATTTTGTGAACCACAAAGGTCAGCCCAAACTCATTATTTTCGTGTCTTGTACGGAATTGCCCACTAAATACTTGAACCAAATGTAGGGTGTTTTTACACTTCTACTCATCCCATCCTTTTAAACATCATACTCATAGAGCATACTCAACTAAATGCTTAATTGGTTAAGCTATAATGGTCATAACCTTAACTAAGACTAATGCTATCAAAAACACTTATTTACATTAGAATGAAGAATTGAGACATTAAATTGCATTTCAATTTCTTTCTACTTGTTAGTTACAAACTAATACACTAAGCATAAATTTAAAATTAAATCACATTGTAAAAAATTGGAATGATGGCTAGTAGGCAAGAACAATACGAGATAAATATAATTATATATAAGAATGCATGCATATGGATTAATGATGTTAGAATAGGCCTTGAATCAGTATATACCCTGAACGCTGGGACTTCGGAGGTCTTGATTTTTTTTTAGTTTTTTTTCTCACCCCTACTAAATTTTGAACTAAATTTTTATGTTGCTAATACGGATCACGCTAAAACTTTGATCGTCAGTTGGGAAGCTTTCAATGCGAATGACTGACATTTCAAATTGAAGTGAAGGATTGTAATAAAAATAACTGTTAGGTAGGGAGAGAGCAATCAACATCTGATTTTGCAAAGAACTGGCTAAGTTAATTATTTTCCAAACAGATCAAAGTCGAATGCTGATTTATATACCGTAAAACCTATATAAATTAATATAGTTAGAACAAAGAAATTTTATTTATTTAGAGAGGTATTAATTAATCATAATTAATAACACATTGATTTAGTAGGAGTTTTAATACAAAAAATTACATTTCAATTATACAAATAAACAGAATTATATTATCCGGAAATTCTAACAGTTATTATTTTATTATTGATCAAAATTGATCTTTTTTTGAACTGCTCCAAGTCAGGACCGGAGAAAATTATTATTTTAGAGAGAATATTAATTTATTAGGGTTTTAGTGTAGATGAAGTGGTCACTACGGAAGATCAAAAAATTACTCAATTGTTTCATAAAATATTTTATGCTGCAACAATTACTCAATTGTGGATGACTAAATCGCATGCTTCATAAATATCGTATACTATCTTTGATGATAGTTATTTTTTATATATTTTATAGATAGATTGACATAAAAGAAGTGAAATGGCCTCAACGACGTTTAGTCGATAAACATGAATTGTATATGGAACCAATATAAAGTGTGAAAAGTGATGCGCCTTAGTTTTGTTGCAAAGATTAAGGAGAAGTCTCCGGAAGGCCATATATAAACAAAATTTCTTAATGGTTTGTAGACATGGAAATCATTTCGCGTACTTTCGTATTAGCTGTATCAAACACATAATATGGCTTGTTACTGAACTAGACCTGGACAATTCTTTCGTTTCATATACTTTCGTATTGTGTACTTTCGTGTTTCGTGTAGATAATGCCAAATCACATCCCAACGCATTAAAGATTTGTTCCGTTTCGTGTTCGTGTACCTTTATTTCCGTTTAAGTTTCCTGTCGTGTTCATGAAAATTTTGAATAAAATAGAAATTAAGATAAATAAATAAAAATATTTAAATATTACATTTTTACTAGTCGAGTTTTTAAATCAATATGGCATAAATAATCATTTTGGTCAAAACTTGTGAAAATTAAATTCAAACTATTTTGTATTTATTTTATGTAAATATTATATTCAAAAAAATTATTTAAAAACATGTATTTATGTAATTTTAAATAGGTATTCACTTTGTGTATTTTCGTTTCGTGTCGTGTACCTAAAGGTAAATCATAACGGATAATAAATTTATCTGTATAATTTATGTTCATATACTTTCATGTTCGTGAACCACAAAGGTCAACCAGAATCAGTTATTTTCGTGTCTTGTACGAAATTGCAACTCTACCTGAAATAATTTAACCAAATGTAGGGTCTTTTATACCTCTACACGTCCCGTCTTTTACACATATACTCGTTGAGCACACTTAACTAAATGCTTAATTGGTTAAGCTTAGAACCTTGACTAAGAATAATGCTATCAATAGAACGAGTCACATTAGAATAAAGAAGGTTGGACATTAAATTGCATTTCAATTTCTCTCCACTTGTTAGTTACAAACAAATACCGTGAAACATAAATTTAAAATTAAATCACATTGTAGAATGAAGAGTGCATGTATATGAATTAATAAAATACTAATTAGCAACTAAGCTCGCCTTTATTAAGCTCAAATCATAATCCCAAGAATTGAAATATTTTGGCTGTAAAATATATTTAAATTGTTAGATATTTTCGTTAAATTAACACATATATTAAAGAAGTAGAATATGAAACTGGCCGATAGTAGTAGGTTGTAATGGATAAATGCGACGAAGGCACGACCGGAGATATCACATAGTAGCTAAGTTATCTGTAAGAAAAGTGGGCCCCAATTTGATTTATCTTGTGACGACGACATTTTGGTACAAAAAGGACGACATTTTGGTAAAAAGGTATAGGATAATTTAATTAGCGAAAAAAGGTACAAGAGAATTTGAGTAGGAATATGTCATACGTCGGCATCACCAGTAGCATTCTTATCTTATTCGTATAGAATTTTTTTTATTCACCTATAAATATATTATTTTTCAGATTTTATTTCTTCATATAAATTGTTTATAATAATTAAATCTATAGTATGATAGATAAGTATGTGTTGTAAGTTTGTAACAAAAGGAATGAAACAAAAAGCAAAATCGTGAGGGCCACATCAACTAAATCTTTTCACTAGGTTCTACAGAAGTTTTTCAAAAATATTTATAATAAATTTTGAACTGCGTGAGTTCAAGAAATGATATGAAAGTGAAAATATTTTTTTCTAAATTCGTCAATGATCAATTGACTATACATTCTATAACTTAAAGTTTATTATTGTAAGATTGGATAGGGAGACCGAAAAATTGTGTTGACGAATATAATAGGTTTAATTTTTATTCGATTATATATTATAATACTATGATTTTATTACTTACGCATAAACATAATTATTATTTTATTTTATTAAAGAAGTGCTATTGAGCCCTGATCTTAAACCACAACTATAAATATATAGAAGTAATATTTAAAATTACTATTCACTCAAATTATATTGTGCGAAGTGAAATGTTAACAAGTTAATTTGTGAAATTTTGTTGAATTACAAATCTTGTTTGTTGAGATCCGAACAAAATTATTAATATTATTATTTCATTACTTATGTATAGACAAAATTATTGTTTATTTTGGAAGAAGTGTTGGTCATCTTAAACACAACTATGAATATTTTATAAGTATAATATTAAAAAACTTTCATTCACTCAATTTACAAACGTGCGAGGTGAATGGTTATCAAACTGCAACGTAAAATTTCTTTGAATTGCAAATTCTATTATACATGTACGAGGTAAAATTTCATTGTATGGAAATCCTATTTTTTGAAATGTGAAATTAATTGCGTAAATTATACTCGTTGAAATCTGAACAATACCTCATGATATATAAATTATATTTTAAGCATCTTACACCAAAATCAAATGGAAGGATTTAACATTAATTTAAAGACAATGACCTTAAAGATTTAAATAAATTTGGATATCACTTTATCAAATTGATATAACTAAAGTATTTGCAAAACCAAGCAAAACCTCTTATCAAAGTCTAATGGTGATTTATATGAATGAAAATGTCACTACTAACGTCTAAACCATCTGCTTCCTAAATATCGTATATTATCTTAGACGATAGTTATTTATTATATACTTTGGAGATAACATGACGCAAATTTAGCAAAACTATCAAAATGACGTTTAGTTGATAAACATGAATTATATATGAAACCAACATAAAGTGCAGAAAGTGAGGCGGCGTATCTTGTTTGCATACAAAGGTTAGTATAGGCAAGTTAAATATATAAACAAAATTCCTTTATAATTTCTAGACATGATAATTATTTCGTATCTTGTACCATTGTTAAAAATGATAGAGAATGACATGAAAATTTAGAGCATACAATAGTACCTTTATTACGTAGCATTTATTTGTATTACAATTCTCACAATGTAAGAGATTTGCAGTGTACACATTCTACCTCATTGTTATTTTAATTTCATAACAGAAATATACTGAAAAAATATCCAAACGAGCACCAATTGAAATACAACTACATGCTTTCTCTGTTCACGTAAAACGGCGTAACAATGATATAATCGAAATATGAAATACGACATTGTGCTATAGCAGTCTATAGGGGCGAAATAGATTTTATTAGGGGAGTATTGGTGTCGTCCTTGCTTAGTACAAACAGCTCCAGCTCCTTTTCAGTCCTTTCCCTTCGTTTTTTTGCCTTGTGAGCTTTCATAAACTCCTCCATGTACTGAAGGAAAACGTTTTCATTGTCCGCAAAATTACAATGTATGTGTGTACTGTAATTTGTTATATGAAGTGATTAGTGTATGGTCAACATACCTTCTGCTTCATCCTCTTTGTCGCTATTTGCTTACGTATGCATTAATCAATAAGAGAAGTAAAATAATTATACCAATTCGTTTTACAGAACCAAAGTTGTAGCCGGAGTCTTACTTGCCAAAACATATTGCAGTCCTGCATTCTCTTCTTTTATAACCTGTAGTTCTGCTTCCAAATCACATTTATGAGCCTTGCCAATATGAAATTATGAAAACAAACATTTAAAATAGACTTGGCCTAGCCCTTTTAAATACCGCGGTTTTAATCTAAACATTTCTTATTTTTATGAACATTTTTTGTTGGAGTTAATCTTGAATATTTGATTACCTTATTTAGTCCAGCTGTTTGTTTAAGTAATTGATTTGGTCATTATGTTTCAGAGAGATTTTAGGAGTGCCAGCAAATAATGATAGGAGTGGAGTAATATTAAGAAGGTGGTGTGATTCTGTTTTCCCGATCTGTTGCCACAATGTGTGGTGTTTATTTTCTTTATAAGCTTCAATAAAATATTGAGAAAGAGTTGTTGCTCGAAGTACTTTGTCTTGTGTTTAGTTTTACATATTTACTCATCTGGTGTCAAATAATTACAATATTGTGGTATCCGAGCCATATAGGTTGCAGTAGTACGTATGTCAAAAACACAGACAATGGATATGGGAAAGAGCAAAGGAGGATCAATGGGCTTGAGTTACCCTATGTTGACCAGGACGAACTATACCGTTTGGGCAATGAAAATGAAGGTGCTTATGCAAGCACATGGTGTTTGGGAGACGATAGAACAAACAGATCCAAAGGCATAAACCGATCAAAAGGCATGTGCAGAAGAACGGGTTGACAAAGTGGCTCTTGCAATGATCTATCAAAGCATTCCAGAGGAAATGCTACTTTCTCTGTCAGATAAGAAAAAGGCAAAAGATGCCTGGGAAGCATTGAGAATTATGAGTCAAGGCGCAGACAAAGCTAAGACGGCCAAGGTTCAGACTTTGAAGGCAGAATTCGAGACTCTTAGTATGAAAGAAACAGAGTTATTGGATGATTTCTGTATGAAACTTAATGGACTGGTGACAAACATTCGAGCCATTGGAGAAGATGTGAAGGAAACTTACGTGGTTAAGAAATTGCTTCGTGCAGTCCCACAAAAATTCTTACAAATAGCGTCCATAATGGAACAATTTGGGAATTTAGAAACAATGAAGGTAGAGGAGGTAATTGGTTCACTAAAAGCACATGAAGAAAGGATAAAGGGAAGTACATAAAATGTGAATAGTCAACTGCTACTCACAGATGAAGAATGGATTGCAAAAGAAAAAAATGAAGGTAAATTACTTCTTACCAGGGAGAATTGGCAAAAACGTATGAATCGAGGAAGTGCTAAAGGAAGCCATAACATGAGAGGTCGTGGTGGGAGAGATAAGAGCAGGATCAGATGCTATAATTGTCACATGTATGGACACTATGCTGTTGAGTGTCGAAGACCAAAGCGTGACAAAGAAGGGAGGCAAGAAGCTCTTATGTCAAGGACTGAAGATGATGAATCAGCACTCTTGCTGGCAAACTATAGAAAATAATTGATGTTGAATGAAGATAATGTGACACCAAAGCTGTTGACAGATGGGAAGACGAAGAATACAAATTCAAATGTGTGGTATCTGGACAACGGGGCAAGTAATCATATGACCGGGGAGAGAGAAAAATTCATGGAACTAAACGAGAAGATAACAGGAACAGTAAGGTTTAGAGATGGTTCCGCTGTGGAAATTAAGGGAAAGGGACTGATAACCTTTAAGTGCAAAAATGGTGAAGAACGGATGCTACGTAAGGTATTTTACATTCCTTCTCTATGTAGTAACATAATTAGTTTGGGTCAACTCTCAGAAGAAGGTAATAAGGTTGTTTTGAAGGGTAACTATCTATGGGTGTATGAGAAACAAGGGGAATTGCTTATGAAAGTACAACGATCTCCAATAGATTATATAAACTGATTGTTGAAACCATAAAGTCAAAATGTTTGTTGACCAAGTCAGATGAGGTAACAAATTTATGGCACACTCGTTTAGGACATGTAAATCATATGTCTATGACACTAATACAAAAGCACAAGATGGTATATGGTCTGTATAATATGTCAATGCCAAAACAAGTTTGTAAAGGGTGTTTGATATCAAAATAGACAAGAAAGGCTTTTCCGCAGAAGTCAAGCTATAGTGCAACAAAAGTTCTACAGTTGGTACATGGTGACTTGTGCGGACCTATAGAACCCACTACGCCCGGAGGAAATAAATATTTTTTTCTCTTGGTGGATGATTTTAGTCGGGTAATGTGGGTATACATGCTAAAAAATAAGGACGAGGCGTTTGATGCTTTTAAGAGGTTTAGAGCCAAAGTTGAAGATGGTGGAGAAAAGAAGATAAGAGTTTTTCGTAGTGACCGTGGAGGGGAATTTACATCAAATGCATTCAAGGCTTATTGCGAGGACTCAGGAATCGAGAGACAGTACACAGCTCCTTATATACCCCAACAAAATGGGGTGGTAGAGTGTAGAAACAGGACAGTTGTGGAGATGGCACGTTGCTATTTGAAAGAAAAGGAAATGCCATCATTATTTTGGGGTGAGGTTGCTCGACATGCGGTGTATGTGTTGAATCGATTACCAACTCGAGCATTGTCAAGTGAGACACCCTATGAAGCTTGGATGGGCAAAAAACCAAATTTGGGGCATTTACGTATTTTTGGTTGCTTGACTTATATGAAAGTTCCAAGAGTTAATACAAAGAAATTGGATGACAGGAGTATTCAAGTAATTAATCTTGGAAGTGAACCAGGCACCAAGGCGTATAGACTATATGACCCTGTGGGGAAGCGTATATATGTGAGCAGAGATGTCGTTTTCGAAGAAACGAAGGGATGGTCATGGGCACAACAAGAAAAATGATAATTCATGCAATTCAAGTTCATTCTCAGTGCCAGAAATACTCGAGAGAGATGGAAATGAAGTTGTTGTCGAAGAACTATCGGATGTTGAAGAAACATGGGGAGATGAAGTCACAACACCTTCACGCACACAAGGAAGGAATGAGAGCAGCACTGAAAGTTCACCATTATCACAGACGTCAGGGACAAGTTTAAGTTCAGACATATATGATGGGAGCACAGCACCACGCAAGTTCAGGCCTCTCTCAGAGATTTATGCTGATACGAAAGAAGTAAAAATAGATGAAGAACTACTGATGATAGAAGGTGAAGAACCACATAATTATGAACAAGCTGTAAAAGTAAAAGATTGGAGGATAGCTCTGGATGAAGAAATTAAATCCATAGAAAAGAACGGCACTTGGAAATTGACTAAATTACCAGATGGGCGCAAGGTAATTGATCTGAAGTGGGTTTTTTAACTGAAAAAGGATGCAAGGGGGAAAGTTATGAAACACAAGGCTCGTTTGGTTGCAAAGGGGTATGTACAAGAACACGGAGTCGACTATGATGAAGTTTATGCTCTAGTCACCAAGTTAGAAACAATTCGATTATTGTTGGCATTAGAAGCTAAGAACGACTGGCAAGTCCATCATCTTGATGTGAAGACAGCGTTCCTAAATGAAGACATTAATGAGGAAGTATACGTTGCACAACCAAAGGGATACATCAAAGAAGGATAGGAAGAATTGGTGTATAGACTTTATAAAGTGTTGTATGGCCTAAAGCAGGCACCACGTGCGTGGTACGCAACATTAAACTGCTGCTTGGAAAATTTTGGATTCAAAAGGTGTCCCTCAGAACATGGTGTGTACACTCGATGAAATAAGGATGAAGTTATGATAATATGTGTGTATGTCGATGACATACTGGTGACAGGCACTGACTTGTCAAGCATTGAGATTTTTAAGAAGCAGATGAGTCAGGTATTTGAAATGAGTGATATGGGATCATTGGCATATTACCTGGGAATAGAAGTAAAGCAAGAAGATGGCGTATCAAATTAAAACAAACAAGCTATGCTAAGAAAATTCTGGCACAAGCAGGTTTGACAGATTGTAATCCAACAAAGTTTCCTATGGATCCTAAGGAGCAATTAACGAAGGATGAGAGTGGCAAAATAGTTGACAGCACCAAGTACAGGAGCTTAGTGGGTGGCTTACGATATCTGGTGCATACCAGACCAGACATAGCATTTTCAGTAGGGATGGTGAGCAGGCATATGGAGCACCCAACAATGTTGCATTTAAACGCAGTGAAGAGGATATTAAGGTATGTGAAAGGTACATTGGAGCTAGGTCTTTCTTACTCAAAAACAAGTGGAAACAATATCTTAACAGGTTTTTCAGACAGTGATTTTGCTGGTCATGTTGAGGATAGACGAAGTACAGGGGGAATGGCCTTCTACTTGAATGAAAGTTTGATAACATGGGTCTCTCAGAAGCAAAAATACGTAGCATTGTCATCCTGCGAGGCGGAATTTATGGCTGCAACTGCAGCAGCATGTCAAAGCATATGGTTGCGGAATGTTCTACAATAGGTGACAAATGAGAAGATAGGACCAGTGACTCTTTACATTGACAACAAATCGGCCATAGACCTTGTTAAGAATCCTGTGTTTCATGGACGAAGCAAACACATTGATATTCGTTATCATTTCATTCGTCAATGCATTGAGCGTGGTGAAATTGAAGTAAGGCATGTTCCTGTTGAGAGTCAGCGTGCAGTTATTTTGACCAAAGCTTTGTCAACTGTAAAATTTGAGAAAATGAGAAAGCTCCCGGGAGTTAATAATGTTGCAAGTCCAATTCAAGATTAAGGGGGAGAATGTTGGAGTTAATCTTGAATATTTGATTACCTTATTTAGTTCAGCTGTTTGTTTAAGTAATTGATTTGGTCATTATGTTTCAGAGAGATTTTATGAGTGCCAGCAAATAATGATAGGAGTGGAGTAATATTAAGAAGGTGGTGTGATTCTTTTTTCCCGATCTGTTGCTACAATGTGTGGTGTTTATTTTCTTTATAAGCTTTATTTTTCTGTTCAATAAAATATTGAGAAAGAGTTGTTGCTCGAAGTACTTTGTCCTGTGTTTAGTTTTACATATTTACTCATCTGGTGTCAAATAATTACAATGATTTCTTCTCACATAAAAATTTAAACAAAAGTAAATTTTTCTGAAACCACCTAAGTATTAAGTATCACTTTGCATCTTCCACATTATTCGTTCACGGTATAATCATTTCACGGGAAATTGACCGTACCTGCCTCCTTGCCCTTGACCTGGCTGCAGATTCTCTGTTTCTGATCATACAGGGCTGTTTCCTTGCCGCCACCTTCTCCAACTGACCACTGCACATGTCTGCTGCATTACCATTCTTGTCAAATTTAGGGGAAACTAAACTAGCAGAACTTCTCACCATACAGAACTTCTCGTGGTTGGTATCCACTGGCCATTCTTTCTGGCAGTGGCTGATAAACCGGCACATTTCCTACACCTCCTGAAGCAATAACAACTGCACAACCAGGTGTACATGACTGCTGCAGAGGAGGTGAACGATCATGTGCCCGCACCACACCAGCCATAATTAGAAAATCCTCGAGGTTCATCTCTTTCTTTGTTGCCTGATTCTGGGCAGAGTTAACTTCCTAAAAATTAGCAGTATCATTCACTGATGATGTTTCTATCTCGCCTTCAGGAAACTATAGATTAGTATTGGCTGTGGCTGCAGCTGTGGGGATTGTGGCTGCTCCCATGGGGGCAGCAGTGCTAAGGGAAATATCGGGGCTTGGGAGAAGTTGTTTAGGAGTTCACCAATGTTCATTGATCCGGAGCTTCGAATATCATCAGAGAATGTGTGTTGAAACACCTCAAGGAGGAAAAAGATTGATGACGATCTAGAAATGAGAGGGCATGGCTCTCAGGATGTTGTGGGTTTATCGATTGAAGAGATGATTAAAGACATTCATCATCATATAATTATTAATATAAGCAACGAGGAATGAAACCGAATTGGAGATAAAATAAGATAATAAATATGTACATCTAGTATAAGCAATATTCAGATGCACTGAAAATACAAAGACCACTTATCAACCATGGATTATGTACAGTAGTTGGGAGACTTCTATTGTGAGTGTCCTATAACTCCTGCAAATAACTCCAACCACAACCTTTGAACGCTGCTCCATGCAATAGAAAATCTCAGTAATATGGACTGTCGCTGGCAACAAAACATCACAAAGTGTAAATACAAGATTTGAAGCAAGAAGCAACATAATAATTAGTGTAGTTCAGTTCAATTCACAATTCAAATTCCTGCTAAATTTTCAAATGAATCAAATCGACTCAGCGTATTCTCCTCACCACGTCTCTATCTTGTTAGTGATTTGTACACTGTCTATCCTGCTGCAAATACGACTCTTCCCGTCTGCAGACGGTTGTACATCTATTTATTCTAGCTAAATCTCAAACACTTTAGAAATTCATTTCCTTACTATTCAAAGCCTAGGAGCTCAGAGATTTACAAACATTACGGGTTATCTAAATGTTTTATAGGTACCATGTCTAGCTACCAGTTAAATGTTTTTGCTTTATACATTTAGCTTATACCAATTACCAAGTGCCTACGCTGCCTATAAAAGAAAAACATGTTAGTAGAGGTTAATCCAATCCAAACGACGTTGCCTAATTTATATTTTGCTCTAATGCCACTATAACACAAGATGTCCAGACTGGAACAAGTGCTCTAAGTAGTTACAATTTTTTTATAACATATTTTCTTACCTAAAATTATATTAAAAAATACCAACATTATATAACCACCTCAAAATTTTGATAACGGCATAGATTTAGACAAGTGTGCAAACGGACGTTTGTAACACAATATATTTTAAGCACAATGTATCTTGATTTAAAGATCATCATAGCTAAATGCAGTGAAACTACCTGCGTAGCATGTGAAATATCATTTGAAGAATGTCCTAGTTCTTCTGCATCTTCCCACTTCTTAGTAAAGCTCTTGTAGCCTCTGGTCCCGTATGCTGACAATAAGTTTTTGAATGACCCGAGAGGATTAATTTTGCTGTATAACACTCCCAACTTGTTCCTGTAAGGGTGGCTCTTATCATTAACATATTTAGCTTCCTGAACCCAATTTTCTTTTTCATCTTGTTCAGACACTTCGGAACCAATCTGCACAGTATGCTTAGAGGCCGCGTTTCTTAACATCAAATTATCTGATTGTTCAAATGCGCTCATATCCAAACTAATATACTCCCCAGGCTTCTGCTCAACAATCTCATTATTGAAACTAGACGACGAAGAGGGATCCAGAAACATTGTCATCACGCTTCGATCTTCTACATTATGGTGTGGTACATTCTGAACAGACTTTCCCCCTGAAAGAAACATTGCAAACCCATCTCTATCTTGTTCATCCAAGTCAACCCATTGGTTCCTCAACGAGGACGTATCTGACAAGCTATTACACACTTGTGTTATCTGTGCCACAATGGCTGCAATAAATTGCTTATGTCTAGAAATGGCAATTTGCTTCCTCTGAGACTTTTCCAATGTAGCTGCTGCCATTGCCACCTCTCTTTCAAAATCTTCAAGCTGTTAAAACAGTAACAAATCAGTATTCTAAAACAACGGAAACAAAGAAAAACACCAAAAGCAAAGCACGATATTCACCTGCCACTTTACTGTCTCGAGACTAGTTGCTAATTGACACTTGTGATTGTTTAAGGACGCAAGTAGTCTATGGTCAGGATTACGGGTTTCTTGAACAAGACTTTGCTCGTGCAACAAAACTCGATACACTGATTCCATCCTATAACAAAAAAGCAACAATTTAAAGTCATAGCATAAGCAAGAAGTTCAATATCTTCTCTTATGATGTACAAGAAAACACTCATATTCGATATACAAATCAACTATGAACTTCAAGAACCAACCTTTTCACTCGTAGCAATAAGCAAGAACTTGGCAGTCTATTATTAATTGCAATTTGTATAGTACAATGTAACAAGATAAGAGTTGTTGAAATTGAAGTTGAATTCGACAAGTTAATTAACAATACATACAGAAGAAGCAGACTACATATATAGTTATATACATATATGAAGGGGGAGGAGTGGACCTGTCAGCAGAGTCTTGAACAACTTCGGCTGCTGAAAAGAGCGGGTCGGATTTCCAATCTTGGTAACCCGGTGCTGAAGATGGCATCTTTCTTCCTCACCAATATTTGATAAAATTATAGTAATATTTATAGACACATACATACACAGATGATGTGTGTATATCTATGACTTGGGCCTTTGACAGGGGATGCAGGTAGTTAGAGTTGAATCATGTACGTGCGTGTGCCGGAGCGCTACTATTCGGCTTATTTAAATAATTAAATTACTTATGCTTAATGATCCGATTCATTAATACAATTAATCACTAAAAGTTAACTCTACCGAATAATGTCCATTTTTGAATTTTAGAACACTTCCCAATAAACTTTTTTTATTAGCAGATCTTAAATTATGGTAAATGTTATTTGCAAAGCAGTTTTTTTTTTATTTTCGGAGCAAAAGAGTGTGAAATTACTAAATTATTCGTACCTTAATCTTTTCAAGATATATTTATTGTGAATGTAAGAAGGTAGTTTTATATTTTCACTCTTTTTTTCTTTGAAACAAAATTACTATATAAATAATATTTTTCTAAATCAAATGTAATCACGATAAAGTTATGAAGAATGATTTAGTTAAATAATATTCCCTCCATATTTTTTTAATTTTTACATTTGACTTTTGTGTAGTCAATTTGACCAAAATTTATTGATATTTTAGAAATATTCTCTATGGTACCATTATAGAAATGACTTTTCTCGTTAATACCGTTAATACCGTCAATTTATTAGCTTCTATTCATGATAATTTATTAGCTTCTACTCATTAATAATTCACTTTGGATAACCTCATGTAAGTAAAATGTAATAGAATTGATTTCGGTTTGAAAAACAAATTGTATAGTTAAATTATTTGTGAAAAAGTACCTAAAATAGATACTTAAATAATGTAAAATGGAGTAAATATGAGTGAAATATTAATGATCAAAGTTTGATTATGAAACTTAAATATATATCACTCAATTTAACTCCCTTTTACATGATTCAAAAGTCTATTTCATGTATTTATTTGCAAAAATTTCAAATATAAAATTTATTTTCCAATCCGAAATCAATTCAATAATATTTTACTTAACACAGGATATTCCAAGTAAAAAATCAAATGTAGAGAGTTACCACGGATAAAAGTCATTAAATTGATGGTTCGGTGAGAAAAGTCAATTCTACAGTGGTATTATAGTGGTATTATAGAGAATATCTCAATATTTAATAATTGAAAAAAAACAAAAATTTTATCATTAAAAAATATATTTATCTACTTTAATATATAATTTTCAGTTTTTTAAATAATATAAAAATAAGATTTATATTTGGGTGTTTTGAAAAAATACCCAAGTCTAAAAATATTTTTGCAAATATACTGTTATTTTTTAAAAAAAATTGCAAAAGTACTTTTTAATTTGCAAAATACTATTTTTTAATTTTATTTTTTTTGCAAAAATATGGTTTTTGGCAACTGAAATGAATTGCATGCAACATTTGACGAGTTTCTGCAATTACATGCAACTCCATTCAACTAGTTGCATATCTGTTTGATTTTGGCTGCAAAAGAATTCCGAAGATAGTAAAATTGCAAAAAATTTAGAAAATTTAGTATTTTTGATAATTTCTCTTTATTTTTTTTTATCAAAATTTGACTTATTTGATCAATAAAAAAAAATGAATACAGAAAATGGGAATGAGCAACTACAATACCTAGTGCAAGTTTGGCTCATCATTCTTGGGGCTCATTTGAGTCCAAAGCCCATTATACTATTTGCTTAGCTGTTTGACAGATTAACTAATCGATCATATAGAATCCATTTTGAGTCATAAATGGAATGTTAGAAATCCTAACATTTCCTTTCCATTCTTCATTTTCATTTTATCACAACTCATGATTTATTCTGTCTCCTAATTTCTTCTTTTTAAATTTATATTAGTTTAAAACTTGTATGATATATTAAATATTTTTATAAAATTAATTTGATGAAATTTTTTGGATATGAAATTTGTACATTTAAAATTTTAAATGATAGTTAGGTATCTTTGATTTTAATATTATTTCAAAACTCATTCCAATCGTATAATTTTATTACTTGTTTTTAGATTTTAGATTTTAGATTTTTATTTTTTATATTCATGTATTAAAATTATTAAATTATGTAATTTGTAATTTATATTTTATTATCTTTTTAAAAATTATAACTTTTAAGTTACAATTTACCAAAGACATTATAAACTTATAAATAACTTATACATGAAATTATCCAAACACTTAAATAACTTATAAGTTATCATGTTCATATCTTTCTAACTTTAAGTCACAAGTTACATTTTTTAAGAAATTTCAAACGGGCCCTTATTTATCTACTCACCTTTTCTTCCACGTAGGTGAAGAATCAGTTTAATATAGTTATTCTATCAGCCCTTATTTATCTACTCACCTTTTCTTCCACGTAGGTGAAGAATCAGTTTAATATAGTTATTCTGTGATAGAATAACTATACTCCTAGTCCCTCCGTTGAATTTGAATCGTACTCCTATCGTCCTATTCAATTTTTTAGGGGAGGGAAACTCGATAAGCACTTTAAATTTTTTATAAAATATAGTTACCTAATTTTTTAAATTTTATTTTTTTAAATTAAAATATAATATATTATTTCCATAAGTTGAATATTTTTGGGTACAGGACCTCCATCATTTCTCATATATAAGTTGTACTTTAGAACCATACAAAAAATATTATTCTCATAAAACAAGTTTTTACCGTACTTTAACTATGTTTCTCTTGCCAAACATATATACTGTGTTAGTCATAATTTAAATAGTGATCTCAATTAATGAAACTTTTTATTACTTATATGCTTAGAGCATATGTATGAAAACTGTATTTTCATTGATTCAACGGCTTTTTCAATTGGCCCAGAAAAATATAGTTATAGTATGTAATGTAGTAAATCAAATGCATCAAAAATTGATACTTCTTTGATTCATTAATAAGACTTCAACATTTAACAATTGATGGAACTCCCAACAGTAGGCAATTTTGTGGACCCCACATATTCACCTTTTTTTTGACATATTCCACCATTTCTAATACAACTTACTCCGTTTTTTTTAATTTTAATATATTACAACTGCTTTTAAATATAATTCCTTGTGTTCATTTTTCACACAAAATTTTAAAGAATGAAATGGAAACGAAATAATTTTTTTGAATTCATTACTACAAAATTTCTCTTGTATATTTTTAAAAAATAAAAATGATTTTGAGATTACTATAATTTTATAAAAATGATGTTATTTTATAAATATAAATTCAATTAATAAATTTAGATCAAGACACGTGTTAAAAGATGAGTCAACGAAATTCTAATCGAAAATCTAAAACTATCAACAATATTATCAAGAAAATATAAAATTATCTACAACATATTATTACTTTCAAAATTATTATTTGTGAGACATAGAGATGAAGTTAAATATATAATATTTAATCTATGTTTTTAAGTAAGATAATAAATATATAATCTTAAATCTATATTATTAAGTAGGATAGTTGAGATTATGTATTATTTATTTGAGAAATAGTAATTGATTAATTGATTAAGTTGTATGGGTGCATAAAATCTATGAAAAAATATTGATTTAGAGTGAATAGTAATTAAAGCCATTGATTCAATTGATGAATTGATAAATTTATGAAGCAAACGGGTCCATATGCTCTTACATGGAATGAAATGCACAGAGTTTTTACACGCGTTACCCATATAATTCCCAATTCAGAGTTCTAACTTTTACACAAAACTCTTAATTTTCATCGTATACCTTTTTTCATAACCTTTTGTTGTTGGACGACGCCTAAAGTTGAATGGCCAAACATATCCCATGCACATAGAAGTTAGAACTTATTGGTTTGTACCCGGACTGTAAACACCATTAAACTCGGGTTCGAGTTTGACTAAACTTATTTCCGGAGCTTGAAATTTGAGTCGACAATGTTCGAAAAGCTCGAACCAACACTACTATGTACAAAACAAGTCTCAATAATCAAGATCGGCTACACTAAATTGTTAGTGTTTGTACCCTAAAAACAACACTATTATGTTTTATCTATGACATATGGATTATTAATGTTCATGTTCCATCACTTATTCTTTTAATAATTTATTAAGTCTTAATTTACTGCGACATAAATATTAGATTAATAAATGTCCTTGGAATATGATATGAATTATATATTTCTAAGTACGTGACATAGACGTGAGATTATGTAAATAGTATCAATATTACCAAATATCCCTAGTCGAGAATTATTATTAAGGGACAATAATAATGCATTAAAACTAGTGTGTTTGTTTACTGATGATTACATCTCATTGATCATAGGTATAAAGATACTAAAGTCGAAAACACAAGCAGATGTAAACATACATGGTGTTCAATAGACCCAATGTAAGATTCTACATGTCTGTTATGTCATAAGTATTCTCACAGTGATAATGATGTAATGTTCCTTCGACTTGAAATCATTATGATTAATATACTTTGATTACATCAAAAGTTGCCTTTGACCGGGTAATGATAAAAGTGGACTTCGGGTATAAATTAGGAATCGTGTGAGAAATATGAATGATTTAGAAAAGATTTAACCCTCATAATTTTGGAGAAATCTTATTGGCCTTTTATGTGAGCTAGATTATGAAATGCGTGGCGCCGTGCTCAAATGTTGGTTTGAAATGATAGTCTACTTATTGATCAAGGAAACTTGGATTAAACCATGAAGATGATGATACATAACATGCCTCAAGTTTAATCTATAATATTTGGTTAAAAGTATTATATTACATTATACATTATTCACGAAAGGTTTATCGATCACCGATTTAATTATTATTACATGGGTAACAATGATTTATTACTAGATGCCGCTCATTATTTACGATTTCAAATTAGATTTAAAATTGTTGCCAACGTAATAATAACCTAAAGGGTCACACAAAGAATGATTGGAGAATTATTTTATTTAAATTTGGATTTAAATTAAATGTAAGTAATTCGAATAATTTATTTTTAATTAAGTAAGAATTAATTAATTAAATAAATAAGAAATTCGAATTTACTATTAAATCCGAAATTGAGTTATTGAGTGATTAAGTAAGACTTAATTAATAATAACTAGGATTTTCGGATTTATTAAAACTCTAAATTAGTTTAGGGTTAGAAGTTTTTTCTCTTGCCTATATAATATTTTTTTAAGTCTCAACTAGGGTTGTGCGTTTTTATAGTAACTTGAGAGAGAAAGAGAGAGAGAAAAGGCGGCTTCTGATTTACGAGTTCTAGTACACACTCATCCTTCGTTCGATCATTCGTGTGGATACCTTCAAGCCGTAGATCGTTTCGCGACAGGATACATGGTGATTGTTGAAAGCTTGGACCTCCATTATACAACAGAAATCGTAAAACTTTTTAAGGTAAATATCTTAACCACGAATTCAATATCGTCTTTTCGCATTGATCCTGCGTCGAGTTTCGATTTTTCTGGTTTTTACAATTTAAAACATTGTTTCCATTGCGTTTTATGCCTCGAAACCCAACATAAATTTGTAAAATGCATAACCCTTCATCTCAAAATAAGTCGCTTGGACTTTGGGCTCATGTTTTATGGTGTACAAAAAAGTGACTTCCACATATTATTTATACAATTTTCTTTTTCTAATAAAATTATTACATTTAAATTTTTATTCATTAAAAGATGAAATTAAGAAAAAATGGGTATATGATATTTTTTTGCACCTTAAAGTACGTGCGCTGTAATTAAAGCAACACTTGTTTTGAAGAACAGAGTATTAATTATATCTATAACCCTTATTAATAATGAAAACCCCTTGTTTAAACGGTACCTTGGTTGGGAGGCTTACAATGTAAATGACTTAGAGAGCAAACCAAACCTCTGATTTTGCAAAGAAGTGGTGCCAGATTGATCAAAGTCTAATACAAATTTATATAAATGAAACGATCATTACAAAAAGTCAAAAACTACGGCGATAATTATACTGAACATTACAAAAAGTCAAAAACTACGACGATAATTATACTGAACAGTTAAACAATTTACTTCATAAATATCATATACTATGTTAGTCAACAGTTATTGATTAAATACATTAGAGATAACATGACATAAATGAATGAAAATGTCACAATAATGTTTAGTTGATAAACATGAATTATGCGTGGAACCAAAATAAAGTGTGAAAAGTGAGACATGTTTTTCTTAAGTAAGTAGAGGTCTAGTGAAATTAGATAAAAATAAAATTTCTTATGCGGTCTAAATTGTGAAGTAAATTTTTATGTTGCTAGACCATTCCCTGCTAGAACTTTAATCATTTTAATATTTCTTATACAAAACATTTTTTGTACAAATTGATCTAACAAATCACAGCACACAATGCGACATTTCAAATAACCGGGTCATACTTTTTTAAATATAATAAACTATAACAACCTTAAATTGTAGAGTTAATATCACTTTGCATTCCTTCGGTTTCAGCATAATCCGGATTGGGTCGAGAACTTTAATTATATGCAATGTGCATCCCTTAGATTTTCATATCCTTACAATGACTTACCCTCGACACGATTTTTCGTTAATTTTGATCGGTTGACTATGGGTAAAATGGAGATATTAGGTATAAAAAATTTAAAAAATATATTAAAAATTCAAAATAAATGTAAAATAAAAAGTAAAAATTATAGTTTATTTTTTTATAGTGTGAGTATATATATACAAATTTTTATAACGTGCGTAATAATTATAAATATATCAAAATATGATTTAACTTTAATATGTTAAAGATGAAATAATTAAATAGAAAGACTAAAAAACTATTATTAATTTTTAAAAAGTGCTAAAATCGATTTAAAACTTCATTCAATTTTTTTTAAAAATCATTATATTTTTTTCTAATATTTCCAATTTATTATTATTTTATTTAAATATTTTATATGTATTATTTCCGTTTTACCCCTAGTCAACCTGGTCAAAATTGACAGAAAGTTGACTAAAGGTTGGTTATTGTAAAAGTATAGAAATATAAGAGATGCATTTTGCATATAACTAAAGTTCTTAACCTGCATTAAGTTAACTCAAGGGATACAAAGTGAAATTAAGCCTAAATTATATGACAATAACAGCACATACTCAACAAAGTACACCTTTCTTACTTAACATTTGTTTATTTTATCCACACAATAGTAACACATTGCATGACATTTATTTATTTTACAATCCTCTAAAAGATGTGCAGCTAGACATGTCACACCAACACAATTTACCTTATTGTCATATTAATTTCATAACAGAAATGCACTAGAAAAACACATCCTAACGAGCACCAAATTGAAAGATAACTACAGTCTACATGCTTTCTCAGTTTACGGAGAACCACAAATCCATGCACAGCAATACGATGAGCGAAATACGACATTGCACTAGAACATGAGTCCACAGCAGCAGAACAGATTTTATTAGGGGAATATTGGCTTCGGTCTTGGTTCAGTACAACGAGCTCCAGCTCCTTTTGAGCCCCTTCTTTCCGCCTTTTCCCTTGCTAGCTTTCATGACCTCGTCCATTTCCTGCACGAAGTTCTGCAAATGTGAAATTGATTCATGAAAATGTGAAGGTATACATTTCCATTGAATGCAAAATTACGATGTATCTGTGTATTGCAATTTGTTCTATGAAGTGATTAGTGTGTGCTCAACATACTTGCTGCTTCATCCTCTTCATCTCTTGCTGTTTACAAATGTATTAAACATATTAATCTATTAGGCATTAGTCAACAAGAGAACTATAAATAAACATATAGATTAGTTTTGAAGAAACAAAGTTGTAGCCACGGTCTTGCATACCATTTTTTGTTGCAGGCGTGCCTTCTCTGCTTTTAGCGCGTGCAGTTGGGCTTCTAAATCACGAGTATACGCCTAGCCAACCAGAAATTATGTAAAATAACTTTAGAAACAGACTTGGTCTAGACCTTTTCCAGACCATGGTTTAAATCTAAAATATTTAAATTGCGAAACGTAATACTTAAATAGAGAAAAAACAATTTTTTTTACAACCCCTTCACAAAGCATTATTTCGGGTGAAGGACAAGTTTAGACTATTTCTATATAAAATTAACAAAAATGACCATTTTCTGAAAAGTTGATCAACTTTAGCCCATGGATACCCACCTGAGTATCCCATATATGATAGCCAATTACCAGTGGAATATCTTATACAATTTGGGATACCCAACTAACGGTGGAGTATTCAATCGGCTAAAATTGGCCATTTTTTCAGAATGGTTATTTTGGTTAATTTTTTTTAAAAAATCCGTTATTTTTATCAGTTTTTCCATTACTTTGCATCTTCTATGTTATTCTTTACGGTAAATTTATCTCAGTGAAAACATAGCGTACCTCTTTCCTAGCCCTTGACCTGGCGGCAAATTCTCTGTTTTTGATCACGCGACGCTGCTGCTTTCTCGACACCTCTTTGGATTCCGGATGACTGGACTTGTCCGCTAAATTGACATTTATATCAAGATTATTCACACTGTCGGAATTGTTTCCCCCGATACTGTCAGAGGAAACTGGAGTATCGGCTGACCCCTGCCTAAATCCACCTTCACGTGGTTGGTATCCACTATGTTTTCTTGCAATTGCAGCTGATGCTGCATCTTTGTCGCTTTTTTCCAGCAGTGTCTGATAAGCTGGCACATTTCTACCCCCTCCTGAAGCAATGACAGGCCTGACCATACAACCAGGTGTCCCAGATCCAACTGTTGTATTATTGTTGTTTTGGTATGACACACATGACTGCTGCAGAGGAGAAGAATAATCAGGTGCCCGCACCACACCAGCCATGATAAGAAAATCCTCGAGGTTCATCTCTTCGTTTGAAGGGATGAACTGTGGATTAATATTGGCTGTGGCTGCAGCTGTGGGGACTGTGGCTGCTCCCATGGGGGCAGCAGCGCCGAGGGCAATATCGGGGCTGGGGAGAAGTGTTTGTTCAAAAGCTTGAATTTCTTCTTCTGTCCAAACGTTGTTAAGGAGTTCATCTATGTTCATTGATCCAGAGATCCCCATGTCATCAGAGATTGTGTGTTGAAACACATCAAGGAGGGACAAGATTGACCTTTGGCGATCTAGTGATGGGAGGACATGGCTGTCAGGATGTTGTGGGTTTGTTGAATGAACAGATGAGTCAATTTCTCCTCGCGATAGAAAGTCTGAGTTGTCTGTCCTCACCATTCTGGGAGAGAGATCATCAGAACGTAACCAGTATCTGCAGCGTCACAAGGAAAGTAAAACTGAGCAATTACTTTAAGGATAATAGATATGTACAACTAGCATAAGGATTATAATAAAAATAACTACTAGGTTGGGGAGAGAGCAAACCAAACCTCTGAATTTGCAAAAAGAATGACCAAGTTAATTTGCAAGACTGATTAAAGTTGAATGCGGATTCATAGAGATGAGATGATCACTATAAAATGCAAAAAATTAATGCGGGAGTTCAACCGTGGACGGCTAAACCGTTTGCTTCATAAATATTTTATACCATCTGAGGCTATACTTATTTATTATATGCTTTAGAGATAGCATCGGCATAGATAAAGTGAAACTGTCGCGTTGACGTTCGGTTGATAAACATGACTTGTATAAAGAACTGAAATAAAGCGTGGAAAGTGACGAGGTTTGTTTGCTTTTTTGCGAAGGTAAGCAGAGGTTTATCGAAGTTAGATATAAACAAAATTGCTTTGTGGTTTGTAGGAATGATAATCATTTCGTATCGTGTACTTTCGTATGCATAATATTTTTCGCCAAATAAGAAAATCCACTAAATTGTTTTTTTTCGGGTTTTTAACCGATCGAATTGCCCCTAACGATTTTTTTCGGTTCGGTTAACCCAGGGCCGGCCCTTTGTATTTGGGTGCCCTAGGCGGGATTCAAAAATGGTGCCCCATATTCATAACCAAAAAATCACAATAAGATATATTCATTGTATAAAGAAAACTTACTTGAATCTAAAGTAGCAAGTGAATATAATGAATTTCTTGTATGCAAAATATCCAAGTTTTCAACCTCCTGCAATAATCTCCTGCAAGCCACTGATGTAGTATCATGAATATAGAACAGTCATCATTACTAGTACACAACAATGTCAAAATAAAGTTATAAAAATGAGTTTACCTTTATTGATTTTGAAACTTTTTTCTAGGTTTTTGAGATGTGAATCTCTCTATGATTTTGCTATAATCTAGAGAACTCGCCAGCTCACTTTCAATAGACAATAAAACCAATCCATTAAGTCTATCTTGAGACATCGAAGAGCGGAGATAAGATTTGATCAGTTTCAATCTAGAAAATGTCCTTTCCGCCTCTACCACTGTAAGAGGAATTGTCACAATGATTCTATAAGCTATCCAAGCATTTGGATAATTTATTTGTTTTGAACTAGAACTTAAATAATTAAGCACATCTATTGCCTTTGTTATCTCATCGGGTATTACCATTCGAAGTACTAGTAACTTGTTAAACAACTCTGCGCCAACAATGTCATATCGCATATCATGTCTAAGAAATCCCTCAAGCTTCATGCAACAAGATTTTAACCCCTCATCATCACCAGATAAATGCTTCTTCAGGTTAAATAAAAACCCAAATTTTTCCTTATAATCTTGAAATTGTTTAAACCGTTCTTTGAGTTGAAAAGCACCTTGATCAACAATATACAAGAAATAATTTCTTTCTCAGTCTCTTCTACATTATTCTCGACAAGCCCATCTTTTAAATTTTGAGTTTCTGGCTCCTCAGTTTCAGTCTCCTGCTCAAATTCAGTATATGTAGCTTCATTCTCAGATTCTTTTCTAATATCTGTATTCTCAATAGGAACCCCAATATCACCACTATTAGTTGTTTTTTTCCCAAAAAACTTGTCAAGAGAGCCCATTTGCAATTTCTCTGCTTCCAGCGCTTTCAATTTCTTTTGTCTTTTTTGATGCCCCGATAACTGGTTACGCTTCATTTTCAAATTATCTAGTCATCAAACAAAATAATGCAATTAATTTTAGTCACCAATCCCAAATCAGTAAATCACAAAAGATATACTACTTTTTACAAAAACAAATCTCAATTATTCTCTTATTATTCACATCAAATCATTAAATTGAAAAATAATAATAAACAAATAGTAAATTACAATATTATTAAAAAATTAATTAGAATAGAAATCTTTAAATCATACCTGTGTTATAATTGCTGAATTGCAAAGCACAGATGATCCGATCTTCACGATGAGTCGATGACTTCCAGTGTTTTGATAATTGATATTCAGAATGAACAGAGAACAATCAGTGTTCTGTATTTTATTCGGTAGCTAAGCAGAGGGAAGGAGAGGGTTTTGTACTTTTGTTATATGACTTCATCTGGCCATCTGGGGTAATGGGTATAGACGCGCATAGTCCAAAAACTCAATTTCTCCAAACCTTTCACATTTTTACTTTATTTTGTTTATTAAATAAATTTATTAATTATATTTTTAAAGTAAATTAAAGTAAATTATATTTTAATTTTAAAATAAAGTTATCACAAAGATAATAATATATTTTAAAATTTTAATATATCCCCCAATCACATATATGTTAATGTATTCTAATTAAAATTTGTATTTAAAATATAAAAAAATAAAAAAAACAAATAATATAAAAAATAAATACACATATGTTATTGAAATATTTTGGTGCCCCTGTGCGTGGTGGTGCCCTAGGCGGCCGCCTTGGTCGCCTTACCCAAGGGCCGACCCTGGGTTAACAGTTTATCGGTTTTGATTTTTTTTTCAGTTTTTTTCTCACCCCTACTAATTTGTGAATTAAAATTTTATGTTGCTAGTACGGATCATGCTAAAACTTTGATTTTCAGTAGGGAGGCTTTCAATGTGAATGACTGAAATTTCAAATTTGAATTGAAGGATTATAATGAAAATAATTATGGAGAGAGAAAACCAAACCTCGGATTTTGCAAAGAGCTGTCCAAGTTAATTATTTGCTAGACAAATCAGAGTCGAATGCTGATTATATAAACTAAAACCTCTATAAATTAATAGAGTTGGGACCGAGGAATTTATTAATTTAGAATTATTTTAATTTAGAGAGGTATTACTTAATTGTAAATTAATATTGATTAATTTAAAGATTGATTTTAATATTAAAAAATTATATTTTAATTATATAAATTAAATAGAATTATGTCATCCTGAGTTTCTAAAAATTATAACTTATTATTTTATCGAAATTGTTTTTTGAACGGGTTCAAGTCGGGACCGGAGAAAATCATTATTTTATAGAGATTTTTAATTTTATGAAGGTTTTACTATAGATGAAATGGTTAGCAGGAATGGTCAAAAATTACTGCAGCAATTGTACAACCGTGGATGGCTATACCACCACTTCATAAATATCATATACTATTTTAGGCGATAGTTATTTATTATATACTTTAGAGATAGCATGACATAAATGAGTGAAACCGCCTCAATGACGTTTAGTCGATATACATGGATTGTATATTGAAAACAATAGTGTTAAAGTGAGGTGCGTTCGCTTTCATGCAAAGATTAGTAGAAGTCTCTCGAATTCAGTTATAAACAAAATTCCTTTATAGTTTGTAGACAGGACAATTTTTTCGTGTTCTGTACTTTCGTATCACTGTATTTGTAACAACCCGCAATTTCGGACTATTAAATCTAAAATCGAAACTAATGCAAAAATACAATGATTAATCCAAAATTCTATTACAAAGGTACTATTACGAGTCAATTTATTCCAAAACTTAGGTCCACGAACTCCAATGCTATCCAAATCGAATCTCACACCGAACCTGAAATTGTAAGTAATGAATTATACAGCCTAGCAAGAAAAATTGACTAACTATTTAACTGAAAAATAATGGGTGTTTTAATAAAACGTTTTTTCTCAAAACAATAATAACTTTGTAAAATATTTTCTAAAATAAATCCAACCCAAAGTTTTATATTTTAAAATTCCGAATTTAAAACAGAACAAAGAAGATTTTATAACAGATTAGAACAGAGTAAAACAAAACGAAACAATAATTTTTATAAATACCACAGTCTTGATCTACGACCACACTTGCCAGTAGTCGGCATCTAATTCATATTCTTATTCTTTATACCACACTTTGCCAGTGGTTGACATCTAAAGTTCAATAATTACGCGCCCTTAATAGGTATCTAAAGTTGCACACTTGTGCGCCTACTAAGGGTATCTAAGACTAGTTCACTATAGCATAAATTACGAACAGGTTCGAAATGGTAGAGACTGGATTTCAAAAGATTCTCGTATCTTATTTCTTATACAGTTCAAAACAGAATTCTTATATCTTATACGAAATTCAAAAATCAGAGTATCAAAACTTTTCCGAAAATAAAAGTAAGTCAAAAAGTACTTACCTTAAAACCTGGTCAGATCTGAATATTGCCTTTTTGACCCTCTAAACGACGTTTTCTTGAGAAACATGAAACACGAAAGTTGTAGAGAACGCAAAAACCTTTCCGAAAAGTTCATAATCAACGAATTCTTACTTATGATGAATTAAATATGAATTTTATAAGACTGCTGATTTATGAGAGAAAAAGGCCTACGAATTTTAATAATTAAAACGAGTAAGATGAATATGGTGTATTTATAACGATATAAAATCCTGTTTCTTAACCACCAAGTTATTTGTATTAAATTCTGATCCAAATTTTAGGCCCATTAATCTAACCCAATTTTAAATCCTAGTCCTAATCTAATTTTAGTACCTTTTTCTACTATTCTATTATTAATCAAATTCTAAAAATTACAGGATATTGCAGTATCAAACACATAATATGATTTATTGCTGAAATTAGACCTGGCTATTCGTTCATTTCGTATACTTGCATGTCGCGTACTTTCCTGTTTCGTGCACGTAATGCCAAACCAAAACCCAAACCATCAAAGATTCGCTTCATTTCATTTCATTTCATTTGCCTTCATTTCCTCTATGTTTCGCTTCAAGTTCATGTAATATTTGAATGAAATAGAAATACTAATAAATAAATAAAAATATTTAAATATGAAATTTTTACTGGTAGAGTTTTAAATCAATATGTCATAAAGAATCAATTGTGGTCAAGTCTAGTGAAACTTAAAATTTGAAACTATTTTGTATTTAACTTATGTAAATATTATATTTACAATATGAATTCATAAAATTTAAATATTATTTATTTCGTGTATCTTCATTTCGTGTCGTGTACTTCAAGGTAGACAATAAATTCATGTGTATAATTTTGTGAACCACAAAGGTCAGCCCAAACTCATTATTTTCGTGTCTTGTACGGAATTGCCCACTAAATACTTGAACCAAATGTAGGGTGTTTTTACACTTCTACTCATCCCATCCTTTTAAACATCATACTCATAGAGCATACTCAACTAAATGCTTAATTGGTTAAGCTATAATGGTCATAACCTTAACTAAGACTAATGCTATCAAAAACACTTATTTACATTAGAATGAAGAATTGAGACATTAAATTGCATTTCAATTTCTTTCTACTTGTTAGTTACAAACTAATACACTAAGCATAAATTTAAAATTAAATCACATTGTAAAAAATTGGAATGATGGCTAGTAGGCAAGAACAATACGAGATAAATATAATTATATATAAGAATGCATGCATATGGATTAATGATGTTAGAATAGGCCTTGAATCAGTATATACCCTGAACGCTGGGACTTCGGAGGTCTTGATTTTTTTTTTAGTTTTTTTTCTCACCCCTACTAAATTTTGAACTAAATTTTTATGTTGCTAATACGGATCACGCTAAAACTTTGATCTTCAGTTGGGAAGCTTTCAATGCGAATGACTGACATTTCAAATTTGAATTGAAGGATTGTAATAAAAATAACTGTTAGGTTAGGGAGAGAGCAAATCAAATATCTGATTTTGCAAAGAACTGGCTAAGTTAATTATTTTCCAAACAGATCAAAGTCGAATGCTGATTTATATACCGTAAAACCTATATAAATTAATATAGTTAGAACAAAGAAATTTTATTTATTTAGAGAGGTATTAATTAATCATAAATTAATAACAATTGATTTAGTAGGAGTTTTTAATACAAAAAATTACATTTCAATTATACAAATTAAACAGAATTATATTATCCGGAAATTCTAACAGTTATTATTTTATTATTTGATCAAAATTGATCTTTTTTTGAACTGCTCCAAGTCAGGACCGGAGAAAATTATTATTTTAGAGAGAATATTAATTTATTAGGGTTTTAGTGTAGATGAAGTGGTCACTACGGAAGATCAAAAAATTACTCAATTGTTTCATAAATATATTTTATGCTGCAACAATTACTCAATTGTGGATGACTAAATCGCATGCTTCATAAATATCGTATACTATCTTTGATGATAGTTATTTTTTATATATTTTATAGATAGATTGACATAAAAGAAGTGAAATGGCCTCAACGACGTTTAGTCGATAAACATGAATTGTATATGGAACCAATATAAAGTGTGAAAAGTGATGCGCCTTAGTTTTTGTGCAAAGATTAAGAGAAGTCTCCGGAAGGCATATATAAACAAAATTTCTTAATGGTTTGTAGACATGGAAATCATTTCGCGTACTTTCGTATTAGCTGTATCAAACACATAATATGGCTTGTTACTGAAACTAGACCTGACAATTCTTTCATTTCATATACTTTCGTATTGTGTACTTTCGTGTTTCGTGTAGATAATGCCAAATCAAATCCCAACGCATTAAAGATTTGTTCCGTTTCGTGTTCGTGTACCTTTATTTCGTTTAAGTTTCCTGTCGTGTTCATGAAAATTTTGAATAAAATAGAAATTAAGATAAATAAATAAAAATATTTAAATATTACATTTTTACTAGTCGAGTTTTTAAATCAATATGGCATAAATAATCAATTTTGGTCAAAACTTGTGAAAATTAAATTTCAAACTATTTTGTATTTATTTTATGTAAATATTATATTCAAAAAATTATTTAAAAACATGTATTTATGTAATTTTAAATAGGTATTCACTTTGTGTATTTTCGTTTCGTGTCGTGTACCTAAAGGTAAACTCATAACGGATAATAAATTTATCAGTATAATTTATGTTCATATACTTTCATGTTCGTGAACCACAAAGGTCAACCAGAATCAGTTATTTTCGTGTCTTGTACGAAATTGCCAACTCTACCTGAAATAATTTAACCAAATGTAGGGTCTTTTACACCTCTACACGTCCCGTCTTTTTACACATATACTCGATGAGCACACTTAACTAAATGCTTAATTGGTTAAGCTTTAGAACCTTGACTAAGAATAATGCTATCAATAGAACTGAGTCACATTAGAATAAAGAAGTTGGACATTAAATTGCATTTCAATTTCTCTCCACTTGTTAGTTACAAACAAATACCGTGAAACATAAATTTAAAATTAAATCACATTGTAGAATGAAGAGTGCATGTATATGAATTAATAAAATACTAATTAGCAACTAAGCTCGCCTTTATTAAGCTCAAATCATAATCCCAAGAATTGAAATATTTTGGCTGTAAAATATATTTAAATTGTTAGATATTTTCGTTAAATTAACACATATATTAAAGAAGTAGAATATGAAACTGCCGATAGTAGTAGGTTGTAATGGATAAATGCGACGAAGGCACGACCGGAGATATCACATAGTAGCTAAGTTATCTGTAAGAAAAGTGGGCCCCAATTTGATTTATCTTGTGACGACGACATTTTGGTACAAAAAGGACGACATTTTGGTAAAAAAGGTATAGGATAATTTAATTAGCGAAAAAAGGTACAAGAGAATTTGAGTAGGAATATGTCATACGTCGGCATCACCAGTAGCATTCTTATCTTATTCGTATAGAATTTTTTTTTATTCACCTATAAATATATTATTTTTCAGATTTTATTTCTTCATATAAATTGTTTATAATAATTAAATCTATAGTATGATAGATAAGTATGTGTTGTAAGTTTGTAACAAAAGGAATGAAACAAAAAGCAAAATCGTGAGGGCCACATCAACTAAATCTTTTCACTAGGTTCTACAGAAATTTTTCAAAAATATTTATAATAAATTTTGAACTGCGTGAGTTCAAGAAATGATATGAAAGTGAAAACATTTTTTTCTAAATTCGTCAATGATCAATTGACTATACATTCTATAACTTAAAGTTTATTATTGTAAGATTGGATAGGGAGACCGAAAAATTGTGTTGACGAATATAATAGTTTAATTTTTATTCGATTATATATTATAATACTATGATTTTATTACTTACGCATAAACATAATTATTATTTTATTTTATTAAAGAAGTGCTATTGAGCCCTGATCTTAAACACAACTATAAATATATAAGAAGTAATATTTAAAATTACTATTCACTCAAATTATATTGTGCGAAGTGAAATGTTAACAAGTTAATTTGTGAAATTTTGTTGAATTACAAATCTTGTTTGTTGAGATCCGAACAAAATTATTAATATTATTATTTCATTACTTATGTATAGACAAAATTATTGTTTATTTTGGAAGAAGTGTTGGTCATCTTAAACACAACTATGAATATTTTATAAGTATAATATTAAAAAACTTTCATTCACTCAATTTACAAACGTGCGAGGTGAATGGTTATCAAACTGCAACGTAAAATTTCTTTGAATTGCAAATTCTATTATACATGTACGAGGTAAAATTTCATTGTATTGGAAATCCTATTTTTTGAAATGTGAAATTAATTGCGTAAATTATACTCGTTGAAATCTGAACAATACCTCATGATATATAAATTATATTTTAAGCATCTTACACCAAAATCAAATGGAAGGATTTAACATTAATTTAAAGACAATGACCTTAAAGATTTAAATAAATTTGGATATCACTTTATCAAATTGATATAACTAAAGTATTTGCAAAACCAAGCAAAACCTCTTATCAAAGTCTAATGGTGATTTATATGAATGAAAATGTCACTACTAACGTCTAAACCATCTGCTTCCTAAATATCGTATATTATCTTAGACGATAGTTATTTATTATATACTTTGGAGATAACATGACGCAAATTTAGCAAAACTATCAAAATGACGTTTAGTTGATAAACATGAATTATATATGAAACCAACATAAAGTGCAGAAAGTGAGGCGGCGTATCTTGTTTGCATACAAAGGTTAGTATAGGCAAGTTAAATATATAAACAAAATTCCTTTATAATTTCTAGACATGATAATTATTTCGTATCTTGTACCATTGTTAAAAATGATAGAGAATGACATGAAAATTTAGAGCATACAATAGTACCTTTATTACGTAGCATTTATTTGTATTACAATTCTCACAATGTAAGAGATTTGCAGTGTACACATTCTACCTCATTGTTATTTTAATTTCATAACAGAAATATACTGAAAAAATATCCAAACGAGCACCAATTGAAATACAACTACATGCTTTCTCTGTTCACGTAAAACGGCGTAACAATGATATAATCGAAATATGAAATACGACATTGTGCTATAGCAGTCTATAGGGGCGAAATAGATTTTATTAGGGGAGTATTGGTGTCGTCCTTGCTTAGTACAAACAGCTCCAGCTCCTTTTCAGTCCTTTCCCTTCGTTTTTTTGCCTTGTGAGCTTTCATAAACTCCTCCATGTACTGAAGGAAAACGTTTTCATTGTCCGCAAAATTACAATGTATGTGTGTACTGTAATTTGTTATATGAAGTGATTAGTGTATGGTCAACATACCTTCTGCTTCATCCTCTTTGTCGCTATTTGCTTACGTATGCATTAATCAATAAGAGAAGTAAAATAATTATACCAATTCGTTTTACAGAACTAAAGTTGTAGCCGGAGTCTTACTTGCCAAAACATGTTGCAGTCCTGCATTCTCTTCTTTTATAACCTGTAGTTCTGCTTCCAAATCACATTTATGAGCCTTGCCAATATGAAATTATGAAAACAAACATTTAAAATAGACTTGGCCTAGCCCTTTTAAATACCGCGGTTTTAATCTAAACATTTCTTATTTTTATGAACATTTATGTTGGAGTTAATCTTGAATATTTGATTACCTTATTTAGTCCAGCTGTTTGTTTAAGTAATTGATTTGGTCATTATGTTTCAGAGAGATTTTAGGAGTGCCAGCAAATAATGATAGGAGTGGAGTAATATTAAGAAGGTGGTGTGATTCTGTTTTCCCGATCTGTTGCCACAATGTGTGGTGTTTATTTTCTTTATAAGCTTCAATAAAATATTGAGAAAGAGTTGTTGCTCGAAGTACTTTGTCTTGTGTTTAGTTTTACATATTTACTCATCTGGTGTCAAATAATTACAATATTGTGGTATCCGAGCCATATAGGTTGCAGTAGTACGTATGTCAAAAACACAGACAATGGATATGGGAAAGAGCAAAGGAGGATCAATGGGCTTGAGTTACCCTATGTTGACCAGGACGAACTATACCGTTTGGGCAATGAAAATGAAGGTGCTTATGCAAGCACATGGTGTTTGGGAGGCGATAGAACAAACAGATCCAAAGGCACAAACCGATCAAAAGGCATGTGCAGAAGAACGGGTTGACAAAGTGGCTCTTGCAATGATCTATCAAAGCATTCCAGAGGAAATGCTACTTTCTCTGTCAGATAAAAAAAAGGCAAAAGATGCCTGGGAAGTATTGAGAATTATGAGTCAAGGCGCAGACAAAGCTAAGACGGCCAAGGTTCAGACTTTGAAGGCAGAATTCGAGACTCTTAGTATGAAAGAAACAGAGTTATTGGATGATTTCTGTATGAAACTTAATGGACTGGTGACAAACATTCGAGCCCTTGGAGAAGATGTGAAGGAAACTTACGTGGTTAAGAAATTGCTTCGTGCAGTCCCACAAAAATTCTTACAAATAGCGTCCATAATGGAACAATTTGGGAATTTAGAAACAATGAAGGTAGAGGAGGTAATTGGTTCACTAAAAGCACATGAAGAAAGGATAAAGGGAAGTACATAAAATGTGAATAGTCAACTGCTACTCACAGAGGAAGAATGGATTGCAAAAGAAAAAAATGAAGGTAAATTACTTCTTACCAGGGAGAATTGGCAAAAACGTATGAATCGAGGAAGTGCTGAAGGAAGCCATAACATGAGAGGTCGTGGTGGGAGAGATAAGAGCAGGATCAGATGCTATAATTGTCACATGTATGGACACTATGCTGTTGAGTGTCGAAGACCAAAGCGTGACAAAGAAGGGAGGCAAGAAGCTCTTATGTCAAGGACTGAAGATGATGAATCAGCACTCTTGCTGGCAAACTATAGAAAATAATTGATGTTGAATGAAGATAATGTGACACCAAAGCTGTTGACAGATGGGAAGACGAAGAATACAAATTCAAATGTGTGGTATCTGGACAACGGGGCAAGTAATCATATGACCGGGGAGAGAGAAAAATTCATGGAACTAAACGAGAAGATAACAGGAACAGTAAGGTTTAGAGATGGTTCCGCTGTGGAAATTAAGGGAAAGGGACTGATAACCTTTAAGTGCAAAAATGGTGAAGAACGGATGCTACGTAAGGTATTTTACATTCCTTCTCTATGTAGTAACATAATTAGTTTGGGTCAACTCTCAGAAGAAGGTAATAAGGTTGTTTTGAAGGGTAACTATCTATGGGTGTATGAGAAACAAGGGGAATTGCTTATGAAAGTACAACGATCTCCAAATAGATTATATAAACTGATTGTTGAAACCATAAAGTCAAAATGTTTGTTGACCAAGTCAGATGAGGTAACAAATTTATGGCACACTCGTTTAGGACATGTAAATCATATGTCTATGACACTAATACAAAAGCACAAGATGGTATATGGTCTGTATAATATGTCAATGCCAAAACAAGTTTGTAAAGGGTGTTTGATATCAAAATAGACAAGAAAGGCTTTTCCGCAGAAGTCAAGCTATAGTGCAACAAAAGTTCTACAGTTGGTACATGGTGACTTGTGCGGACCTATAGAACCCACTACGCCCGGAGGAAATAAATATTTTTTTCTCTTGGTGGATGATTTTAGTCGGGTAATGTGGGTATACATGCTAAAAAATAAGGACGAGGCGTTTGATGCTTTTAAGAGGTTTAGAGCCAAAGTTGAAGATGGTGGAGAAAAGAAGATAAGAGTTTTTCGTAGTGACCGTGGAGGGGAATTTACATCAAATGCATTCAAGGCTTATTGCGAGGACTCAGGAATCGAGAGACAGTACACAGCTCCTTATATACCCCAACAAAATGGGGTGGTAGAGTGTAGAAACAGGACAGTTGTGGAGATGGCACGTTGCTATTTGAAAGAAAAGGAAATGCCATCATTATTTTGGGGTGAGGTTGCTCGACATGCGGTGTATGTGTTGAATCAATTACCAACTCGAGCATTGTCAAGTGAGACACCCTATGAAGCTTGGATGGGCAAAAAACCAAATTTGGGGCATTTACGTATTTTTGGTTGCTTGACTTATATGAAAGTTCCAAGAGTTAATACAAAGAAATTGGATGACAGGAGTATTCAAGTAATTAATCTTGGAAGTGAACCAGGCACCAAGGCGTATAGACTATATGACCCTGTGGGGAAGCGTATATATGTGAGCAGAGATGTCGTTTTCGAAGAAACGAAGGGATGGTCATGGGCACAACAAGAAAAATGATAATTCATGCAATTCAAGTTCATTCTCAGTGCCAGAAATACTCGAGAGAGATGGAAATGAAGTTGTTGTCGAAGAACTATCGGATGTTGAAGAAACATGGGGAGATGAAGTCACAACACCTTCACGCACACAAGGAAGGAATGAGAGCAGCACTGAAAGTTCACCATTATCACAGACGTCAGGGACAAGTTTAAGTTCAGACATATATGATGGGAGCACAGCACCACGCAAGTTCAGGCCTCTCTCAGAGATTTATGCTGATGCGAAAGAAGTAAAAATAGATGAAGAACTACTGATGATAGAAGGTGAAGAACCACATAATTATGAACAAGCTGTAAAAGTAAAAGATTGGAGGATAGCTCTGGATGAAGAAATTAAATCCATAGAAAAGAACGGCACTTGGAAATTGACTAAATTACCAGATGGGCGCAAGGTAATTGATCTGAAGTGGGTTTTTTAACTGAAAAAGGATGCAAGGGGGAAAGTTATGAAACACAAGGCTCGTTTGGTTGCAAAGGGGTATGTACAAGAACACGGAGTCGACTATGATGAAGTTTATGCTCTAGTCACCAAGTTAGAAACAATTCGATTATTGTTGGCATTAGAAGCTAAGAACGACTGGCAAGTCCATCATCTTGATGTGAAGACAGCGTTCCTAAATGAAGACATTAATGAGGAAGTATACGTTGCACAACCAAAGGGATACATCAAAGAAGGATAGGAAGAATTGGTGTATAGACTTTATAAAGTGTTGTATGGCCTAAAGCAGGCACCACGTGCGTGGTACGCAACATTAAACTGCTGCTTGGAAAATCTTGGATTCAAAAGGTGTCCCTCAGAACATGGTGTGTACACTCGATGAAATAAGGATGAAGTTATGATAATATGTGTGTATGTCGATGACATACTGGTGACAGGCACTGACTTGTCAAGCATTGAGATTTTTAAGAAGCAGATGAGTCAGGTATTTGAAATGAGTGATATGGGATCATTGGCATATTACCTGGGAATAGAAGTAAAGCAAGAAGATGGCGTATCAAATTAAAACAAACAAGCTATGCTAAGAAAATTCTGGCACAAGCAGGTTTGACAAATTGTAATCCAACAAAGTTTCCTATGGATCCTAAGGAGCAATTAACGAAGGATGAGAGTGGCAAAATAGTTGACAGCACCAAGTACAGGAGCTTAGTGGGTGGCTTACGATATCTGGTGCATACCAGACCAGACATAGCATTTTCAGTAGGGATGGTGAGCAGGCATATGGAGCACCTAACAATGTTGCATTTAAACGCAGTGAAGAGGATATTAAGGTATGTGAAAGGTACATTGGAGCTAGGTCTTTCTTACTCAAAAACAAGTGGAAACAATATCTTAACAGGTTTTTCAGACAGTGATTTTGCTGGTCATGTTGAGGATAGACGAAGTACAGGGGGAATGGCCTTCTACTTGAATGAAAGTTTGATAACATGGGTCTCTCAGAAGCAAAAATACGTAGCATTGTCATCCTGCGAGGCGGAATTTATGGCTGCAACTGCAGCAGCATGTCAAAGCATATGGTTGCGGAATGTTCTACAATAGGTGACAAATGAGAAGATAGGACCAGTGACTCTTTACATTGACAACAAATCGGCCATAGACCTTGTTAAGAATCCTGTGTTTCATGGACGAAGCAAACACATTGATATTCGTTATCATTTCATTCGTCAATGCATTGAGCGTGGTGAAATTGAAGTAAGGCATGTTCCTGTTGAGAGTCAGCGTGCAGTTATTTTGACCAAAGCTTTGTCAACTGTAAAATTTGAGAAAATGAGAAAGCTCCCGGGAGTTAATAATGTTGCAAGTCCAATTCAAGATTAAGGGGGAGAATGTTGGAGTTAATCTTGAATATTTGATTACCTTATTTAGTTCAGCTGTTTGTTTAAGTAATTGATTTGGTCATTATGTTTCAGAGAGATTTTATGAGTGCCAGCAAATAATGATAGGAGTGGAGTAATATTAAGAAGGTGGTGTGATTCTTTTTTCCCGATCTGTTGCCACAATGTGTGGTGTTTATTTTCTTTATAAGCTTTATTTTTCTGTTCAATAAAATATTGAGAAAGAGTTGTTGCTCGAAGTACTTTGTCCTGTGTTTAGTTTTACATATTTACTCATCTGGTGTCAAATAATTACAATGATTTCTTCTCACATAAAAATTTAAACAAAAGTAAATTTTTCTGAAACCACCTAAGTATTAAGTATCACTTTGCATCTTCCACATTATTCGTTCACGGTATAATCATTTCACGGGAAATTGACCGTACCTGCCTCCTTGCCCTTGACCTGGCTGCAGATTCTCTGTTTCTGATCATACAGGGCTGTTTCCTTGCCGCCACCTTCTCCAACTGACCACTGCACATGTCTGCTGCATTACCATTCTTGTCAAATTTAGGGGAAACTAAACTAGCAGAACTTCTCACCATACAGAACTTCTCGTGGTTGGTATCCACTGGCCATTCTTTCTGGCAGTGGCTGATAAACCGGCACATTTCCTACACCTCCTGAAGCAATAACAACTGCACAACCAGGTGTACATGACTGCTGCAGAGGAGGTGAACGATCATGTGCCCGCACCACACCAGCCATAATTAGAAAATCCTCGAGGTTCATCTCTTTCTTTGTTGCCTGATTCTGGGCAGAGTTAACTTCCTAAAAATTAGCAGTATCATTCACTGATGATGTTTCTATCTCGCCTTCAGGAAACTATAGATTAGTATTGGCTGTGGCTGCAGCTGTGGGGATTGTGGCTGCTCCCATGGGGGCAGCAGTGCTAAGGGAAATATCGGGGCTTGGGAGAAGTTGTTTAGGAGTTCACCAATGTTCATTGATCCGGAGCTTCGAATATCATCAGAGAATGTGTGTTGAAACACCTCAAGGAGGAAAAAGATTGATGACGATCTAGAAATGAGAGGGCATGGCTCTCAGGATGTTGTGGGTTTATCGATTGAAGAGATGATTAAAGACATTCATCATCATATAATTATTAATATAAGCAACGAGGAATGAAACCGAATTGGAGATAAAATAAGATAATAAATATGTACATCTAGTATAAGCAATATTCAGATGCACTGAAAATACAAAGACCACTTATCAACCATGGATTATGTACAATAGTTGGGAGACTTCTATTGTGAGTGTCCTACATTTCAAATTGGAATTAAAGGATTGTAATAAAAAGAAGTACTAGGTTGGGGAGAGAGCAAACCAAATCTCTGATTTTGCAAAAAGAATGACCAAGTTAATTTGCGAGACTGATTAAAGTTGAATGCTGATTCATAGCGATGAAATGGTCACTACAAAATGTAAAAACTTAATGGGCATTTTAATTGTGGACGGCTAAACGTTTGCTTCATAAATATTTTATACTATCTCAGTGTATACTTATTTATCATATGCTTTGGTATTTGCACAGATAAAGTTAAACTGCCGCGTTGACGTTCAGTTGATAAACATGAATGGTATAACGAATAAAAATAAAGCGCGGAAAATGACAAGACTTGTTTTGCTTTCATACAAAGGTAAATAGAGGCATACGATAGTTAGATATAAACAAAATTACTTTGCAATTTGTAGGCATGATAATCATTTTGTGTTGTTTACTTTTGTACTCATAATATTCTTTGGCAAATAAAAAAATCAATTTTTTTATTTGCTTCAACTTAACTGCACAACAACATTTATTTTAATTAAAATTTTCACAATTATTCATTTTTGTATAATATTGGAGGACACAAAAATAATTTTAGCTTTCGGCCTTAAATATTCTAGGGTCGCCCCGATGCCAAGTACTTTTTAGGGAATATCTTTTTTATATATTTGAAGGAATAAAGAAATATTAAAATATATAGGCACAAAAATTATCTTTGTTAAGAACATGTCTTAAATTATTGTTATATAAAACTATCGAAAAAATTAAAATTCTAGTAGCAACAGAATTAAAAAAAATTAAGGGCACACCTCCTTCTTTTAGGCCTTGTTTGGATTGAGGGGTGAGCAGGTTAGGTTGGGCTAGGTTGGGCTAGGCTAGGGTAGGTTGGGTTAGACTCGGTTGAACCCTTACCTCATTTGGATGTAGCTGCGGAGTTAGTAGGGGTTGAACCCTTGACATGTTTGGTTTGGAGTTGTAGTTGGAGAAAGGTTGGTTGTTATCATGTATAAATTATATATTGAAAAACTAGTGAATGTTTTTAAATTTAATCTAAAAATTTTAACTAAATTTTATAATATTTTTAAAAAATTTAAAAAAAATTAAAAAGAAAAAAATGAAAAAACTTTAATAGAGAGAGAGTGAGAAAGAGAGAGAGAATGAAAGAGAGAGGATGAATAAAAAAAAGGTAAGTTGCCAAGACCCGAAATTGAGGTGTTGAAAAGTTCAATTTTTGTATTGCAAATTAACTCCTTTCAACCCTTGATGAACCCTCACAAAACCCAACCCCTGTTTCGACAACTTTCCCAAACATGGTTCTCATGAGCCCGACCCAACCCAGCCCAATCCCCATCCAAATACAGCCTTAATTAAGAAATACAAAGTGTAGATACAGTATGTATAAATAGGAATACATAGATAGTTTGGTTATTTGGTATAAATGTTACAAATGTCTCATTTTTTTATATATTTTTATAATCCTCTTAAGTTAAAAAACATTTGTAACTTAGGGACTTAGAATATCTCTTGACCGGCCTCTTATACGATAGTTAAAGTTCAACTTGATTATTTTTAAGCTAAATTAAAAAATGTCACGAGTAAACTTCAAATGCTCATTAATAGATAACTCAGCTTAATCACCAGCTTCTCGAGTGAAACCACTGACAAAACAAATGAATCTTTATACAGTAAATTAATACTCGATAAATTAATAATCTCGTTAAATTAATAATTTCTTGTAACCCCGAGCCGGACCCTTTATGCTAAATTAATAATTCGCTAAATTTATAAGATAACATTTTTTTATTAATGCATATAAGTCCCATGTAATATATAAATTAATAATTACATATTACATCAAAATTATAAATTTCTAGGATGCACTTTAATAGTAAGCCTCAATTGTAACCTGTTTCCTTTTAAAATTGATGTCGACTTGTACTTTATTTTGAATCTTTTTTAATGCATTATGGAGATCTGGCGTACTATGTTCATATTGCAAGAGGAAATTACGTAATGTAATTGTTGCTTTAAGGACATCTTTTTGTGAGACTGACTCCAACTGTGTATAATCATCTTCATTAACTTCATTTTCTTTCTTATTTCCGAACACCGCTAATAATTTGTTCATCATCCCATAATTTAATTAAATTCATAAATATTTCTTAATGTTATTTTAAGTATTCAATAGATGAAAATAAATTATTATTATGAGAATTGTATATGTTACAAAATTTTAAATAATATATTTTGATAAATTAATAAATTATTAATATATCGATAAATTAATAAATTATTATCGATATATTAATATTTTAATTAATTATTATTTTTTCATGGTACCAAAGGTATTATATTATCGAGGTTATACTATATTAAGATTTTCAAAAGTTTTGTGTAAATGGTGCTATTTGTGGAAAAGCACAAGGTCTGCAACAAATGGTAATGAACGGTCTGGAGATAGTCCCGAGATACACAATTAGAGTAAAGTAATATATTTAAGCAGCTAAATATATTAGCAGAGATAAATATTAATAAATAATATTCACATTTGTTAAAGCGTAAAAATCTGTTTGGATCTTTCTCTAACAGTTTAAGATTTTAGATGGATTGGTTACTTAATTTGGTATCAGAGCTCGATTTAAGAAGGGCAGGTTACGTTTCTTACCTTTTCCTCATAATATTATATTTTTTCTTAATCTTCATGCCCAAACTTTATGTATCTATTATATCTTAATGAGCACTAGTGAAGAGACCCAAAAATTTCTACTAAGAATGACATTTTTGTAAATATTTTGACCCATATTATTGAAATTTGACCAGTGGGTCGACCCATTTTCCTAAATCAACTAATCCTATACAAAAATGCATAGATTCATGTACTATCCACATCTTAAATGGTATTTATAGTTATTAAAAAATCACTTTTCAATATTAAAAGAGATGAAACATATTATGAAAATAGATTTATTATTATACCAAATCAATTATAGATCCACAATTCATGCTTACAATAATTCAAATTCAAAAATCATTACTACTTTCCTTGATAATCAATATCTTCTTCTTTCTTTGATATATGCCATATCAATCAGAATCAAATTCAAAAATCAGAATCAATCTTGAATAATTTTCAATTGCTTTGCTATTGAATATCTGACATCTATTTCAAAATTAAATTCATAATTTCATTCTAATCTTCTCCTCAGTATCATTTGTATATGTACAGAAGCCATGTATTTTTTTAAATCGTTAGCATTACTCATTTAATTAGTATGTTACTCAGATTTGTATACACCAAATTATAATTACAATTTCAATTTCATCTATACGATTTTTATCATCTGTATTTGATTTTGTTTATTCTATATGTATCTAATTTGTTTATAATATAGATTTTTATTGATTAATATTTGATACTTATTGATTTATATTTATATGGAAGAAAGTCAAAGACAGTTGCTCTTAAAGCTGAGGAGGAATCTCCTAAAGTGGTTGTCTCAAAGAGGGGCAAATGAAAGGCTTGTTGGATTTTTAATCGCAGCGGATGCATGGTAAAACACTTTTACACATATAAAATCCAAATAAAAGCATATAAATCGTGATTAAAACATATGAATCGATTACTAACCTTTAATAGCGATCCAAAATCAACGATCGGAGATCCTTAGCAGCTGCTCCTCAAACGTGAAGCACTCCACCGGTATCCACCAAGAAAACGACGTTAAGGAGGAGGAGGAGGTGGAGAGAATTAGGTTTTTCTAAAATTTTTTTTTGGGTTCGGATTAGAATAAAAATAGGGTTTATAATAGTATATTTATAGGCAAAATTTTTAGCTGAAATTTTCCCATAAAATATTATTATTATTAACCCACTTATTATTCTCATTAATAATTAAAACACCTTTTAATTATTAATCCTTTTTCTAAACACTTTAGAAATAATTCTCTCTCTTGATTTAATTTCTAAAAATTAAATTCTTAATTAATAATATTAAGAACTTTTCTTAATTAATTTATAATCACTTAAATCTCATTTAATCAATTATTAAATTTGCCAATTAATTATTTATTTCATAAATAAATAATTATCACCCATTATTAATTAATTCCTCCACCATTAAATCATTCTCTTTTTATGGTGTGACCCTGTAGGTTCAATATTAAGCCGGTAGTAGAAATAAATAATAATAAAACTATTTTATCATTATTTATATATATTCTCTAATTTATTAAATATGATTAATTAATTAATCATATTTATTCTACATCGTGAGGGATACTTCTCAGCATATCGTGACTATCCGGATAATATGAATTCACTGCTTAGAATACCAAGAACCTATTCAGTGAATAGTTACCGTATAATAAACTCCTTCTACCCTACAATGTCCTGATTAAATACAAGGCATGGATCTCGTGTCAAGCCTATCTAATTTAATCACTTGCTTACCATTGACTATGCTTAGTTCTATGGAAATTAGAAACTCCTTTCTAATTTCATTCACTCTGGCCAGAGATTCCTGAACTAGCATAAGTGGATCAGCCTTGAACATTCGCTTCCTTCACTGGAAGGGGTAGATCCTTTATTGATCATACACTATCTTCGTGCACAAATTCCTATACCCAGTAGAGCCCTAATAATTGTCCCTGAAGACTAAGAACTAAACCAAAGCATAGTTCAGTGTACACAAGATGACTATGATGACCTCAAGTCTAAGGATACTTGTACAACTATCACTATGTGAACAACTGCTGACACGTGAGTGAACTCCATCAGTTGTTCAGCTGTGCGAGTCATGTTCAGTGAACTTATTCTATAATATGCACCTACATACTAGCTATAGTGTCACCACACAAATGTCTATGAGAACAGACATCCTTCATAATGAAGCAAGCATAGTATGTACCGATCTTTACGGATTATTAATTACCAGTTAGTAATCCTATGACCAGGAACTATTTAAGTTTAGAGTTATCATCTTTTGGGTCTCACTATTATGATCTCATCATAATCCATAAAAGCTTTACTCTAAACTATGGTATATCTTATTTAAACACTTAAATAGATAGAGCCCTTAATAAAAACAAAACAAGTCTTTTATTAATATCAATGAAATCAAAACAGATTACATAAAAAGTTATTCTAAATCCTAATACATGATTGGACTTAAGACATATTCCTTTCAATCTCCCACTTGTACTAAAGCCATTCACTCTGGTATCTAATACCCATCTTGTCTTTATGACGATCAAAGTGACTTTCATAAAATAGCTTTGTGAGTGGGTCTACTATGTTATTATGTGTGTCAACTCTAATTCAATACAACACAAGAAATGTTATCGCGCTCCCACTAACCCTTTTGTAGACACATGGTTCATCTACGTTTTTCATAAAATCAAACTCTTTGATTGTCTCATCAAAACGGATGTTCCATCTACGAGAAGCTTGCTTTAAACCACATATGGTTCACAGCAGCTTACACACTAGGTTTTCATTTCTCTTGGAAAGAAAACCATCTGGCTAATTGCCAGATCTCATAGTCGTAGTAAGCAGCAATCGCAAGCAAAATCCGAACTGATTTTAAGAGGGCTACAGGTAAAAGGTTTCATCAAAGTCAATCCATTGCCTTTGTTTGAATCCTTTTCCCAAAAGCCTGGCCTTAAAGGTCTCCACCTGGCCATCTGCTCTAATCATTCTTTTGTATCCCGTATACATAGATTTCATTCCGGATTTCATGGCACTATGCCATTTCTCTGAGTCAACACTACTTATAGCCTCATTATAGGTCACAGGGTCGTCATCATCAATGATCGACAACTCATTGTCATTCTCAATGACAAGGCCATATTACCTCTCAGGTTGGCGAGACACTCTCCCTGACCTACGAATGGGCTGTTCCACAGAAGGTTGTTCAGTCAGAACAGGTGTTTCCACTTGATCCGTAGTAGTTTGTGCTTCTTGAACTTCATCAAGTTCAATTTTGCTCCCACTGTTTCCTTCAAGGATAAACTCCTTTTCCAAGAAGGTAGCATGTCTGGAGACAAATACCCGATGATCGGTGTAAAAGTAATACCCTAAAATCTCTTTAGGATATCCCACAAAACTACATTTTACGGATCGATATTCCAGCTTATCTGGTTCAACTTTCTTGACATAAGCTGGACATCCCCAAATCTTAACGTGTTTAAGACTCGGTTTCCTTTCTTTCCATATCTCATATGGAGTTTGAGGAACAGATTTGGAAGGCACCTTATTCAGTAAATATGCTGAGGTTTCCAATGCATAACCCCATAGGAATACTGGAAGATTTACATAGCTCATCATGGACCGAACTATGTCTAACAAAGTTCGATTTCTCCTTTCAGATACCAATCTGGAGGCGTCCACTGGGAGACTATACCATTTACTTTGAGATAATCCAGAAACTCTCCATTCAAGTATTCACCACCTCGATCTAATCGAAGAATTATAATACTATGTTTGGTTTGTTTCTCCACTTCATACTTATACTCTTTGAAGTTTTCAAAGGCTTCAGACTTGTGTTTCATCGAATACACATATCCGAATCTAGATCTATCATCTATGAAAGTAATGAAGTACGAAAATCCTCCCATGGCTTGCGTAGACATTGGTCCACATACATCTGTGTGTACCAATCCGAGCAAATCTGCAGCCCTCTCTCCATGTCCACTAAATGGAGATTTGGTCCTTTTACCCAATAGACAAGACTCGCATGTAGGATATGATTCAAAATCAAATGGGTCTAGTAACCCTTCCTTATGCAATGTCCGAAGTCTATTTTCACTAATATGACCTAGCCTACAGTGCCATAAATAGGTCAGATTTTCATCATCTCGTTTTCTTTTATTAGTTTGTTCAATCTGAAGTAAATCATGCTCTACGTCACATACATACAGACCATTATTTAAAATTACAACGTCCATAAAGAACATTATCTCTAAGGATAGAACATTCATTATTCTCAATAATAAATGAAAATCCAGCCAAGTCTAACATGGGAATAGAAATAATATTCCTCACAATCGAGGGAACAAAATAAAAATTATTTAAAACAATAGTCTTGCCCGTAGGCATATGTAAATGAAATGATTCTACATCTTTAGCAGCAACTCTTGCTCCATTTCCCATCAGTAGAATCACCTCCTCTTCCTCAAGAGTCCTACTTCTCCTTAGTCCCTGCAACAAATTGCAGATATGAGAACCACAGGCGGTATCTAATACCCAAGTAGAAATTTGATTTAATGACATATTCACTTCCATCATGAACATACCTGAATCAGAAGCGGTAGTCTCACTAACCTTCTTCTTCTTCAATTCTGCAAGGTAAACCTTGCAGTTCCTCTTCCAGTGCCCCACCTTGTTACAGTGAAAGCAAACAACTTTGCTCTTGGGGTCTTCAGCTTTTGGTGGAATCGGCGTTTTCTCACCTACTTTCTTCTTCTTGGAAGGGTTCCTCTTCCTTTTTTTAGGATTGGAACCTTCACCAATTAGAAGAACAGAACTCTTCTTAGGGGGAAAATTCGATTCCGCAGTCTTCAACATGTTGTGGAGTTCAGGCAGGCTGATATCCAACTTATTCATATGAAAGTTCACAACAAACTACGAGAACGAACTCGGAAGCGATTGCAAGACCAAGTCTTGGCTCAGCTCCCCATCCATGGCAAAACCAAGTTGTCCAAGACGTTCAATCAAATTGATCATCTTAAGTACATGGTCATTCACAGATGATCCCTCAGACATCCTACAACCGAACAGCTCCTTCGATATCTCATATCGAGCTGTCCTCCCTGCCACATCATACAACTCTTATAGATGCATGAGGATAGTGTGAGCATCCATATGCTCATGTTACTTCTATAGCTCAATGTTCATGGAAGCTAGAATGATGCATTGAGCAACATTTACATCATCTACCTAGTTACGATACACAACATGTTCATCATTATGTGCATCACTAGCAGGTTCAGCAGGCTTAGGTGAGTCAATCACGTATTCTAGCTTCTCAATCCTGAGAACAATTCTCAAGTTTCGAAGCCAGTCAGCATAATTAGGACCAGTCAACTTGTGAGCATCCAGTATGCTCCTGAGTGATAGTGCAGAAGACATAATGTATATTGTAAATCTGTAAATGATAAACACATAACAACACTTAGCAAATATTCGATTTCATTTTAAAACACTATATGAATCGGGTCTTTATTCATAAGTGGCTCCCACTAGTTTATCTAATTTATTCAACCCCCTACGTGAAAAATTAAGCATTCATAATGCTAGTGGGAATAGGGATCCTACATTCCATTACACAACCCCGGCTGTGGCATGAACCGCCATGTAATCTTCAATAGGCAGACAACTCTTGTCAATTACATCTTATGTTATTCCCTAATCAAACTTTAGCCTCTTGAATACTTGAGTCACGGCTGTGGCACGACAAACTCAATATTCTAAGTCAAGTCTAACCCAACATTCCGTACATTTGAATCAGTCTCCAACGGCCCACGGCTGTGGCACGTACCGACCTTTAGATTCTAATTCAACGTACACATCTCTATGTAATAGACAAGTATTTCTTATTTCGAAATCAAAGCCCTCGGCTGTAGCACGAACCGACAATGATTTTAAAATAAGAACTACTTTCTATCATGTTGGAAGGCTATGACCGACACAAGCCCGTTGTATCATTGGCCAATTACTACTTGATATTATTTAATTTTAGAGGGATTATATTACGTTACAATCATAATCATATTATAAAGAGATTCTTCCTTTTAAATTAAATATTTCAAATCAATAATCAATAATCAGATGATTCCCAGATCGGGTGGAGCATTGTCAAGAGGCGACACTTAATAACCCTTTCTTATAGATAGAAATCTGTTGTTGACAGAATCATCCTTTCTCTCATATTGAAAATTCATATTCAATTACGTGTTTCATAAACACAAGAATCTCATGATTGTATTCATAATATTATTATTAAGGTTATGAAACACTTTCACTATACTAGGTTGTCTAACAAACGCCTTATGTTCATTTAAGTTCACCTAAATCTATCATCACATGATAAACTAAGCATATATCACATATATAAACATGAATAAACATCAAGGTAGACATGTTACATCATCTAGCATATTAGTCTAAGCATTATACATCTCTATGTATCACATGAAGCATTTAAACGCAATTAAAACAGTTAAAAACAGCTTTAAAACACTTTTGGAAATAAAAACAGTTCAAAACTTTTATATAAACTAAAATTTGATCACTCCATTAGATCCGTCTCGGAAAAACGAATCCAACGATATATTGCACGCCTAAAATGGAGTTACGAAACTCCCAGAAAATCAAATTTAATGTGGACAGACGGGCTGTAACGCATTACAGGAACGTGTTACTAGCCCTGTAACGCATTCTGGTAATCCGTTACAACCATTTTAAGCCATTAAAAGGTGTAACGCATTCCGTGAATGTGCCACAGTGTGTAACGCATTCCCGGAATGCGCCACACCCTCCCGCGCGCGCGTGCGCTACACGCGCCTGCAGCAGCCGCCGTTGCCTGACAACTTTTCTCGAACGCCGTGCCTATCCTTTTTGTTTGTCTCCGTGCTATCAGCATCAGTACAGCAGTCCACAGCAGATGCAGATATATACATACATACTAACAATTTATATATATATATATGATTATTTAATTACGAATTTAATTACAAGATCTTTAAAAATTCATAATAAAAAATCTATACATCATAAAATTATAAAAAAATACCCAGACGATCTACAACACTTGTAGAACCCAGATCAACATTCAAAATTATTCTGAGAAACGATTTCTCATCAGACATAATTAATCCATAATATAACTTGTAAAAATCATAATTAATTCATACAAGCACATAAAATTCTGAAATTTTTACCACAGATCTATATGCATACAACCTATGCTCTGATACCAATGTTGGATTTTTAATCACAGCGGAGGTATGGTAAAACACTTTTACACATATAAAATCCAAATAAAAGCATATAAATCGTGATTAAAACATATGAATCGATTACTAACCTTTAATAGCGATCCAAAAGCAACGATCGGAGATCCTTAGCAGCTGCTCCTCAAACGTGAAGCACTCCACCAGTATCCACCAAGAAAACGATGTTAAGGAGGAGGAGGAGGTGGAGAGAATTAGGTTTTTCTAAAATTTTTTTTGGGTTCGGGTTAAAATAAAAATAGGGTTTATAATAGTATATTTATAGGCAAAATTTTCAGCTGAAATTTTCCCATAAAATAATATTATTATTAACCCATTTATTATTCTCATTAATAATTAAAACACCTTTTAATTATTAATCCTTTTTCTAAACACTTTAGAAATAATTCTCTCTCTTGATTTAATTTCCAAAAATTAAATTCTTAATTAATAATATTAAGAACTTTTCTTAATTAATTTATAATCACTTAAATCTCATTTAATCAATTATTAAATTTGCCAATTAATTATTTATTTCATAAATAAATAATTATCAGCCATTATTAATTAATTCCTTCACCATTAAATCATTCTCTTTTTATGGTGTGACCCTGTAGGTTCAATATTAAGCCGGTAGTAGAAATAAATACTAATAAAACTATTTTATTATTATTTATATAAATTCTCTAATTTATTAAATATGATTAATTAATTAATCATATTTATTCTACATCGTGAGGGATACTTCTCAGCATATCGCGACTATCCGGATAATATGAATTCACTGCTTAGAATACCAAGAACCTATTCAGTGAATAGTTACCGTACAATAAACTCCTTCTACCCTACAATGTCCTAATTAAATACAAGGCATGGATCTCGTGTCAAGCCTATCTAATTTAATCACTTGCTTACCATTTATTATGCTTAGTTCTATGCAAATTAGAAACTCCTTTCTAATTTCATTCACTCTGGCCAGAGATTCCTGAACTAGCATAAGTGGATCAGCCTTGAACATTCGCTTCCTTCACTGGAAGGGGTAGATCCTTTATTGATCATACACTATCTTCGTGTACAAATTCCTATACCCAGTAGAGCCCTAATAATTGTCCCTGGAGACTAAGAACTAAACCAAAGCATAGTTCAGTGTACACAAGATGACTATGATGACCTCAAGTCTAAGGATACTTGTACAACTATCACTATGTGAACAACTGCTGACACGTGAGTGAACTCCATCAGTTGTTCAGCTGTGCGAGTCATGTTCAGTGAACTTATTCTATAATAAGCACCTACATACTAGCTATAGTGTCACCACACAAATGTCTATGAGAACAGACATCCTTCATAATGAAGCAAGCATAGTATGTACCGATCTTTACGGATTATTAATTACCAGTTAGTAATCCTATGACCAGGAACTATTTAAGTTTAGAGTTATCATCTTTTAGGTCTCACTATTATGATCTCATCATAGTCCATAAAAGCTTTACTCTAAACTATGGTATATCTTATTTAAACACTTAAATAGATAGAGCCCGTAATAAAAACAAAACAAGTCTTTTATTAATATCAATGAAATAAAAACAAATTACATAAAAAGTTATTCCTAAATCCTAATACATGATTGGACTTAGGACATATTCCTTTCAAGGCTCTCATCATACAATCTGATTCAAAGTCATCAAATTCTGATGATGATGATTCAAAATTTGAAAATTTATCTGAAGTTGATGTTGATGCAGAGATGATGCAACTGTGTGCTCTTATGGTGAAGGGTATCACAAATATAGCTTGTAAGAAATTCAGAAATGGCAAGAAGTTTTCCAGGAAAGGTGGAAGTCCTGAAAAGAAAGGGTTTAGAAAGTCTGAAGGCAAAGGAGGAAAGTCTGACAGAGGAGACAACTCAAATGTCAAATGTTACAATTGTGGTGAAAGAGGCCACATCTCTCCTGACTGCAAGAAAGGAAAAAGTGATAAAGGACATGCACTTATCACAAAGAAGAAAAACTGGGCAGACACTTCAGATTCTGAAGATTAGGTGAACTATGCCTTGATGGCAAATGCTGATAGTTGTACTGATGCTGCTGAATTAAAGGTACCTCAATCAACTCTTGCTTTTCATACTGATGATATTTCTGAGCTAAGATTATATCTGAAAACCATGTTCATTAGTTTTAGAGATCAGACTTTAACAAATGAAAGATTAACATCTGAAAGTCTTACTTTTAGAAACAGAAATAACTATTTAAAAAAAGAGTTAGTTATGTTCCATCAAAGTCAGAAAGAAAGAGATGAGGCTTTGTATGTTATAGATGAAGTGCTAAAATTGAATAAATCTCTTAAATCAGAACTGGAAAAGGAAAAGGAGATAATAAAAACTTGGACTAACTCTGGAAGAACAACTCAGAAAATCTTAGAAAATGGAAATTAAAAAGAAGGTCTAGGTTACCTAGATGATAAGGAAGAAAAGGAAACTGTGTCATCTAAACCAAACTTTACCAAGAAAGCTGAAAAGCCTAAAGTTAATCCTATTAAATTTGTAGCAAAAACTGATGTGTCAAAGTCTGAAAAGATGAATGATTCTAAAACAGAAGTCAAAGAAAAGTCAACTTCTGACAAATTGAAACAGGACAAACCAGCTTCAATAAACATAGGGTTAATGACAAAGAAGCAGCTTAAACATAAGCTGAAAGAGATTAGAAATATGAACAAGGTAAAGGAAGCTAGGAAAAATAGGAATGGAAAAGAAGGTGTGAATAAAAGCAATAATTATATGCCTGTTCCTAATGCTCCTAGAAAGAAATGCTATAACTGTGGAAACTCTAACCATCTTGCTTCTTTTTGCAGGAAAAATAAAGATATAAACTCTTTGCCTCCTAGATCAGGAGTTAAGAGTCAGTCTATTAGGTTTAAACCACAAAATCCTTATTTTCATTGTGGTAGTTTGTGGCATTCTATTTATACTTGTAAGGAATATCATAGTTTATACTATGATTATTATCAAATAAAACCTTCTTTGAAGAAAGTTAGTGTAATTCCTTCTATTGTAAATTCTGATATGAAGTCGGATATAAAGTATGATAAGAAGCAAGTTAGCATAAACTCTGAAATTAAATCCGCTACAAATGCTAACAAACTTAAAAAGGCCAAAGGATCCAAGCAAGTCTGGATCCTTAAAACTAACCAATAGTGGTCTTTGTGATTGCAGGGCAACAGGAAAAACATCCTAGTTGTGGATAGTGGATGTTCAGGACATATGACTGGAAATAAAGCCCTGCTATCCGACTTTGTGGAGAAAGCTGGCCCAGGAGTTTCTTATGGAGATGGCAACATGGGAAAGACTCTGGGATATGGCAATATCAATCTTGGTATGTCATAATTAAATAAGTAGCTCTTGTCTCAGGACTTAAACACAATCTTCTATGTGTGAGTCAAATCTGTGATAGAGGTTATCATATGGATTCCTTTGAAGAACACTGTAAAGTTGTAAGTAATTCTACAGGCAAAGTAGTTCTGAAAGGTTACAAACATGGTAACATATATGAAGCCGGACTTTCAACAAACTCTGATGGTTCTGCAATCTGTCTGTTAAGTAGAGCATCAATTGAAGAAAGATGGAATTGGCACAAGAGACTCTCTCATTTAAATTTCAACAACATAAATGAGCTAGTAAAGAAAGATCTTGTGAGAGGACTGCCAAAATCAGTATTTGCTCCTGATGGTCTTTGTGACTCATGTTAAAAGGCAAAACAAAGAAAATCTTCATTCAAGAGCAAAATTGAATCCTCAATTCTTGAGCCTTATCACTTACTGCATGTTGATCTATTTGGTCAAGTCAATGTCATGTATATTGCAAAGAAGAAATATGCTATGGTTATAGTGGATGAGTTCACAAGATACACTTGGGTGTATTTCTTGCACAAGAAGAATGAAACTGCATCTACTCTAGCTAATCATGTCAGACAGCTGGATAAATTGGTCAAAGATTCTGTTAAAATAATAAGAAGTGATAATGGCACTGAGTTCAAAAATTCAATCATGGAAGAGTTCTGCAAAGAGCATGGAATAAAGCAGGATTTTTCTGCACCTGGAACTCCACAGCAAAATGGAGTTGTAGAAAGAGAGAACATGACTCTCATTCAAGCTGCACGAACTATGCTTGATGAAGCAAAGCTACCAACCTACATTTGGGCTGAAGCTGTGCAGACTGCTGGTTTTACACAGAATGCTACACTCATAAACAAGCATGGAAAAACACCATATGAGATGGTGAAGAAAAAGAAGCCAAATCTGAAATATTTTAATGTATTTGGATGTAAGTGTTTTGTTCTTAAGACTCATCCCGAACAGCTGTCAAAATTTGATCTAAAAGCTGATGAAGGAATTTTTGTTGGATATCCACTTTCCACAAAAGTCTTCAGAGTCTACAATTTAAGAACTAGGGTTGTCATGGAATCTATCAATGTATCTTTTGATGATAAAAATATTACTGGATTTGAAGATTTCAATGATCATGATCAGCTGAGATTTGAAAATGAAGATTTAAATTCTGATTCTGTAAATTCAGATGACCTAAATCCTGATCCTGTAAGTTCTGACGGGATAAATTCTGATGTCATTGAAACTGTGGTAACTACTCCAAGGGAAAATGCACCTGTTCAGGGGGAGCAATCTAATGATCCTACCACATCTCAAGACTCTCAAGAAGAATCAGAACCTATCAATGGTTCTTCAAGTTCTGATTCATCAAGTTCTGATGAGCCAAACTCTGATAATTCTAGAACCTCTGATTCTTCAATTCCTGAAGAATCCAACTCAAATTCTGAAATTTCAGAGACCATAACTATAGGGGGAGCATCAGAAAATGCTGATGGAGACATCATGGATTATGGGGGAGGATCCAGTTCTAGAGATCAACTTCCATCTGCAAGGAAGTGGACTAAATCACACACACCTGACTTGATAATTGGAGATCCTGAAACAGGTGTCAGAACTAGAACAACAATATTAAATGAATGTCGCTATCATTCCTTTCTATCTCAGACTGAACCAAAGAAAGTGGAATAAGCTCTTCAAGATGCTGATTGGGTGCAAGCAATGCAGGAAGAGTTAAATGAATTTGAAAGAAAAAAAGTCTGGACCCTAGTGCCAAGACCAAAGAACAGATCTATTATTAGCACAAAATGGGTGTTCGGAAACAAAAATGATAGTGATGGACTAATTACAAGAAACACAGCAAGTCTGGTTGCTAAAGGTTACTCTAAACTGGAGGGTACTGACAATGATAAAACATTTGCTCCAATTACTAGATTGGAAGCCATAAGAATCTTTTTGGCTTATGCTACTAACAAGAAGTTCAAAGTCTTTCAAATGGATGTGAAAAGTGCTTTTCTCAATGGACAATTACAAGAAGAGGTATATGTTGAACAACCTCCAGGCTTTGTAGATCCAAACTTTCCAAATCATGTCTACAGGCTTGACAAAACACTTTATGGCCTTAAGAAAGCTCCAAGAGCATGGTATGAGACTTTAGCTCAATTCCTTCTGGAAAGTGGATTTAACAGAGGCACAATTGATAAAACTCTGTTCTACCTCAACCATGGAAATGACTTACTTTTGGTACAAATATATGTTGATGATATCATCTTTGGTTCTACAAATGCCAAACTCTGTGAAAGGTTTGCAAAGCTAATGCAGTCAAGATATCAAATAAGTATGATGGGAGAACTTAGCTATTTTCTGGGACTTCAAGTCAAGCAAAATGAAGAAGGTACTTTCATAAATCAATCTAAGTACACCATAAATTTACTAAAGAAATTTGGAATGCAAGACTGTTCAACTGCATCCACTCCCATGGCCACTGCAACCAAGTTAGATAAAGATACTGGAGCATCAGTAGATATTACTAACTACAGAGGTATGATTGGCTCTTTACTCTATTTAACTGCAAGTAGACCTGATATCATGTATGCTACCTGTCTTTGTGCAAGATTTCAGGCTGATCCAAGAGAACCTTATCTAATAGCTGTGAAAAGAATTTTTAAGTACCTCAAGGGTATAGCTGATCTAGGATTGTGGTATCCTAGAGAATCAGATTTTAAGCTAATAGGTTACTCAGATGCAGATTTTGCAGGATGTAAAACAGACGGGAAAAGCATTAGTGGAAGCTGCCAATTTCTTGGAGGAAGATTGGTTTCTTGGTTTAGCAAGAAATAGAAATCAATTTCCACATCAACTGCAGAAGCAGAATATATTGCTGCAGGAAGCTGTTGTGCATAGATTCTTTGGATGAAGAATCAGTTACTGGACTATGGGTTAGAATTTTCTAAAATATCTATTTACTGTGATAATCAAAGTGCTATTGCTATGACAGGTAATCTAGTTCAACACTCAATGACAAAACACATCAGCATTAGGTACCATTTCATAAGGGAACATGTGATGGAAGGTACAATGGAATTGCATTTTGTCCCAACAGATCAACAACTAGTAGACATCTTCACAAAACCACTATATGAAGCTACTTTTACAAGACTGGTAAATGAACTTGGAATGGTTTCAGGTTCTTTCTCAAAATCTGCTTAGTGTTTGTTCTCATGTATCAGAATTTATGATCAGTGTTTACAGATTATCTTATCTCCATGTAATATGTGCTTAAATTGTAATATATTAAATACTGATTATTATCTGATATGATTCTATATACTCTGATAGTGTTTTGGATGTCCTGTGACTATTCAATCCAATAAAGATTATTTGTTAGATGCTGACTTAGTAGTCTTTAACAAACTGTGTATCCCATGTTTGAGTTAGTTAATTTTGTGGAAATCCATAACACAAGCAAAATCTGATTTTGATCTTAGTCAAATTTACTTTGTGTATCTTATTACTAAGTCACAAACTATATTTTTGCTTCTTATCTGTCAAATTCTGATGTCAGTAAATCTTAAGGATGAATTACATGCTTGATAAGCCTCACTTATCTGAAGAAAACAAAAGAAAAGAAAAATTAAAGTCAGGTACTCCTTTGAAATCTAGAGTAAATATGTGAAAGGGACGATCCAAGTGCATTGCTGGTGTTAAGTTATATGCATTAGAAAAGAAAATAAATTTTTCTTGGTAACTTTTCACATTCTCTGATTACTGGAGTAATACTCCGATAATAGCATAAATTCTGATAGAAGTTGTGACTCATTTATACTGAGAAGCCACTGTAAAAAGAATATCAAAAGATGCATAAAATGAGCACAAATAGTTGAGGTGGACTCTTGCATAAACTTATTCTATAGTAGACTTCAAAATTAAAGACAGATTTTAAGCACTTTTCTTAGTTATGCCTTATTTCTAAGATATACTGAAGTTTATCAAACTTTAATCATTTTCTGATGATTTGCAAATGCACACACTCTCACTCCATATGAATGATGAAAATTACTGTGGTGATTAAGTTGTTTTTGACAAACAGTTAAGTATTATTTACATAAATTCTGAGGACAAGTTCTGATGAAAGTTCTAATGATTAAACTCTGAAGAAACCAGTCAGTACTTTTGTGAAGACTCACAAATACCGTCATTCACTTTTTGAGTACAAAAGCCATGTTCTGATGACCGTTAAATTTTGATAATAGTCAAGTTCTGATGCAAATCCTGATGGAAACTCTGATGCTTACGTGGCATTATTTAAATTACTTGGTTTATTTTTAGTATTTACTGTAACGGTTATATTTTGTCAGAAAATAATTATGTGAGATAAAAATGGTGATAATCATTTGGTTAATGGGTTGCGTGTTGGTTTTTGCATATGCATGTGTGCAATAATTACTGCTTATTTCCCGTGCCCACTAACTACTGCTTTGACTATTTACTGGATGACAGGTGTAAAATGTCTGTTTTACTTCCAAAAAGAGCCGTTGAGTGGAAAGAGTATAAATATTAGAGACAAAAGATTACCCAAATCTTTTACTTTCTCTCTTACTTAATCTCTTATTTCTTTTACTCTCTCTCTCTCTCTCTCTCTCTCTCCCTCTCTCTCTCTCTCTCTCTCTCTCTTTTACTCCCTATTTTCTGACGGACTTTCTTACAGGCATTTTAACAAATATCTTGTGAACACACATTTTCTCACTTATTTCTTTATAGAAATGGTACCCAAAGATCTAATCTATGATGGAGCCAAGTTTGTTCCTAATAACTACATGACTATTCTTTCGAAGGACGAGGCTCCTTCAGAACTTCATTTCGTCTAAGACTTTCTTGCTCGAAGTGAAATAGGCTATGCACTGACCCAACCCCAGGCTCTCTCAGGCAAGCAGATTCTGGAGTTTTGGCGGTCTGGTGTTTATGATGATGGTGGAAAAGCTGGGTCCCCAAGTATTATCTTTACAACAGGGGAAGATGAGCATATGGTGACCCTGTCAACTGTTCGACAAGCACTACATTTGCCAGAAAATTGCACCTTCAGTTCACCAGTTGAGGAGCCAGCCCTTCAACAGATGATGGTAAATCTAGGCTATATGAAAAGTCTTTGACAAAGCCTGAACAATTGAAGAGACCCCACATCAGGAGGGAGTGGAGTTTTTTCTTTTACTGTATTGCAAAAACTTTTACCAACAAGTGCTCAAACTTTGATGCTATACCCATAATGAGTCAGTAAATCGGGTATGCCCTTTTGAATCAAACACATTTTGATTATGCAAGTGCTGTTTTAGGGTTTATTTATGATAGGATGAAAGAAGATAGCAATATAGTCTATTTTGCTAGATTTTGTCAACTTATCTATACTTTCTATTGTCCAGATACACCACACACCTTTAGTGAGTTGATTGAACCCTTTAAGCTACATAAAAGGGATTTTACTGACTTATTATCTACTGATAATTAGAAGAATGTACTAAGACCCCTCCAAATTCCTCAGTCAGTCAAACAGTTCTTAGTAAATTCTAATCCTCTCACATACAGTACCATATATCCTGATATAGCACCAGCAAAATCTCAACCTCCATCAGCACCTACAACCAATACTCAACCAGCTCAATCTTCTCAACCACAACCATCTGTTACAACATCTAGACCCAAACCTTCAAGAGCAAAATCTGTTCCTAAATCTCCAACAAGGAGAAGAAGGATGATTCTTAGGGATAAGTCTGATGAAAAGGAGCTAGTCCAGGTTCATGCATCAGAACCTGTGACAGTGGAAGCTGAAAAATAAATTTTTCTGAAGGAGGTAGCAGCTAAAAAAGATATTTTTCAGAAGGAAACTGAAGCTGAGAATTCTGGTATTTTAAAGAGGAAAAGAACTTCAAGTTTTGATGCTGCTCATGCAACACCTTCACAACAAAGGTCCAGATCAAAGAAAATGAGAGCAAGAAGGCATATGGCACAACCTCACTCTGAGGATGCTCAAGAAGCTGAGGAAGGGGATCAGGAATCTCTGATCTCAACAGGACCAATAGTCATTGAAGCTTTGCCACCTCCACCTCAAGCTAAAGACACTATTTCAGACACAGTGATCACACCTCATGTCTCTCCAATAAAAGAAAATGTTCAAGTTGAAGATTAAGGATTTAGTCCTAAAATTGACCTTCATAGGCTGATCATTCCATCTGTCCTGTTTCTGGAAGCACCACAAGGACAAGTGACAATTCCACCTATTTCTTCACTAAATACTGAAGTTCCTCATACTCCAATTCTGGATGTGGAAACAGATGAAGTTGTACCAGAATCTCCAGCAGCCACACACACACTTGTGTTGTCAGAAGATGATGAGTTTCTTGCAAGTTCAGGAGAGTCAGCTCCAGTAAACACACCAGCTCAAACTCTTGGAAAGGAGGCACTGATTAAAAAGTTTGTTGAACAAGATGCTCCTGTTCCATGGGAAGAAACTCATAGAGAAATTGAATGGACCAAGAAGTGGAATGAATCTGATTTCATTCCAAGCTCAAAAGTTCTATCAGATCATATTGCAAAAGCTGATGAGTTAATGACAAATTCTGACTTTAAAGCTCAACTTAAAGTCACAGCTCTTAGTACCAAAAGCCTTCAAGGTCAACACTCCATTACTCATGCCAAGGTTGATAAGCTACAGGAAAATGCTGATAAGCTGGACCTGATGATCAAGCTGGACAAGAACAGGTTTATCAGACCTATTCATGAGAAAGTAGAGGCTATTGAGAAAGTTCAAGAAAAGCAACAGGCCCAACTGATTGAGGTCCTGCAGAATCAAGCCTCTCAACAAGCTCAACTGAATGAAATTCAATCCTCAGTAGAACTTCTTCTATCTTTACTCCTACCAAATGATGCCAAAAAGGGGGAGAAGGTGGTGAAGTCCAAATGGTCAACTAGTCAAGTAGTGAAGAAGAAGGATGATAAAGAAGATGACCATGGAAACTCTAGCAAGGGCAAGGGTCAAGGTCAAGGGAAAAGCAGCAAAGTTTCTTCAAGGAAACTAATTTCTGATTCTAACAAATCTTCTACACAGAAGAGGACAAGTTCTAAAGCTGTAAATGCTCAAGTTATGAAAGCAAGTTCAGATGATCAAAGTCTGATGACAAAGCATGATATTCTGATTCAAGCGGAAAGTTAAGATTCTCAGAAGTTTTTGCAAACTCTGAAGCTCAAGGGAAGGGAGACTACAGTCTATTATAAAGATCTCAAGAGTCAGACACTTGATGAAGAAATTGCTAGAAGATTATTTCTCAAGCATAATCCTGGAATGTATTTATAGACTTTAAAGGAGGAAGAAGCTAGATTTGCAGCCGAGAAGACAAATCTCAAGTCTAAAGCTTCCAATGCTAAGAAACCTCCAAGGCCTAAGGCAAAATGCATTGTGATCAAGGAAAACTCCGAGGCTTTAAAGTCCAAGACAAGGTCACAAGTTGAAATTGATCCCAAAGATAAAGGGAAAGGAAAGATTGATGAACCAACAAAGACACATGAGATGAATATTCCTCAAATCCTAATGAAACCAGTGTGCAAAATGGTTCAAGTTTTTGATGATACAGTTGCTAAAGATGAAACTGTTGAAACTCTGAAAAGAAGGAAGATAACTGAAGAGTCTAAGACAACCTCTGACATAGCTCAAGTTGTTCAGAGTGAAGAACAACAAGCTACAGAAGAAATAATAAATTCTGATCAAGTCATCAATCTTTGACAGTGCTCAAGTTGATTTGAACAAATTGACAGTTACTGATAAGAGATAACTCCTATGGAAGAATGTTAATCCATCAGATCCTAAGAAAAGTCAATTGTTATCTGATTTCATGACTGTTGGATTGAAAGCCAGAGAAGCAAGAGACAGAGCTGGATTAGGTTCTGAAGAAGCCAAAATTAAGACAGGAGTTGAAGTGCTTACAAGAGATCCATTTTTTTTAACTGACAAACCTCTTGAAGAAGTTACACAGAAACACCTTGATAAGGTTATATCTGTTCAAGTGGTACTGGATGCTCATGATAAAAGTAATGTCAAAGAAAAGCTGATTCTGTTTCTTGAAGATGGAAGAACTTACAGAATGCCAGAATCAGATGTGCTGAACAAATCTCTGAAAGAACTTCAATACTTTTATTATCTTTTGGAGATAAATTATGAGAGTACTAGGAGATGGTCAAATTTCATAATGAAGACCATAAGGGATAAAGCAAGAATTTCTGGATCAAGAGTTAAAGAATTCATTCCAAATATAGTTGAAGATGATGGAAGTGAAATTTCAATGAAGAAGGATTCTTCCAAACTTGAGGTTATTTTGAAAGAGAAATGCCTGTGCTATAATAAAGACTCATCCCATCCAAGAGTAATCAAACTTGGTGATGGATTGGAAAGAAATCACATCTCAGCACTTAGGACTGCAATCTACTAGATTGGAAGTCAAAATGAAGATATGAAACAAGTCAAAGCTAAATTAGCTCAAGTCCTGAGGAATACAGAAGAGAAGCTGATATCAAACTTTGTCAAGAATCACTTTGGATTCAGATTGACTCAATAAGATTGGTAAAAGCTACAAGGACTGTAAGTTGTAGTTAGTTGTCTAAATAAACTCTCATTGCATCTGTACTTAAATGTTTTTGACAACATCAAATCTATTAACTTGTATATTTTTCATAATTTACAAGTTGGGGGAGATTGTTAGATATATTTGAGATATCATGTCTAATATGTTGTGTTTAGTTTCAGAACTTAATATCAGGATTTACTGGAAATCAAAACTTACTGAAGTCAAAACTTATATAAACACATCTTAGGGTTTACACTATATGTGTTATCATTCACGAGAAAGAATATACATAGTAACCTAGCAGCTCTTAGTGATATTGTTCATCACTGAGAGAGAACAACTTTTCTATTGTAACAGAGTTTATTATATTGAATATACTTGATTACTGTTACATACTTGTATTCAAAATTGATTTGATTGTATAAACACTATATTCAACCCCCTTCTATAGTGTTGTGTGACCTAACAAGTGGTATCAGAGCCTCTATGTTGATTTACAAATAGGAAGATCCACTTTACAATCATGTCTGAAGAAACATAAACCCCACCTAAGCCCACCAAAACTCAAGATACTCAAAACAATCAAACTCACAGTCAATATGAGAGTATTAGGGTTCCCATACTGAGAGCATCTGAGTATCCTATATGGAAGGTAAATATGGCTATGTTTCTGGAAGCCACAGATCCAGAATACCTTGATAGAACTAATGATGGACCATATAAGCCTAACAAGCTTTCTGTTGCAGTTGCTGATCAACCAGCAAAGATGATACCAAAGGAGAAAAGTGAGTACACAACTGAAGACATCTCATCTATTGCCAATGATGCAAGGGTAAGGCATCTGCTGCATAGTGCAATTGACAATGTCATGTCAAACAGGGTAATTGGTTGCAAGACTGCAAAGAAGATATGGGATGCTTTGGAGATAAGATGCCAGGGAACTGATGCAATAAAAAAGAACAGGAAGACTATACTCGCTCAAGAGTATGAGCACTTTGACTCAAAAGCTGATGAGTCATTAACTGATTTATATGACAGGTTTGCCAAACTCTTGAATGATCTGTCACTGGTGGACAAGGAATATGATCTTTAAGATTCAAATCTAAAGTTCCTTTTAGCTCTTCTTGAAAATTGGGATTTGAAGTCTACTACCATAAGAGACAACTATGACCTTGTTGAAACTACTCTTGATGAAATTTATGGTATGATCAAGACTCATGAACTTGAGATGGATCAAAGGAGCAAAAGGCATGGAAGAAAGTCAAAGACAGTTGCTCTTAAAGCTGAGGAGGAATCTCCACTACTAGAAAAACGTCAATAGACATCGGCTAAAAACCGATGTCTATGAATAAAAAAATCCGATGTCTTCGTGGGTGATGTTAAAGACCCCCCATTTAACATCAGTTTTAAACTAATGTGAAATGGGACATATAATATCGGTTTTTAATATGAAATCGATATCTATTTCTTGATGTTAAATTTCTAATGCACATCTATCATTTATATATTACTATAATATGATATTTTTATCAATTTAAAGATATGTGGGATAAGCAATAATTTTGCCTCTGACCGGTATAATTTAGTTAAAACTGATGTTATTAATACTTTTTACATCGGTTTTCATAATAAAATGATGTTACTAATAGTTTTAACATCATTTTTTTAAAAACTAATTTTTATAGTAGATGAAACTGATGTCTATCAGTATAATTAACATCACTATTTTGTAAGCAAACGTTGTCTAATGTACTCTTTATCATCGGTTTTTTAATCTAAAGCATTTGTCTGTTGTGGTATTTAACATAAGTTTTTTCTTAATCTTCATGCCCAAACTTTATGTATCTATTATATCTTAATGAGCACTAGTGAAGAGACCCAAAAATTTCTACTAAGAATGACATTTTTGTAAATATTTTGACCCATATTATTGAAATTTGACCAGTGGGTCGACCCATTTTCCTAAATCAACTAATCCTATACAAAAATGCATAGATTCATGTACTATCCACATCTTAAATGGTATTTATAGTTATTAAAAAATCACTTTTCAATATTAAAAAGATGAAACATATTATGAAAATAGATTTATTATTATACCAAATCAATTATAGATCCACAATTCATGCTTACAGTAATTCAAATTCAAAAATCATTACTACTTTCCTTGATAATCATTATCTTCTTCTTTCTTTGTTATATGCCATATCAATCAGAATCAAATTCAAAAATCAAAATCAATCTTGAATAATTTTCAATTGCTTTGCTATTGAATATCTGACATCTATTTCAAAATTAAATTCATAATTTCATTCTAATCTTCTTCTCATTATCATTTATATATGTATAGAAGCCATGTATTTTCTTAAATCGTTAGCATTACTCATTTAATTAGTATGTTACTCAGATTTGTATATACCAAATTATAATTACAATTTCAATTTCATCTATACAATTTTTATCATCTGTATTTGATTTTATTTATTATATATGTATCTAATTTGTTTATTATATAGATTTTTATTGATTAATGTTTGATACTTATTGATTTATATTTATATGGAAGAAAGTCAAAGACAGTTGCTCTTAAAGCTGAGGAGGAATCTCCTAAAGTGGTTGTCTCAAAGAGGGGCAAAGGAAAGGCTCTTATCATATAGTCTTATTCAAAGTCATCAAATTCTGATGATGATGATTCAAAATTTGAAAATTTATCTGAAGTTGATGTTGATGCAGAGATGATGCAACTGTGTGCTCTTATGGTAAAGGGTATCACAAATATAGCCTGTAAGAAATTCAGAAAGGGCAAGAAGTTTTCCAGGAAAGGTGGAAGTCCTGAAAAGAAAGGGTTCAGAAAGTCTGAAGGCAAATGAGGAAAGTCTGACAGAGGAGACAACTCAAATGTCAAATGCTACAATTATGGTGAAAGAGGCCACATCTCTTCTGACTGCAAGAAAGGAAAAAGTGATAAAGGACATGCACTTATAACAAAGAAGAAAAACTAGGTAGACACTTCAGATTCTGAAGATTAGGTGAACTATGCCTTGATGGCAAATGCTGATAGCTGTACTGATGCTGCTGAATTAAAGGTACCTCAATCAACTCTTGCTTTTCATACTGATGATATTTTTGAGCTAAGATTATATCTGAAAACCATATTCATTAGTTTTAGAGATCAGACTTTAAGAAATGAAAGATTAACATCTGAAAGTCTTGCTCTTAGAAACAGAAATAACTATTTAAAAAAAGAGTTAGTTATATTCCATAAAACTCAGAAAGAAAGAGATGAGGCTTTGTATGTTATAGATGAAGTGCTAAAATTGAATAAATCTCTTAAATCAGAACTGGAAAAGGAAAAGGAGATAATCAAAACTTGGACTAACTCTGGAAGAACAACTCAGAAAATCTTAGAAAATGGAAATTAAAAAGAAGGTCTAGGTTACCTAGATGATAAGGAAGAAAAGGAAACTGTGTCATCTAAACCAAACTTTACCAAGAAAGCTGAAAAGCCTAAAGTTAATCCTATTAAATTTGTAGCAAAAACTGATGTGTCAAAGTCTGAAAAGATGAATGATTCTAAAACAAAAGTCAAAGAAAAGTCAACTTTTGACAAATTGAAACAGGACAAACCAACTTCAATAAACATATGTTTAATGATAAAGAAGCAGCTTAAGAATAAGCTGAAAGAGATTAGAAATGTGAACAAGGTAAAGGAAGCTAAGAAAAATAGGAATGGAAAAGAAGGTGTGAATAAAAGCAATAATTATATGCCTGTTCCTAATGCTCCAAGAAAGAAATGCTATAACTGTGGAAACTCTAACCATCTTGCTTTTTTTGCAGGAAAAATAAAGATATAAACTCTTTGCCTCCTAGATCAGGAGTTAAGAGTCAGTCTGTTAGGTTTAAACCACAAAATCCTTATTTTCATTGTGGTAGTTTGTGGCATTCTATTTATACTTGTAAGGAATATCATAGTTTATACTATGATTATTATCAAATAAAACCTTCTTTGAAGAAAGTTAGTGTAATTCCTTCTAGTGTAAATTCTGATGCGAAGTCTGATATAAAGTATGATAAGAAGCAAGTTTGCATAAAATCTGAAATTAAATCCGCTACAAATGCTAACAAACTTAAAAAGGCCAAATGATCCAAACAAGTCTGGATCCTTAAAACTAACCAATAGTGGTCTTTGTGATTGCAGGGCAACAGGAAAAATATCCTAGTTCTGGACAGTGGATGTTCAGGACATATGACTTGAAATAAAGCCCTGCTATCCGACTTTGTGGAGAAAGCTGGCCCAGGAGTTTCTTATGGAGATGGCAACATGGGAAAGACTCTGGGATATGGCAATATCAATCTTGGGAATGTCATAATTAAATAAGTAGCTCTTGTCTCAGGACTTAAACACAATCTTCTATGTATGAGTCAAATCTGTGATAGAGGTTATCATATGGATTCCTTTGAAGAACACTGTGAAGTTGTAAGTAATTCTACAGGCAAAGTAGTTCTGAAAGGTTACAAACATGGTAACATATATGAAGCCGAACTTTCAACAAACTCTGATGGTTCTGCAATCTGTCTGTTAAGTAGAGCATCAATTGAAGAAAGATGGAATTGGCACAAGAGACTCTCTCATTTAAATTTCAACAACATAAATGAGCTAGTAAAGAAAGATCTTGTGAGAGGACTGCCAAAATCAGTATTTGCTCCTGATGGTCTTTGTGACTCATGTCAAAAGGCAAAACAAAGAAAATCTTCATTCAAGAGCAAAATTGAATCCTCAATTCTTGAGCCTTATCACTTACGGCATGTTGATCTATTTGGTCAAGTCAATGTCATGTATATTGCAAAGAAGAAATATGCTATGGTTATAGTGGATGAGTTCACAAGATACAATTGGGTGTATTTCTTGCACAAGAAGAATGAAACTGCATCTACTCTAGCTGATCATGTCAGACAGCTGGATAAATTGGTCAAAGATTCTGTTAAAATAATAAGAAGTGATAATGGCACTGAGTTGAAAAATTCAATCATGGAAGAGTTCTGCAAAGAGCATAGAATAAAGCAGGATTTTTCTGCACCTGGAACTCCACAGCAAAATGGAGTTGTTGAAAGAAAGAACATGACTCTCATTCAAGCTGCACGAACTATGCTTGATGAAGCAAAGCTACCAACCTACTTTTGGGCGGAAGCTGTGCAGACTGCTTATTTTACACAGAATGCTACGCTCATAAACAAGCATGGAAAAACACCATATGAGATAGTGAATAAAAAGAAGCCAAATCTGAAATATTTTCATGTATTTGGATGTAAGTGTTTTGTTCCTAAGACTCATCCCGAACAGCTGTCAAAATTTGATCTAAAAGCTGAAGAAGGAATTTTTGTTGGATATCCACTTTCCACAAAATCCTTCAGAGTCTACAATTTAAGAACAAGGGTTGTCATGGAATCTATCAATGTATCTTTTGATGATAAAAATATTACTGGACTTGAAGATTTCAATGATCATGATCAGCTGAGATTTGAAAATGAAGATTTAAATTCTGATTCTGTAAATTCTGATGACCTAAATCCTGATCCTGTAAGTTCTGACGGGATAAATTCTGATGTCATTGAAACTGTGGTAACTACACCAAGGGAAAATGCACCTGTTTAGGGGGAGCAATGTAATGATCCTACCACATCTCAAGACTCTCAAGAAGCATCAGAACCTGTCAATGGTTCTTCAAGTTCTGATTTATCAAATTCTGATGAGCCAAACTGTGATAATTCTGGAACCTCTGATTCTTCAATTCCTGAAGAATCCAACTCAAATTCTGAAATTTCAGAGAGCATAACTTCAGGGGGAGCATCAGAAAATGCCGATGGAGACATCATGGATTATGGGGGAGGATCCAGTTCTAGAGATCAACTTCCATCTGCAAGGAAGTGGACTAAATCACACACACCTGACTTGATAATTGGAGATCCTGAAGCAGGTGTCAGAACTAGAACAACAATATTAAATGAATGTCTCTATCATTCCTTTCTATCTCAGACTGAACCAAAGAAAGTGGAAGAAGCTCTTCAAGATGCTGATTGGGTGCAAGTAATGCAGGAAGAGTTAAATGAATTTGAAAGAAATAAAGTCTGGACCCTAGTGCCAAGACCAAAGAACAGATCCATTGTTAGCACAAAATGGGTGTTCGGAAACAAACACTACAAGAAAAAGATCAATAGACATCATTTTCTGGCCGATGTCTATGTTAATTCGTAACCGATGTTGATGTCGGTGATGTCTATTCTAGACATCGGTCAAACACCGATGTCTTTTACCCCATTAGACATCGATTTTGACAGATTGACCGGTGTCCATGCATTCATTTTTTACAAAAAAAGATTGAAATAAAAAAGTTTCTAAACAAATTACACGCATTATATGTCATTAAACATATCATACACTAGGTATTTATCCACATACACATCATATTTTTAGTTTAAAGTGATGTATAATATGCTGTTAGACATCGGTTTCTTGCGAGATATATGATGTCTATTTAGTTGTTAGACATCAGTTTTTAAACAATAAAAGTGATGCATATTTGTTTCTTAGACATCAGTTTTTAAACAATAAAAGTGATGCATATTTGTTTCTTAGACATCAATATTTAGAAAATAAAAGTGATGTATGCTAAAGTTTTAGACATCAATTTTTCTATTGTAAAGGTGATGTATATTTATTTCTTAAACATCAATGTTTAGAAAACAAAATCTTATGTATTTGTTACTACTGGGCACAAATCAAATTAGAAATTGGAATATATAAGCACCACACCATTAACAAAATATATTCAACTAACTATCATCTAACAAAATCATTTATCATTGTCAATGTGCAATATACTTAAAAAGCAGAATGTCAAAAACATTTTAAATATATACATCAATTGATATACTTTGTGCAGATTGGTGTGCTGCTTTATCTTCACCCGAAAATTACTTGTAGTTGGAAACCATTTGGCATGGACGGTAAAATGCAACCCTTTGGCTTCCATTTGTACTGTTGAAATTCTTGATTAGGCCTATAATTGTGAGAATGATTAAATTTTCCATCAATAAGTGAACAAGAACCAGGCTAAATATACAGTCTACAAATCATCTTTCACCAACTCTGCATAAAAAAAATCACAATTCATCAGCCATTACTAACCATCCTTTTTTATGCATTTCTCAATATTCAATTTCTTATCTGCACCTGAAAAAGGCTCCTTCCTCTGTTCCTCTATTTCTTTGACATAGAAGAAGTAAAATTCCTAACCATCGCTTTTTCTGCAATTCTTTTATTTTCATTACTACCAGCAAGTCCATGTGAATTGGCAGTTTGATTTGCTTTTTTGGACTTGGCCTCAAGTATTTGCTCTGATTGTGATTTAATGTACATAAATTAGTGTACATATTATTTATTGAGGTTATTCATAATGTCAATAATTGCATCCGAAAATTAAAAAAAATTATGAAAAGAACACCTGACAAACGGTGAGAAAAGCTGTGCAAGAAGGCACAGGAATAACAGAGAATAAAACATTATGCCAAGTTCTACTGAGTAGCAAATGACCAGATAAGCTCAAACCAGCACAAACGTCTCTACAAATGTCAAAAATTTCTGTTAAACACCACTACATTAAAACAAAGATAAGAATAGTAAAACACCATCTACATTAAAAAAATATACATGAGAAGTCAGTGACATACCATAAATTCATCTAGACACAATAAATATATACAAGTGAACAGCTAACTAACAACTTATCATCTATAGACCCCGATAAAACTAAATATATCAAACAATCACGGCAGACTTGCTTCATGCAATGCATAGGCATAGACTCATATGTTTATATAAATACAAAGAACATGTGCAAAACTTAGTGAGCAGACCATAAATATGTCTGAATCCCGCATATATAATTAAAAGAGCATATATATGTATTGAATAAAGTAAACCTTCTACAGAAAGAGAACTGTACTGGTGATCACAGTCATCCTGGTTGAGGGAGATTTGTCGAAGTGCTTCCATCTGTCTATAACTAACACAGGTAGGACGCAGATATATTACGTCAAAATTAGCAGAGAACTTTGCATCTTCACTAGGCCCGTCCCTGTACCCAGCTACATTTGACTTCCGTCCAGCAATAGTAGTTACTCCTGCATCCAGATTTATGCTTTAACATTAACATTTCCCTTCAAAGGTAACTGGAAGGAGGAGGGATGCTTTATTTTTGTTCAAACAATATATTCACACAGAGTTACAACAACCAGGTCCATTTATAACCACCAATGTTTAAGAAATCCAATGACAGATGGTGTTCCTCTAGCACCTCAATTAAGTTCAGCTTATATCTACTTTCTAGAAACCATACGGTGTTCCTCTACAACCTCTATAGTATTGGACATATTTTATTATCTTAGGTTCTATCATAGTTATTCACCACACAACTTTACTTCTACGATTAATAGCCTATCACTAGATACCATCAAGATTCAGAAAGAACATATACGTTAATGGATGTCAAAGCAAGATAAAAAAGATTATAATAATACAGTAGATCTGCAATAAAAGGAATGTCACCAGGAAAAGAAAAAAAAGAGTGTAATAATCATTTATCTTCATTAGAAAGTAACAGTGACAAACTTGCATCTCCTATCTTTCTAATGGCAAGGTTGGCTGTATCAGCTACATATACATTGCCTTTGTCATCCATGGTCACCCATATTTCTGTAATACATTATTTAAAATTATTGTCGTAGCCAGAGACTTTAGGGTGGTGTTTCTTATGGTATTCAAGCCATTACTATAGCTCATCTCCAAGATGTATATATTATAGCTTTTCTTAGTTCTGAAATAAATACACAGGAAATATTATGTACAGGAGACCTTACTTGAGATTGAATAAGTGACCAAGTCCCGACCTAATACAATACTATAAAAATGTTCTTACCTGCAAGTAGTTGTAAAAAATCAACATAAATTGGTGAAAATGGATCCCCTTTTTCCTCTAATTTGAGGATCTGGTAGCCGCTTTAGAATTTCCAAAACATTATTCTCATACACGTAAGTGAAATGATTATTATTTCATAACATTTTCAAAGTATTTAAAAGGGGAATCATTAATAACAAATTTATTGCCGCTGTTCAGAAAACAAATCCATCAACTATATATGATTGAGACCTTTCCCCGATGAGTATGATTATTGTGGCAGGAAACGTGACTATAACCACCAAGTCCTGAAATTGGACTATAGTGTAAACCGATCTGTATATATAGTGGCAGGAATGATTGCAAACATACAAAATATGATTTACAACATCTTAGGGTAGTTTTAGTTCCTCAGAATCAAAACTTATGAAAAATTTTACCTTCCTGATTTTTCAGAAGCTGTATACCTATATAGATGACAAACATCGGATGATTTGACAAGTTCATCATAAAGTCTTTGAAATGCATTCAAATTTCCTATCAGACAAAGGTAACAAAAGGCACTTTATTAAAGAAAAATAATTAAAATAAAATTTGTGGGAATGAGTTTAATTCATACATACCACCAATCTCCTTCCTGCAACAACTTTCACTTCTTGCAAATCAAATAAATCCCCAACCGAAAGTAAGAAAAAGTAAATAAAAAATTAGGGTTTTGAGTTTAAAAAATACCCAATTTAAAAATTAATCCAACTAGTAATTCAAATTAAAGATCAATTTTGTAGCTTACCTACGTAGAAATCCAAGCTTTGTGTCTTCGAAGAAATTGAATTGTGCTTCTAGTCGAACGAATCTGGTGAGTGAGAACGAACAAATCAAATATAGTTGACCTCCTTAAAGTAAATTAGTGGAAGTAGAGAGAGTGTAGTGGTGAGATTTAGGGGTTTCAGATAAGGGTGAAAAGGTGTCGAGAGATGAGTGAGTCATGAAGAGTGGAGGTGAGAGTTGAGAGATCAGGGTTCTTGGTGAGAGAGTCCAGAGAAAGGATTTAGTCAGACAGAAAGTTGAGAGAAAGTGAGATTTGTTTTCTAGGTTTTAGTTTGTAGTTTATTTGTTGAAAGAGGGGGAAACAAAAATTTGTGGGGGAAGAAAATTTGGTAATAAGTGGGAAAATTTTTAACTAAGGGGGGAAAATATTGCAGGGGCGCGAGATTAATTTTTTTAGGAGAACTTAAGACATCGGTTTAAAGAGAATTGATGTTATAAAAATAGAAAGACATCACATTTACGCGAGATGATGTTAATAAAGCTTTTAACATCAGTGGCATGAGTGACCGATGTCTAATATGTGATGTCTATTCACCTTTTTCTTGTAGTGAAAAATGATAGTGATGGACTAATTACAAGAAACACAGCAAGTCTGGTTGTTAAAGGTTACTCTCAACAGGAGGGTATTGACTATGATAAAACATTTGCTCCAATTGCTAGATTGGAAGCCATAAGAATCTTTTTGGCTTATGCTACTCACAAGAAGTTCAAAGTCTTTCAAATGGATGTGAAAAGTGCTTTTCTCAATGGACAATTGGAAGAAGAGGTATATGTTGAACAACCTCCAGGCTTTGTAGATCCAAACTTTCCAAATCATGTCTACAGGCTTGACAAAACACTTTATGGCCTTAAGCAAGCTCCAAGAGCATGGTATGAGACTTTAACTCAATTCCTTCTGGAAAGTGGATTTAACAGAGGCACAGTTGATAAAAATCTGTTCTACCTCAATCATGGAAATGACTTACTTTTGGTACAGATATATGTTGATGATATCATCTTTGGTTCTACAAATGCCAAACTATGTGAAAGGTTTGCAAAGCTAATGCAGTCAAGATATCAAATGAGTATGATGGGAGAACTTAGCTATTTTCTGGGACTTCAAGTCAAGCAAAATGAAGAAGGTACTTTTATAAATCAATCTAAGTACACCATAAATTTACTAAAGAAATTTGGAATGCAAGACTGTTCAACAGCATCCACTCCCATGGCCACTGCAACCAAGTTAGATAAAGATACTGGAGCATCAGTAGATATTACTAACTATAGAGGTATGATTGGCTCTTTACTCTATTTAACTGCAAGTAGACCTGATATCATGTATGCTACCTGTCTTTGTGCAAGATTTCAGGCTGATCCAAGAGAACCTTATCTAATAGCTGTGAAAAGAATTTTTAAGTACCTCAAGGTTACAACTGATCTAGGATTGTGGTATCCTAGAGAATAAGAATTTAAGATAATAGGTTACTCAGATGCAGATTTTGTAGGATGTAAAATAGACGGGAAAAGCATTAGTGGAAGCTTCCAATTTCTTGGAGGAAGATTGGTTTCTTGGTTTAGCAAGAAACAGAAATCAATTTCCACATCAACTGCAGAAGCAGAATATATTGCTGCAGGAAGCTGTTGTGCATAGATTTTTGGATGAAGAATCAGTTACTGGACTATCGGTTAGAATTTTCTAAAATACCTATTTACTGTGATAATCAAAGTGCTATTGCTATGATAGGTAATCCAGTTCAACACTCAATGAAAAAGCACATCAGCATTAGGTACCATTTCATAAGGGAACATGTGATGGAAGGTACAATGGAATTGCATTTTGTCCCAACAGATCAACAACTAGCGGACATCTTCATAAAACCACTATATGAAGCTACTTTTACAAGACTGGTAAATGAACTTGGAATGGTTTCAGGTTCTTTCTCAAAATCTGCTTAGTGTTTGTTCTCATGTATCAGAATTTATGATCAGTGTTTACAGATTATCTTATCTCCATGTAATATGTGCTTAAATTGTAATATATTAAATACTGATTGTTATCTGATGTGATTCTATATACTCAGATAGTGTTTTGGATGTCCTGTGACTATTCAATCCAATAAAGATTATTTTTTTGATGATGATTTAGTAGTCTTTAACAAACTGTGTATCCCATATTTGAGTTAGTTGATTATGTGGAAATCCATAACACAAGCAAACTCTGATTTTGATCTTAGTCAAATTTACTTTGTGTATCTTATTACTAAGTCACAAACTATATATTTGCTTCTTATCTGTCAAATTCTGATGTCAGTCAATCTTAAGGATGAACTGCATGCTTGATAAGCCTCACTTATCTGAAGAAAACAAAAGAAAAGAAAAATTAAAGTCAGGTACTCCTTTGAGATCTAGAGTAAATATGTGAAAGGGAAGACCCAAGTGCATTGCTGGTATTAAGTTATATGCATTAGAAAAGAAAATAAATTTTTCTTGGTGACTTTTCACATTCTCTGATTACTGGAGAAATACTTCGATAATAGCATAAATTCTGATAGCAGTTGTGATTCATTTATACTGAGAAGCCACTGTAAAAAGAATGTCAAAAGATGCATAAAATGAGCACAAATAGTTGAGGTGGACTCTTGCATAAACTTATTCTATAGTAGACTTCAAAATTAAAGACAGATTTTAAGCACCTTTCTTAGTTATGCCTTATTTCTAAGATATACTGAAGTTTATCAAATTTTAATCATTTTCTGATGATTTGCAAATGCACACACTCTCACTCCATATGAATGATGAAAATTACTGTGGTGATTAAGTTGTTTTTGACAAACAGTTAAGTATTATTTGCATAAATTCTGAGGACAAGTTCTGATGAAAGTTCTGATGATTAAACTATGAAGAAACCAGTTAGTACTTGTGTGAAGACTCACAGATACAGTCATTCACTTTTTGAGTACAGAAGCCATGTTCTGATGACCGTTAAATTTTGATAATAGTCAAGTTCTGATGCAAATCCTGATGGAAACTCTGATGCTTATGTGGCATTATTTAAATTACTTGGTTTATTTTTAGTATTTACTGTAATGGTTATATTTTGTCAGAAAATAATTATGTGAGATAAAAACAGTGATAATCATTTGGTTAATGGGTTGCGTGTTGGTTTTTGCATATGCATGTGTGCAATAATTACTGCTTATTTCCCATGCCCACTAACTTCTGCTTTGACTATTTACTGGATGATAGGTGTAAAGTGTCTGTTTTACTTCCAAGAAGAGCCGTTGAGTGGAAAGAGTATAAATATTAGAGATAAAAGATTACCCAAATCTTTTACTTTCTCTCTTACTTAATCTCTTATTTCTTTTACTCTCTCTCTCTCTCTCTCTCTCTCTCTTTTACTCTCTATTTTCTGAAGGACTTTCTTATAGGCATTTTAACAAATATCTTGTGAACACACATTTTCTCACTTATTTCTTTATAGAAATGGCACCCAAAGATCTAATCTATGATGGAGCCAAGTTTGTTCCTAATAACTACATGACTATTCTTTCTAAGGACGAGGCTCCTTCAAAACTTCATTTCGTCCAAGACTTTCTTGCTCGAAGTGAAATAGGCTATGCACTGACCCAACCCCAGGCTCTCTCAGGCAAGCAGATTCTGGAGTTTTGGTGGTCTGGTGTTTATGATGATGGTGGAAAAGCTGGGTCCCCAAGTATTATCTTTACAACAGGGGAGGATGAGCATGTGGTGACCCTGTCAACTGTTCGACAAGCACTACATTTGCCAGAAAATTGCACCTTCAGTTCACCAGTTGAGGAGCCAGCTCTTCAACAGATGATGGTAAATCCAATCTATATGAAAAGTCTTTGACAAAGCTCGGACAATTGAAGAGACCCCACATCAGGAGGGAGTGGAGTTTTTTCTTTGACTGTATTACAAAAACTTTTTCCAACAAGTGCTCAAACTTTGATGCTATACCCATAATGAGTCAGTAAATCGGGTATGCCCTTTTGAATCAAACACATTTTGATTATGCAAGTGCTGTTTTAGGGTTTATTGGTGATAGGATGAAAGAAGATAGCAATATAGTCTATTTTGCTAGATTTTGTCAACTTATATATACTTTCTATTGTCCTGATACACCACACACCTTTAGTGAGTTGATTGAACCCTTTAAGCTACACAAAAGGGATTTCACTGACTTATTATCTACTGATAATTAGAAGAATTTACTAAGACCCCTCCAAATTCTTTAGTCAGTCAAACAGTTCTTAGTAAATTCTGTTCCTCTCACATACAGTACCATATATCCTGATATAGCACCAGCACAATCTCAACCTCCATCAGCACCTACAACCAATACTCAACCAGCTCAATCTTCTCAACCACAACCATCTGCTACAACATCTAGACACAAACCTTCTAGAGCAAAATCTGTTCCTAAATCTCCAACAAGGAGAATAAGGATGATTCTTAGGGATAAGTCTGATGAAAAGGAGCAAGTCCAGGTTCATGCATCAGAACCTGTGACAGTAGAAGCTGAAATATAAATTTTTCTGAAGGAGGTAGGAGCTAAAAAAGATATTTTTCAGAAGGAAACTGAAGCTGAGAATTCTGGTATTTTAAAGAGGAAAAGAACTTTAAGTTTTGATGCTGCTAATGCAACACCTTCACAACAAAGGTCCAGATCAAAGAAAATGAGAGCAGGAAGACATATGGCACAACCTCACTCTGAGGATGCTCAAGAAGCTGAGGAAGGGGATCAAGAATCTCTGATCTCAACAGGACCAATAGTCATTGAAGCTTTGCCACCTCCACCTCAAGCTAAAGACACTATTTCAGACACAGTGATCACACCTCCTGTCTCTCCAATAAAAGAAAATGTTCAAGTTGAAGATTCAGGATTTAGTCCTGAAATTGACCTTCATAGGCTGATCATTCCATCTGTCCTGTTTCTAGAATCACCACAAGGACAAGTGACAACTCCACCTGTTTCTTCACTAAATGCCGAAGTTCCTCATACTCCAATTCTGGATGTGGAAACAGATGAAGTTGTACCAGAATCTCCAACAGCCACACACACACTTGTGTTGTCAGAAGATGATGAGTTTCTTGTAAGTTCAGGAGAGTCAGCTCCAGTAAACACACCAGCTCAAACTCTTGGAAAGGAGGCACTGATTAAAATGTTTGTTGAACAAGATGCTCCTGTTCCATAAGAAGAAACTCATAGAGGAGTTGAATGGACCAAGAAGTGGAATGAATCTGATTTCATTCTAAGCTCAAAAGTTCTATCAGATCATATTGTAAAAGCTGATGAGTTAATGACAAATTCTGACGATAAAGCTCAACTTAAAGTCACAGCTCTTAGTACTAAAAGCCTTCAAGGTCAACACTCCATTACTCATGCCAAGGTTGATAAGCTACAGGAAAATGCTGATAAGCTGGACAAGAACATGTTTATCAGACCTATTCATGAGAAAGTAAAGGCTATTGAGAAAGTTCAAGAAAAGCAACAGGCCCAACTGATTGAGGTCCTGCAGAATCAAGCCTCTCAACATGCTCAACTGAATGAAATTCAATCCTCAGTAGAACATCTTCTATCTTTACTCCTACCAGATGATGCCAAAAAAGGGGAGAATGTGGTGAAGTCCAAATGGTCAACTAGTCAAGTACTGAAGAAGAAGGATGATAAAGAAGATGAGCATGGAAACTCTAGCAAGGGCAAGGGTCAAGGTCAAGGGAAAAGCAACAAAGTTTCTTCAAGGAAACTAATTTCTGATTCTAACAAATCTTCTACACAGAAGAGGACAAGTTCTAAAGCTGTAAATGCTCAAGTTATGAAAGCAAGTTCTGATGATCAAAGTCTGATAACAAAGCATGATATTCTGATTCAAGCTGAAAGTTAAAATTCTCAGAAGTTTTTGTAAACTCTGAAGCTCAAGGGAAGGGAGACTACAGTCTATTATAAAGATCTCAAGATTCAGACACTTGATGAAGAAATTGCTAGAAGATTATTTCTCAAGCATAATCCTGGAATGTATTTAGAGACTTTAAAGGAGGAAGAAGCTAGATTTGCAGCCGAGAAGACAAATCTCAAGTCTAAAGCTTCCAATGCTAAGAAACCTCCAAGGCCTAAGGCAAAAGGCATTGTGATCAAGGAAAGCTCCGAGGCTTTAAAGTCCAAGACAAGGTCACAAGTTGAAATTGATCCCAAGGATAAAGGGAAAGGAAAGATTGATGAACCAACAAAGACACAGGAGATGAATATTCCTCAAATCCTAATGAAACCAGTGTGCAAAATGGTTCAAGTTTTTGATGATACAGTTGCTAAAGATGAAACTATTGAAACTCTGAAAAGAAGGAAGATAACTGAAGAGTCTAAGACAACGTCTGACATAGCTCAAGTTCTTCAGAGTGAAGAACAACAAGCTACAGAAGAAACAATAAATTCTGATCAAGTCATCAAGACATCAATCTTTGACAGTGCTCAAGTTAATTTGAACAAATTGACAGTTACTGATAAGAGAAAACTCCTATGGAAGAATGTTAATCCATCAGATCCAAAGAAAAGTCAATTGTTATCTGATTTCATGACCGTTGGATTGAAAGCCAGAGAAGCAAGAGACAGAGCTGGATTAGGTTCTGAAGAAGCCAAAATTAAGACAGGAGTTGAAGTGCTTACAAGAGATCCATTTTTGTTAATTGACAAACCTCTTGAAGAAGTTACACAGAAACACCTTGATAAGGTTATATCTGTTCAAGTGGTACTGGATGCTCATGATAAAAGTAATGTCAAAGAAAAGCTGATTCTATTTCTTGAAGATGGAAGAACTTACAGAATGTCAGAATCAGATGTGCTGAACAAATCTCTAAAAGAACTTCAATTCTTTTATTATCTTTTGGAGATAAATTCTGAGATTACTAGGAGATGGTCAAATTTCATAATGAAGACCATAAGGGATAAAACAAGAATTTCTGGATCAAGAGTTAAAGAATTCATTCCAAATATAGTTGAAGATGATGGATGTGAAATTTCAAAGAAGAAGGATTCTTCCAAACTTGAGGTTATTTTGAAAGAGAAATGCCTGTGCTATAATAAAGACTCATCCCATCCAAGAGTAATCAAACTTGGTGATGGATTGGAAAAAAATCACATCTCAGCACTTAGGACTGCAATCTACTAGATTGGAAGTCAAAATGAAGATATGAAACAAGTCAAAGCTACATTAGCTCAAGTCCTGAGGAATATAGAAGAGAAGCTGATATCAAACTTTGTCAAGAATCACTTTGGATTCAGATTGACTCAATAAGATTGGTAAAAGCGACAAGGACTGTAAGTTGTAGTTATTTGTCTAAATAAACTCTCATTGCATTTGTACTTAAATGTTTTTGACAACATCAAATCTATTAACTTGTATATTTTTTATAATTTACAAGTTGGGGGAGATTGTTAGATATATTTGAGATGTCATGTCTAATATGTTGTGTTTAGTTTCAGAACTTAATATCAGGACTTACTGAAAATCAGAACTTACTGAAGTCAAAACTTATATCAGAACTTAAGGCCGTCAGGATTTATATCAGGACTTAAGTGCGGGTACTTCAGATAAGGAAAGCAGCTGATTTACAGGAAAGGATCGTGACTAAAACAATAGAAGATATGCATGAATATTTGGACATTTAGAAGACTTGTAGAAGATAATATCTGATTGATATATTTTAGGAGACAAAATTATATTCCATATCAATTAGAAGATATCTTGTAACTGTGTACTATATAAACACATCTTAGGGTTTACACTATATGTGTTATCATTCACGAGGAAGAATATACATTGTAACCTAGTAGCTCTTAGTGATATTGTTCATCATTGAGAGAGAACTGTTCTATTGTAACGGAGTTTATTATATTGAATATACTTGATTACTGTTACATACTTGTGTTCAAAATTGATTTGATTGTATAAACACTATATTCAACCCCCTTTTATAGTGTTGTGTGACCTAACGAGTGGTATCAGAGCCTCTCTGTTGATTTACAAATAGTAAGATCCAGTTTATAATCATGTCTGAAGAAACATAAACCCCACCTAAGCCCACCAAAACTCAAGATACTCAAAACAATCAAACTCACAGTCGATATGAGAATATTAGGGTTCCCATACTGAGAGCATCTGAGTATCCTATATGGAAGGTAAAGATGGCTATGTTTCTGGAAGCCACAGATCCAGAATACCTTGATAGAACTAATGATGGACCATATAAGCCTACCAAGCTTTCTGTTGCAGTTGCTGATCAACCAGCAAAGATGATACCAAAGGAGAAAAGTGAGTACACAACTGAAGACATCTCATCTATTGCCAAGGATGCAAGGGTAAGGCATCTGCTGCATAGTGCAATTGACAATGTCATGTCAAACAGGGTAATTGGTTGCAAGACTGCAAAGGAGATATGATGTCATGAAATTTATGGTATGCTCAAGACTCATGAACTTGAGATGGATCAAAGGAGCAAAAGGCATGGAAGAAAGTCAAAGACAGTTGCTCTTAAAGCTGAGGAGGAATCTCCACTACTAGAAAAACGTCAATAGACATCGGATAAAAACCGATGTCTATGAATAAAAAAATCCGATATCTTCGTGGATGATGTTAAAGACCCCCCATTTAACATCAGTTTTAAACTGATGTGAAATATGACATATAACATCGGTTTTTAATATGAAATCGTTATCTATTTCTTGATGTTAAATTTCTAATGCACATATATCATTTATATAGTATTATAATCTAATATTTTTATCAATTTAAAGATATGCGGGATAAGCAATAATTTTGCCTCTGACCGGTATAATTTAGTTAAAACTGATGTTATTAATACTTTTTACATCGGTTTTCATAATAAAATGATGTTACTAATTGTTTTAACATCAGTTTTTTTAAAAAACTAATTTCTATAGTAGATGAAACTGATTTCTATCAGTATAATTAATATCACTATTTTGTAAGCAAACGTTGTCTAATGTACTCTTTATCATCGGTTTTTTAATCTAAAGCATTTGTCTGTTGTGGTATTTAACATCAGTTTTTCTGCATGAACTGGTGTATATATACTACTAAAACTGATGTTATTATGTTAAATTAATATCATTTTTCATTGAAATAAATGTTACTCATTTTAAAAATATAGATGCCAAAAAATTGTCAAAGGAAAAAACTATTAAAATTAAACTCTAATTATCATTACTAAATCAAACCAATCAAGTCTTACAACAATGAAAAAACCAAAAACTTGTAATTCTCACGCCAATAATATCATTCATACATTGCTCAAATGAATGTAGTCTGGTCACTGGTTCTTCAAGTATCAATGCAGTTGAGTTGGGTCATTGAGTCCTAAAAACATGGGCATCTGTCTTCTCTAGAGTGTTATTATTCTGCGCATGTCAAGGTTAAAAATTAATTCATCTTAATGATGAACACTTGGAAATTGTATATAAAAGGATAGAAAAAATTCAAAAAGAAAAGATACCAAGTATAACAACAACTTAGGATATGCATAACAAATAAAAATTTACTATCAAATTATTTTTGGAAAATGAACTTACATGAAGCATACACTCAACAGCTTTTTCTATTACGAGCAAATATCTGAATGGTTGGTCCGGGGATTACCCTTGATCCTTCTTTGAAACACCATTCAGTTCTATTCTTCGTCTTTATGCTCAGTGGATGTCGACTTTCAGTTTTGAAACTTTTAATAACATATGTTGTTAACTGCTCCTTTCGAAAACAAGCTTCTAATAATCTGGTAGTCAGTCTTAGGTCGTCATTCTACAGTTTTAAAGAAGAAACATGAAGGTTATTAGCATCCTTATTCCAGGGTTACCTGCGAAACAAGAACTAATTAACTATAGATAAAAAAAAACTGAGGGATACATAAGGATCGCTACTTAAGCAATCGCTTTAAAGGTAAAATTTTCAACATATTTTTCTACTATATAGGAATTCTAAAACAATATATGCATACTTAACATTAAAGATAAGCACTCACAGAGATTACACTATGGTATTTATATCTGATTATCAAATGAATGTTAGCTATGTAAATTAACCTTGAACTAACCTTATAAATTATATGACCAAAATTAGGACAACTAACCTTGAACTGCATGTTATTGCCAAGAGTAACATAACTAGGGGAATGGCGATCTATGGTGCTGGCTCCAATGGTAGAACTTGACTATGTGTTTATATATACTGACTATGTGCAAGTGGTGTAAAACATAGGTGGTGTCCAAGAACTTGACTATGTGTTTATATATATACTGAATATAATATACTACTAAAGAAGTTAGGCTTACCGAAGGAGTTAACTAACCTAAACATTTTGAGTTTTGTTTAGTTTCTTTCATTTTTTAGTATTAGTGTTACAGCTCTTGCAAAGTAAGGAAAAGCTTGTAACTTTTGCAGATGATGAAGGATGGACACCACTTCATTATGCGGTGAAGGAGCAATTAGTTTCAGTATTTCAAGCCATCATAAAATCCTTGAACAATGAATTTGTGTACAGCCAATCAACACCATTTCATGCAGCTGCCAAATATGGATATGACTCTTGTATTACAGAACTGATGAAATCGTGGCCGAAGTCGTCTTTGGCCTACATAGCTATTAATAAAACTTTTCAAGATTATACAAAAAAATTTAGTAGTACATATGAAAAAGCTTCTGGAATAGAAAGATCAGGATGGCAATACACCTCTCCACCTACTCCGGTTATCTCTTTCCTACCGAGGCACGAATGAATGTTACGTTCCAGAGCTCATAAATCATAAAGGACTAGATCTAATGGCAAAGAAGAACAAAAGATGGACTCCTCGAGATTTGTTGTATTTAGAAGATGGAATTACTGATGAATAGGTTCTTAAAAAAATAGGTTTAAATTAGCTTACAACAACTAATCTTATTGATATCTAATCCCTGTTTAAGGTAAAAAATTTAATATAAAGTAGGTACTGTTTTGTTTTTGTTTTTAATACACGTAGAACCTAATTTAGAACCTCCATCTTGGTAAATATGGTGTTTTAGTACGTAGTTAATTGTAAGTTAACTCTTTAGTCTCTACAAGTGAGGCCTCAAGGGCATTTAAGGTTGTCAGTGCTGGGGGTTTTAGTATATATAGTAGTATATAATTTCTATTCATGTTTGGTTTTAGCTAATATAAAAAAAGTCTTTTCAATTTATTTCTTAACATTGAAGATAAACATTTGTTAAATTTGTAAGCTTTACTTATAGGTACAAATTAAAGTTACACTTGACCATGCCCAGACTAATCAGCACCGGAAGTTTTGGGAGGTCTTGTTTTTGGCAGAAAGGCACAGGCACAGAGAAGGATAGGGATATCTTTTAAAGTATAGTACTTCCAAATAGACGACAAACAAAAGATGGTCTACTCAATAAATGTAGAAATGAAATGATGGACAATAGTGATGCAAAGATGAGAAAAAGAGAGTAGAAACGTACAATGACAAGACCAACACCCAAATAGTAGTTGTTGCACTTATGACTACAGTTACTTTTACGGTGGGAATTATTAATCTTGTACTTTGCATTATTAAGCATTCAAATGTTCTCATTTTTCTAAAAAGGTGCAATGTATAACCGCTAATCACTGAGCATGATAGCAGGTATTAATTTTAACAAATCAAATGAAAAAACCCATCTTATAGGAGGAAATGGAAGATTAATAATACATAGTATGGCACAGTCCTTCCTGTCTATAGCGCAGAGATCCATATAGAGACTACAACTAAATAACGTTGGATAATGTTACCATACATGTTGCAGTGAAAGCCTGGATCAACATCGTTTTGAATCCGCTGCTTCTTTTGCTGTTCTTTGAGATTCCAAAGCTTCTTCTTCCCTCTTCTTTTCAACTTCAAGTTTAGCGAGCACCTATAGGATATTATACAACTAATAAGCATCTACAATTCCAAAATATATGCGGTCCCATTGCTAGAAGCTCCAGTAACCTACATTTGTCATGGTGTTATATTTATATTAAATTTTTGGAAGATACCTCTGCTTCTTCAAGAGCCGCATCATATCTTATTCTTCTTTCTTCAATTTGAGATCTGTGTTCATGTCTCCTTTGTACACCAGTTAAGTACTTATCAAGATCCTCTGCACTAAATGATTATATATCTTCTCAACCAGTATGAATGATACTACTGACTCGACAACATTGATTAAAATTTCTATTATGAGAATTAACAACCAGGAAAGGCAGAATTATTCTGAAATCAAAAGTGTACCCTTTTGTATTCATATATATCAACTACAACCACTAACACAATTTCCAGAACCACCAATAGAGACGCGTATACATAAAATATTCACAAATCCACTATGATTTGCATTGAAAACATATAAAAGGTATTTTGTGCCATAGAAACTAGCATATAAATGCTATACAACTATTACATAAATAAACAAGCAATAGATAGAAGAAAGTCAAATACGAGATCAGAAGCTGAGGTTTGCACTTGAAACCAACGCACTATATTACTGAGATTGGATTGTTAAACCTATCAAAACAGATAGTGAAAAATAAATGAGAAAATTAAACATATAAGAATCACATAAAATATCAAACAACACTAATATATAACTTACAACCCGAGAGTGCAGCTTGTTTAGCAGCAAAACACTCCGAAAGAACACCATTTCTGAAACCAAAATTGCACCATTTCATAAACACAACATCAACACACAAATATAGATCCGATTTGTTCACATTAAAATTTAACAGGGGAAAATGAAGAGAAAAAAACATGGTATTGAATTGCATACAACTAATTGGAAGGCCTTGAGATTCGCTAGTATAGAATCTTAAGTAACAGCTTACATTAGGTGATGATATAGACTCCAAATTACTGCGTTGCAAGACTCCAAATTTTCACTTGATCAAAAGTTAAAATCAAAAACAAAACATTATCCTCACTCCATACCACAAAAAAAACATAACAATAAGTAAAAAAAAATAAAAAATACATTTGACACAACATACACAAGCATATACATTAAAATTGACACCCACATAAGCAATTCAAACAGTTACTCAACTTATTAAAAAATTAATTAAAAATTATCCTGCTCAAATCAAACAAGTACTCAACTAATTAAAAACAATTAGGGTTCCAAATCAACTATTTAAACTAATTAAAATTAACTGATTAAAAAATTAACCCCCTAATTTAAAAATTAGATTTTAAAGGTTACCCAATTCAAGTTTTGGCCTCCTTATGCTTTAAACTCCGATTCTTACCTCTTTAAGACTTTTTCAATCTCCGAAGAAAAGAGAGCAGAGTTGGGGAGAACTGGTTTGGGGAGGGAGGTATTAGATCGACGGAGAGGAGAGAGTCGAGCACAAAGAGCATAGATAGTCGAGTTCTCCAGTCGATGAATTGAATCGAGTTCTTCAGTCAAGAGAGTAGAGAGAGAAGAGAGAGAGCTGGTTTGAGAAGAGATAGAAATGAATGTTTTTTATTTTTGTTATATGTTTTTAGATAAGGGAGGGGGACATTTGGATACTTAAAAAATTTCAAGGAAAAACGGGGGATTTTTAAGAGGGAATGAAATATTTGGCTAAGGGGGGAAATGTGGGAGGCACGCTGAATAATTTTTTTTAAACAGACTTACAACATCAGTTGGGCTAAAAAATCGATGTCTATATTAACAAAAGACATCGGTTGATAAAAAACGATGTCTAAAAAACCTTTTACATCGGCTCCAAGAGCAACCCATGTCTAAGAGGCGATGTCTATTCTACTCTTTCTAGTAGTGCTCCTAAAGTGGTTGTCTCAAAGAGGGGCAAAGGAAAGGCTCTTGTTATTCCCAGTGAACTAACAATGAGATTTACAGAAGGGGGGTTGAATGTAAATCTCAAAACTTTTTCAAGTTTTGAGCAGTTTCTAACGCTAAGTGTTTTAATGAACAAATGTGTGTGAATTGCTTTAAGCTAATACAGACATATATATATTCAAACACAAATGTAAAGAACACAAAAAACTTAAAAACTTTTCTGCTGGATTTGTTGTTCCACCAGAGATGTGTTATTTCAGAAAATTTATGATTCAAAGAATTAAATCACAGCTGTGTCCTAGTACAAACTAGATGATTTTCTCTCTGGACTTTTCTAAACAGCTCTGGAAAATTCACCATCTAATTACTAGCTGCTACTTTGTTTATATATCACCAAGTTTAAAAGTGAAGACAAAACTGTAAAATACAATTAAAAGATTCTTCACATGTTTCTTCTTCATTTCTCTATCCAATGCAATTTAGGTTTAGCTGTGAATCTTTGAATACTTCCTTGTTTGCACCAGAATGGAAATGCTGCTTTTTCTTGATTCCTCCAAGAGGCTACCACATTCCAGTTTGTCTCTGTCAACCCATGTGCCTCTGTCAGCTTATGAATTGTCACTATCAACTGCTATTGAACTTAGCATCCGTTGAAGCTTTCATCCGTTGATGGCTTTATCCATTGAAGCTTTATCCGTTGATGCATTAGCAGTTGAAGCTTTATCCGTTGATGCATTAGCAGTTGAAGCTTTATCCGTTGTAGCACTCATCCGTTGATGGATGTTATCCGTTGAAGCTTTAGACACATCCGTTGAAGCTTTTTTTCTCATCCGTTGAAGGCCTTCAATATCAGTTGATACTACTTCACTTATACAAAATTACAAGGCATGAAATATTTACAGTTAGCCCTCCTATTTGAATATCCACTAGTAGTCAACATGACTTATAATTTCCCACAACATCTAAGAATTACAACTTAAATACAGAGAATGAAATGTGCTACAATACTAAAATTATTTCTAAGTAAAGCTATTCCTTCAACGGATAGCCGTAATGGTCTTATCCGTTGAGGCTACAAACACCAGATTTCTACTTAAGTGTTTTGTTGAACTTATCATCAAACTAATACACATATTCCTAACAATCTCCCCCTATTTATGTCTACTAGAACTGTAGGCATACAAGTAGAAATTCAAAAGTGCTGCAAAAGTATATATACTGAGATAGAATTGAAGAATTACATTATTTCCAAGAGTGCTCCTTTAGCTTGAGCAGATTAATTCCTTTTCCTTTGATCCCTTATTTTCTTCCCTAGCCTTTTAATAACCCCAATTTTTGGGAAATTTTTGAAACCCTTATGAATAGTATTTTTGATGAATGAGAAAACTTTTCATGCCACACTATGTAGGGGTTCTGTTATTGATCTTCTGGGATATTATTAGTACTCTATGTGGTATATAAGTGTATGTAAAGATCGTCAGAATCCAATTTCCGAACACTTGGATTTTTCCCGGAAATCCACTAGATACGGAAAGGATTGAGTATAAGGTAACATGATAAAAATGATTTAAATTAAAGGATTATAATAGAGGATCATAAAAAGGAATATAATGTATTGAGAAAGGTTAAGGGAACCTAAGTAATAAGATCCCGGGTATGATCCCTCAAACGATAAACGAAAACGAAAGTTAAGCGAACCGTATAACAGATCATCGGTCATTAGACAAACAATTAGGAAGTTAATCAAAGGGATTAGAGAGGATGATGTCACCCAACCAATGAGAAAGGGACAAGGAGGGGAGGATGACATCATGAGGATGACACAAGCATGACATGGGAAGGAAGGAGGTGTGGTTGAATGAGAACCACACAAATTCAAGGGCAACAAGGTAATTGACTAAATCAAACACAAAAACAAATCAAACAAGCCAAGCAAAATCATTTTTCATCAAAATCAAAAAGAAACCAAGGCTTGTTCTTGAGAGCTCTCGGCTTTTTACTATTCAAAAGGGCAAGAATTTCAAAATCAAAGATCCAAGCTTCCTAAATTGGTGAGTTAATTCCCTAATCATCTTCATGCTTAGTTAGGGCTATATCATGAGTTAAATGAAGAAGACTATGAATAGTGTTTTCAAGTTTTTAACTTGAAGTTTTTCTTGTTTTCCTTGAAGATCCAAGCATTCCTAAGACCTCTCAAAGCTTCTTAAGGCTTCCTAGCTCCTCCCACCACTTCAAGGAAGGTATACCATCTCCAAACCCTAGATTCCTATGTATTATAAGATGATTTTGATTAGTAGGGTGATATTGTAGCTTGATGTTGTGATTTAGAGTTTGGGATTTGAAATGGTAGTGAAATGGAATGGTAAATGTTGTTGTTTTGATTAAAAGAACTTAAGTATGATTAAAGTTAAGCTTAGGCATAAGTATGAATGTTAAAATTGAATTGGTTGGGGTTGTTATGATGTGATAAGGATGGATGTTGGTTGTATGTTGGATTTGAGGTTGAATTGGGATGGTTTTGAATGGTTTAAAATTGGGAAATCGCGTAAACATAGCCGTCGTAACGTCCGATTTTCTTTAGACTGTTTTTGTGCATAACATTAGGACCCGAGAACCCCCTGCTAGATTATGACCATTGCCATGTTTAGATAGCTCGTGTTATGAGCTTCGTTTTGATTTGTAGTTCGTTCGATTCCGATGCACAGTTTAGGAGAAACGACCGTTTCAAGTAACGGCATTTCGCGAACGAAACTTTTCCCCTCGCCTTACTTTGAAACAAAGGTTAAAGACCAAAAAGGGTTAATTAATGCATGAAACATTTATGGTAAGTGTGTTAGGCAGTTGGTAAGACACTCGCGAAGGAATCGCCTCAAAACTCGTAAAGGTTAAATTATTAAAAATGGTGGAGCCGAGGGTACCCGAGTGACTTAAGCGAGTCAGTAAGCGTAAAGCGAGCGTTAGAGTCTAAGTTGGTTAATGTATAGATTTACAAGTGACTTTGGTTTAATTCCAACTTACTTGTTGATTATAGGTTACCAGACTCATCCCGAGCCATTCGTAACCCCCAGTCGCTCAGGCAAGTTTTCTACCCGTTATACTGTTGTTGTGATGTATATATGTATATGCATTATCTTGCGGTAGATGCATGTTGGTTAATTAGCAAATATTGCGATATATTGTAGCATGTTATATGGTACATATGCATGCCTGTTTCGTATTCTTGCCATATATATAATTGTTGATTCAGTTGATAATACCTACGCTAGAGGATAGCGGTAATTTGCATATACCCTTAGTATAGGGACCCAAAGGTGAAAATATTTTCTAAAACCGGGAGTCGAGGATCCCGAGTAGATTTTGTATATATATATATATATATTTATATATATATATGGTCATAGTTTTCAAACTATTAATCGAATAAGGGTTATTCGATAACTTTATATTAATTATTGAATATTATTTCGAATATTATTCGAGGGCTTATGACTCCTTTATATTAATATTGAATATTACTTGGATATTCATTCGAGGATGTATGACTCCTTTATTTTATGAATAATCTTTATAATATTCATTCGAGGTATTATGACTCCGCTTATTACTTAATAATATTCTTTATTTTATTAAAGAATAAGGTGTCGATAATTAAACTCACTTTTGATTATTCAAATAAAGATAGTACTTTCATATAAGTATATCTTTGGATATTTAATATTCATTTCAAGTATAAGTTTCAAAACTTCTACTTCAATTATTTTTATAAAGATTATTCTTTATGGGAATATTATTTAAATAATAATATTCAGATTTTTTCTAATATATTGGGACTGATTTATTTCATTAAATCAGCATTACTCCAAACACTCTTTAAAGTGTTTTCAAGTCTTTAAAATGATTTTCAAAAGTTAGAGCGGATCCCAAAACTCATTTTTATATTTAAGATCTTCCTTTTAAAAAGGGGATTTAAATACTCGCTCAAAACCGGAGGGATCCGGCTCTGTGGTGTATTTTATATTCGCAACAAGGTTGTTGTCTTGATAAAAGAGTTTTTGATTACTTACCCAACACTCGGGAAGTAAAATTCTTGGAACAAGTTAATCCATTAACAGGCATCGCCGGGGAAATATCGGTGAGTTTTCCTTTCCAACTAGATACGACTTCTTGGTGGAGCCGTATCAACAAGTTTCTACTTGGGGAAAGGGGGGACGAGCTTTACGTTTCAGAGTCATGGATTTCATCTAAACTAGGAGTGGCGTAAGTGGTCGAGTAGCGCCGGCCCAGCCTTATTATATTGGCCCAAATGGCCTGGAAGTTCCGCTAAGGCGGTCCATTCCTTAGGAGTTCAGTGTTCGGTTGACAAGTAAATCCGACAGGTTCTCCTCTACATGTAGAAAATGGTGGGGTTGCACTACTACGACTGATCATCGTAAGTGGTCTTCCTGGCGCGGTAAACTCTCGTAATGAGTTCATCATCTAATTGGATATTTCTGCAACACTACCCAGAGCACTTTGATAGAAAGGCTACGGTTGGGCGATTGTTGAGTGTTGGCAGGGTCAAGTTTTGAAAATGATGTTTGTATCAAATAAAGTATCTCGTAACTTTATTTTATTTTGATGATATTTTAAAGATTTGATCTATTCAAATCTGGTCTTGTAGTCTCATCTATGTGATGAACTTTTGAACTAATTATAACTTGAACGGTGATAATTCAAGTAGTATTTGGAAAAGATATAAGTATATCGGAGTATCTTGTAACTTCATCTTTTAAACTTATATCTAGTAAATGATTATCTTACGAATGACAAAGACTTTCAGAAAAACGTTGAGACAAGGTTAGATATATGAGATCACCTTGCAACGATATTTTTTATACAGTTATAAACTGGAACTTTGTGTATATTATACATGGAAGAGGACTTCCAAGATTTTGAAAAGTATATATGTATATATACTGAATATTTTGCGACTTCATCGCATTAAGATATCAAACTTGGTTCATTTCTTTTGACCAAGACTTTCATGAGTACTATGAGAAGGCTCATATATTGTTAATCATTATACATATTATTTTGGTGGGCTTGCTGCTCACCCTTGCTTTCTTCTTTCATCACACAACAACAGATAGAAAAGATGAACATGACCAAGCTCCCGATTCGCGAGCGGATAGGAAACGTTCCGCAGTTTCCTATAGGCGTTGATGTCGCTGTAGCTGAGGTAGGAACTACCAATAGGCTAGGCTTTCAACTTCTGATGTACCAGAATATGTATATTTATGAATTGTAATAATGGCAAAGAAATGTAAATTTATTCATAAACCTTTTAAGGTGTATTCGCATATAATTGTGGAATAAAACGACTTGTGATTATTTTTGGATATTCATCTCTGAGACTATAACTTGTGGTGTGTGTGTTTATTGTGGGGTCACAGTACAGAGTAGTTGATTGTTTATTAAGATTGGGTGTTATTAAGGGAAATGGAACTCGTGACAACCCGGATCCCCGACCCCGGATTTGGGGGTGTTACAGAAATGGTATCAGAGCTAAGCGTTATAAACCTCAGAGATGATGTGACGTTAAGATAATAAGTTCACTAAGATAATAAGAACTCTTGCCAAGTTCATAGTCAGACTACCTAACGTAGTACTGACAGTTAAAACCCTTATGGGAACCCCTATAAATATCGTGATAGTAGCGTAGTTCGTTATCGTACATGGTAGCGGGACTCCGAACCCTGAGGTTGAGGAGCAACAGCGCGATGATGTTTTATTACTAATTAAAGATCGGATTGTGGATCCGATAGAGTGTCCTAATGCAGGACCGGATGATGTTGATATTGGGGATGTAGCGGTTGAGGATGTTTTCCTAGAAGGGATAGTTGTTGAGGAGGATCCCGTGGAGGATCCTGACAAGAATGAATAAAGGACCACTGAGGAATTGATGACCATGGTTAGGGAAACTACCAGAGGTAGGATTGGTCGGTCACTACCGGAGGTTCGTTCAAGTTTGTAAAGATAGTAGCCCCCTTTAACGCGGCTTACTCGTAAGACTGAGAAGTTCGAATGGACAGAGAAATGCGAGAACAGCTTTCAAGAACTGAAGCAAAGGTTGGTGACGGCCCCTATGCTGGCGTTGCCGGATGGAAAAGGAGATTCTGTGAAGTGTAGTGACGCTTCGCACAAGGGCTTAGGGTGCGTGCTTATGCAGCACGATAAGGTAATCCCGTACATGTCAAGACAATTAAGGTAATATGAAATTCGATATCCCCACCCATGAGCTTGGGCTCATGGCAATAGTTTTGCCCTAAAGATTTGAGGCACTACTTGTATGGAGAGAAGTGTGAGATTCATAAACCATAGGAGCTCTAGTACATTTTTACGTAGAAAGAGCTCAACATACGCCAGAGGAGGCGGTTAGAGCTAATCAAGAATTATGATTGGGAGATTCTTTATCATTCGGGGAAAGCCAATGTGGTGGCTGATGCCCTTAGTAAAAAGGAGAGACTCAAGATGATAATGTCTTTGAGAGAGTTTATAAGAGTTTTTGAGAAAATGGAAATAGAAGTGAAGGTAACCGGAGCCGGTACCGAAAAGCTGTTTGAGATTGCAATACAGCCCGAATTATTGGAAAAGAACAGATTGTGCCAGAAAAAGTGATGAATGAAGACAGAGAGCCAACAAATGATAAGAGATTAATACCGAGAAAGATGATAAGGGAATAATGAGGTATTCCTACAGAATTTGGGTTCCAAATGTTCAAGAGCTTAAAGATTTGATCTTAGATGAAAGCTAGTTTGAGGAATAAGATTTAGAGCAAACCCTGAACGTGATAGTCAGGGAGGTCGCCATCAAGATAGAAGGAACCCATAACATGATGAAGTGGAAAATGAGGATTTAAAATATGTAGGATGACCCCGATTATGGGGAGGAGGATGGAATGTTCAGACTAAGGAAATAGAAGTCGAGTAAGGAAATGAGACCCAAGACGGTACTCCTATACGAAAATTTATGGACCTTTCTAGACAGAACTTAGAATATTATCCCCAACCACCACCTTGAGGAAACAATGCGGTGAGAAATTCTTTCAGGGCCTTTAAGTCGCTAAGCCCTTAGAGTTCCAAGGAACAAGATGAACCAGTCGAGGCAAGAACCTCGCTAAAGGAAATATAGGAATCATTTGAGATTCTAAATGATGGACGAATCACAAAAGACTGTTTTGTCACTTACCCTCCTAAGAGAGAGGCCACCCGCTGGTGAAAGGCCAAGGAAGGTACGAAGCAAGAGATTATAATAAACTAATTTAAGTTCAGTCAATTATTTTCGGGAAAGTAATTCCCAAAGATAAGGAGATAGTGTAAAAGCTTTGGAGCTAGAACAAAAGCGGATGAGTATGATGAATTATGAATCTAAGTTGTAAAAGTTGTCAAGATTCGTTCTGAGGACACGAATCCAGAATGACGGGATGTTTGAAATCGATGCTTATGTTGGGTTGGTTCATGAAATAATGATAAGAGAAAGGAAAATAAGAAGAAACTGAAGTGGAAAGGAATATAAAGGCAATAGAGTTTGAGGAATGATAAAGAAGTTGGGTATGAGGAAACCCTAAAGACTCGTAGCAATAGAAATAGAAAAGTATGTAATCGTCAGGATGAGGGTGATTCACCATGAGTTAAAATTGATGGTTGAAGGCATAAGAGATACATATATTTTATCCCCTATAAGTTGGGAGGATTCGAGGAAACCTTGAGATAATGGGAGGATTCGAGGAAACCTTGAGATAATTTGAAGGATAAATAATGAGACGCGGATAGACTGAGGAGACAAGGAAGTAAGAAATTAGGAAAATTGGATGAAGGAAGTGACCCTCAAGAATGTGAAGTGTAAGACCGGTGGCTTGATACCCAGAAAGGGAGACGCCAGGTATGAAAGATATCCCAACATTGAGGTGACTGTTGAGATAAACAACAAAAGTAAATAAGGAATTATTAAGACGAGGTTCACGTTGAACACGACCAATATCTTCCAGAACATCCTTGTTATCGTTACCAGATTAGGCAAGAAAAGCGGATAACCGTTGTTATCTTTTGAAGGCTATATTGATTGACCTCATTTTGAATACAAATGTTATTGTGAAATTAGGCATATACTATCGAGGTGGGAATGATTGAATAAGACACCCTTATCAGGGATATATGACTTGATTTATCTATGGAAGGATGCAGGTACCTTTTAAAGGTGGAATTAAGGATAGAACATCGGTAACTTAAAATGAATCCTAGGGGAATGCATAAAGCTTGGCATTTCACCCTTAGTAGGGATAATATGAGTTTGACAGTAGGATTTGGAAAGGGTTAAGGTAACAACAACCTTTAAGTATCAGTGGAGAAATTTTTCAGAAGTATATAGACAATGATTCTGGTATTAGTAAACGGTATTTTGATATGCCCTGTATCTAAGGAATACAGGAGGAACGATTCAAGGATAACCCTAGAGGTTTTACAAGGAGAAAGGTAATATTCAAAATTTTCAAGAATAGAAATGTTGATAAAGGAAATATGACGTAATTATATTGATGCCAAGTGAGGCACGTGTTAAACCACGAGAAGGTATGGATCGAACCAGTAATGGTCGAAATTGTTCAGGGCAATTAGGACTTAAGATAAAAGATGTTCTAAGTATAATTGAGAGTCAGTCGTGACAATGATTAACCTCTAAAGACTGAGGCAATAACTTATGGAAACAAAAAATGGTGATTTTTTTTTACTCATCAGATTTTAAGGAAAACATCTTCACATCAGCTGTGATGGAAATGAGGTAGAAAATTTAGTTGAAGGTGGTTAAAAGACATTGATTATAAGGAACTATTACTATCAGGAAAGGCCAAAGAGGTGGCCGACACTTTAACGGTAAAAGGATAATTGTAGGCGCTTGTGCCAAAGAATACAGTGATGATGGTTAAAGCTGTGAAGGTTGTATTATGGTTTGGAAGATTGACATTCCTTCTGATGACTGTGCAATACCCAACCGTAATAGTAGTTGGTAAAGGTTTAATTCGTGTAATCGCCATGAACGGGCTATCTATCTTAGAAGGTCCTATCTTGAGATAAGCCAGGACCATATTTCAAAAAGGACTAAACAAACCTTTGAGTTAAGTCTTCTATTGAAGGCATATGATTAAGAATGGTATTAACCTGCTATCGTTGCTTTGAGCGAAACTCTTCTGCAATTTTATCTGCTTCATGTCATGTATGTATGTCAGAATCAGGAGTGTACTCCATAAATCATGAATGGTGATTATGTTACCTCCTTAGAAGAATTAGATACGAGATGTATGGACTCCGTATGGTTAGCTATTAAGATTTCATGGAAAGTGAATGATGACAGTAGGTCAGTGGTGGACCATAGTAAGGCAGCAATGATTCTGCGAGTAATGAGCTGATTACAACCATGAGAGTTGTATTGGAATGGATGTTGAGATTAAGTACCACTAATCGGGTCGTGGTAGTGTATAAATTATCATTGATAGACTAATTAAGTAGAGTATCTACCTATTGAATATTTATTCCTTCTTATCAATAGAGAGTCGTATTACTATACGAGGAAGGTTGCGGTGCAAGCATAGAATTATAGTAACGATGATGTATAGAATGAGATCCCAGATTCGAGTTTCGATGTCGAGGGAGTTTTAAAGGTGATTGTGTATAAGCTCGAGCAAGAGCATGGGTCCATAGAATGATGGACGGAATAGCAAAAAAAAAAATTTAAGCATGTGAAATGCGATGCGATAATACTTAATGTTGATATATATACATATATGTTTCGTTCTCCTATGACAAACCTCTATAATTCAGAGGTAGGTTCCAAGCCAGATATTTTATGGCAATATTTTTCATATATACAATTCTCTTCAGTTCGTTCTTTTCTCTTCTTTTCATTTCGTGTAAACTGAGAAGAACAACCCTTCCAGAAGGGGAGGTATTGCCGAATGACTATCTATCTGTGTGATAGAAGCCGAGTAGGATACCAGCTATTGTTTAATTGCTTGTCAAGTACTAAAGGCTGGCCACCTTCTGTACTAACTATGCGATATAACAAGTATTCATGATCATAGTGATCTCTCAACAAATTCCTTACTTCTATATGATTGATCAAATTTTTGGAAAATAGAAACAGCTGGAAAAATGATAATAAAATTGTGATAGTATTCGGGATGGAAACACATTCGTGATACTAAGGTTGACGTGGTTATTAAAAGGTTATAGAACGCTAACGAGCAAAAGTATAACCAGTATAATATTAGGAACAGAAGGTGATAGCGATTACGAACTGGAAAAGAATGGGTATTGAGAAGCAAAAGCTATAATGTTAGAAGCTATGATGAGAGTCTGTGCAATAGACTTGAAAGAATTTGGAATGATCACTTAATGCGGATTGAGTTATCTTACGACAATAGATCATATGTCAGTATCGAGATATCGCCTTAGGAGATCCTTGAGGGAAGACAATGTCGATCTACCTTATGTTAGGATGAAGTTGTAGAGCGCAAGATGCTCGGACCCGCAATAGCCCAAAGGGCCATGGATATAATAGATCTAATCAGAGGACGGCTGGTAGTAACCCAAGATGGACATAAGAGGTATGCTGATTTGACTCGAAAGGACAAAGAGTATGAAATAGGGGACCTAGAAATGTTATAGGTATCCCTTGGAAAGGATTGATGAGGTTCGGAAAGAAAGGAAAGCTAAGTCCATAAATTGTTGGACCCTTGGATATATTAAGACGTTTTGGGAAGTTAGCATATGAGCTAGCCCTACCCCCGAACATGTAGTAAGTTCATAGCGTGTTCCACATATCAATGTTAAGGAAGTGTAATTCGGATGCCAGACAAATAGGGGCATATGAGTGCATAGACACGCAACCCGACGTAACCTATATGGAGCAACCAAGAAGGGTTATAGAGTGAAAAGGAACAAGTGCTTAGGAGAAGGGTTATCAAACTAGGCGGAGTTTGGTGGTAGGACCACAATGTGGAAAAATTTACTCGAGAGTTAGAAAGTGCAATGCTAAGAGAGTATCCCTATTTATTTTCAATTTGATTCCGGGACGGAATCCTTTTAAGGAGGGGAGACTGTAATAACCCCAATTTTTGGGAAATTTTTGAAACCCTTATGAATAGTGTTTTTGCTGAATGAGAAAACTTTTCATGCCACACTATGTAGGGGTTCTGTTATTGATCTTCTGGGATATTATTAGTACTCTATGTGGTATATAAGTGTATGTAAAGATCGTCAGAATCCAATTTCCGAACACTTGGATTTTTCCCGGAAATCCACTAGATACGGAAAGGATTGAGTATAAGGTAACAGGATAAAAATGATTTAAATTAAAGGATTATAATAGAGGATCATAAAAAGGAATATAATGTATTGAGAAAGGTTAAGGGAACCTAAGTAATAAGATCCCGGGTATGATCCCTCAAACGATAAACGAAAACGAAAGTTAAGCGAACCGTATAACAGATCAGCGGTCATTAGACAAATAATTAGGAAGTTAATCAAAGGGATTAGAGAGGATGATGTCACCCAACCAATGAGAAGGGGACAAGGAGGGGAGGATGACATCATGAGGATGACACAAGCATGACATGGGAAGGAAGGAGGTGTGGTTGAATGAGAACCACACAAATTCAAGGGCAACAAGGTAATTGACTAAATCAAACACAAAAACAAATCAACCAAGCCAAGAAAAATCATTTTTCATCAAAATCAAAAAGAAACCAAGGCTTGTTCTTGAGAGCTCTCGGCTTTTTACTATTCAAAAGGGCAAGAATTTCAAAATCAAAGATCCAAGCTTCCTAAATTGGTGAGTTAATTCCCTAAACATCTTTATGCTTAGTTAGGGCTATATCATGAGTTTAAGCCATCAATTCCTTCTCAATCTTCTTCATTTAATCAAAGAAGAAGACTATGAATAGTGTTTTCAAGTTTTTAACTTGAAGTTTTTCTTGTTTTCCTTGAAGATCCAAGCATTCCTAAGACCTCTCAAAGCTTCTTAAGGCTTTCTAGCCCCTCCCACCACTTCAAGGAAGGTATACCATCTCCAAACCCTAGATTCCTATGTATTATAAGATGATTTTGATTAGTAGGGTGATATTGTAGCTTGATGTTGTGATTTAGAGTTTGGGATTTGAAATGGTAGTGAAATGGAATGGTAAATGTTGTTATTTTGATTAAAAGAACTTAAGTATGATTAAAGTTAAGCTTAGGCATAAGTATGAATGTTAAAATTAAATTGGTTGGGGTTGTTATGATGTGATAAGGATGGATGTTGGTTGTATGTTGGATTTGAGGTTGAATTGGGATGGTTTTGAATGGTTTAAAATTGGGAAATCGCGTAAACATAGCCATCGTAACGTCCGATTTTCTTTAGACTGTTTTTGTGCATAACATTAGGACCCGAGAACCCCCTGCTAGATTATGACCATTGCCATGTTTAGATAGCTCGTGTTACGAGCTTCGTTTTGATATGTAGTTCGTTCGATTCCGATGCACGGTTTAGGAGAAACGACCGTTTCAAGTAACGGCGTTTCACGAACGAAACTTTTCCCCTCGCCTTACTTTGAAACAAAGGTTAAAGACCAAAAAGGGTTAATTAATGCATGAAAAATTTATGGTAAGTGTGTTAGGCAGTTGGTAAGACACTCGCGAAGGAATCGCCTTAAAACTCGTAAAGGTTAAATTATTAAAAATGGTGGAGCCGAGGGTACCCGAGTGACTTAAGCGAGTCAGTAAGCGCAAAGCGAGCGTTAGAGTCTAAGTTGGTTAATGTATAGATTTACAAGTGACTTTGGTTTAATTCCAACTTACTTGTTGATTATAGGTTACCAGACTCGTCCCGAGCCATTCGTAACCCCCAGTCGCTCAGGCAAGTTTTCTACCCGTTATACTGTTGTTGTGATGTATATATGTATATGCATTATCTTGCGGTAGATGCATGTTGGTTAATTAGCAATTATTGTGATATATTGTAGCATGTTATATGGTACATATGCATGCCTGTTTCGTATTCTTGCCATATATATAATTGTTGATTCAGTTGATAATACCTACGCTAGAGGATAGCGGTAATTTGTATATACCCTTAGTATAGGGACCCAAAGGTGAAAACATTTTCTAAAACCGGGAGTCGAGGATCCCGAGTAGATTTTGTATATATATATATTTATATATATATATATATATGGTCATAGTTTTCAAACTATTAATCGAATAAGGGTTATTCGATAACTTTATATTAATTATTGAATATTATTTCGAATATTATTCGAGGGCTTATGACTCCTTTATATTAATATTGAATATTACTTGGATATTCATTCGAGGATGTATGACTCCTTTATTTTATGAATATTATTTATAATATTCATTCGAGGTATTATGACTCCGCTTATTACTTAATAATATTCTTTATTTTATTAAAGAATAAGGTGTCGATAATTAAACTCACTTTTGATTATTCAAATAAAGATAGTACTTTCATATAAGTATATCTTTGGATATTTAATATTCATTTCAAGTATAAGTTTCAAAACTTCTACTTCAATTATTTTTATAAAGATTATTCTTTATGGGAATATTATTTAAATAATAATATTCAGATATTTTCTAATATATTGGGACTGATTTATTTCATTAAATCAGCATTACTCCAAACACTCTTTAAAGTGTTTTCAAGTCTTTAAAATGATTTTCAAAAGTTAGAGCGGATCCCAAAACTCATTTTTATATTTAAGATCTTCCTTTTAAAAAGGGGATTTAAATACTCGCTCAAAACCGGAGGGATCCGGCTCTGTGGTGTATTTTATATTCGCAACAAGGTTGTTGTCTTGATAAAAGAGTTTTTGATTACTTATCTAACACTCGGGAAGTAAAATTCTTGGAACAAGTTAATCCATTAACAGGCATCGCCGGGGAAATATCGGTGAGTTTTCCTTTCCAACTAGATACGACTTCTTGGTGGAGCCGTATCAACAAGTTTCTACTTGGGGAAAGAGGGGACGAGCTTTAAGTTTCAGAGTCATGGATTTCATCTGAACTAGGAGTGGCATAAGTGGTCGAGTAGTGCCGGCCCAGCCTTATTATATTGGCCCAAATGGCCTGGAAGTTCCGCTAAGGCGGTCCATCCCTTAGGAGTTCAGTGTTCGGTTGACAAGTAAATCCGACAGGTTCTCCTCTACATGTAGAAAATGGTGGGGTTGCACTACTACGACTGATCATCGTAAGTGGTCTTCCTGGCGCGGTAAACTCCCGTAATGAGTTCATCATCCAATTGGATATTTCTGCAACACTACCCAGAGCACTTCGATAGAAAGGCTACGGTTGGGCGATTGTTGAGTATTGGCAGGGTCAAGTTTTCAAAATGATGTTTGCATCAAATGAAGTATCTCGTAACTTCATTTTATTTTGATGATATTTTAAAGATTTAATCTATTCAAATCTGGTCTTGTAGTCTCATCTATGTGATGAACTTTTGAACTAATTATAACTTGAACGGTGGTAGTTCAAGTAGTATTTGGAAAAGATATAAGTATATTGGAGTATCTTGTAACTTCATCTTTTAAACTTATATCTAGTAAATGATTATCTTACAAATGACAAAGACTTTCAGAAAAACGTTGAGACAAGGTTAGATATATGAGATCACCTTGCAACGTTATTTTTTATACAGTTATAAACTGGAACTTTGTGTATATTATACATGGAAGAGGACTTCCAAGATTTTGAAAAGTATATATGTATATATACTGAATATTTTGTGACTTCATCGCATTAAGATATCAAACTTGGTTCATTTCTTTTGACCAAGACTTTCATGAGTACTATGAGAAGGCTCATATATTGTTAATCATTATACATATTATTTTGGTGGGCTTGCTGCTCACCCTTGCTTTCTTCTTTCATCACACAACAACAGATAGAAAAGATGAACAGGACCAAGCTCCCGATTCGCGAGCGGATAGGAAACGTTCCGCAGTTTCCTATAGGCGTTGATGTCGCTGTAGCTGAGGTAGGAACTACTAATAGGCTAGGCTTTCAACTTCTGATGTACCAGAATATGTATATTTATGAATTATAATAATGGCAAAGAAATGTAAATTTATTCATAAACCTTTTAAGGTGTATTCGCATATAATTGTGGAATAAAACGACTTGTGATTATTTTTGGATATTCATCTCTGAGACTATAACTTGTGGTGTGTGTGTTTATTGTGGGGTCACAGTACAGAGTAGTTGATTGTTTATTAAGATTGGGTGTTATTAAGGGAAATGGAACTTGTGACAACCCGGATCCCCGAACCCGGATTTGGGGGTTTTACAAGCCTCCTGTCATTCTCCTTTATTTGGAGTTGGAGTTGTCTGTAGAATTCAACTTCATCTTTTTCATTGATGTCCAACTTAGATTGCATATCCTTGAGAGTTTCATTACTGGAAATCTTGAGCTGATCTTCAAGTCTGAAAAATCTTCTGACTCCTTTATTGTCTCTGAACTCCATCAACCAATGAGGTGATTTATGAACTGTAACTCCATGCTCTAGGATGAGTAATGTTCTAGGCAAGGCATTGGGCTCCCACAAAGTTTTCCTTATGCTGGCAATCTTGTTGAGAATCTCAGTTTTGGCAGTCCTGGTAAAGCCAGAATCCCTTTTTATAGCTGAGTAGACTCTAACCAAGGTAGAATAGCCTTCATCCAGAATTCTGTAAAGGGGCCAAGTCCTTTCCCCACTTCCTTTATATTTGAACACTAGTCTTTCTGGTAGCTGTCTGTAGGCATCTATTCCCCTTACTTCCTCCAGCTCATCCAGATAGAGTTCAATGTCTGTAAACTCCTTTATGTCACAAATATGAACATAATCATCCTTAGAGGCTTGTGGCTTAGGCTTAGGCTTCTGAGTGAATTTGATTGAGGTTAGAGGAGGTGTTGATTTGATTTTTCTTTTCTGTTTCTTTGATGGTGGAGAAGTGGTTAAGAAGGTGGGCAATTTGATGGTGTCCCAATCAATTGGTTCCTCCTTAGGACTGATTGTTTCATAATGGATGTTTATGAAGGGGTCAGGCACAATGGGTTCAGGAATAGAAGGTAGTGGTTTGGATTTTGATTGGGTTTCTTCAGTTTCATCTATAATCTTCCTTTTTACATTGGCCTTCTTTCTGTTCCCTTTCTGCCATTCCTTTCTTCTTTCTTCCACATCATCACCAAACATGTCCCCCATACCTACATCTTCACCCTTGTCTTCAATTTATTTCTTTTCTTCAGCTTGACTTGACTTTAGCTGTTTTCAAGCTTTGCTTGTGCTCTTTTATCAGCCTTTAGCTTTTCAGCTTCTTCCTTCAACCTTCTGGCTTCTTCCCTCTTGGCTATTGAGAATTTGGGATGTCCTTGTAACACACAGATACTCTTTCCCTTTCTAAAGATAATAGCCACGTTCATTCTTTCAACCATATCCTTGGTCTTCAACCTTCTGGCTTCTTCCCTCTTGCCAAGGTTGATAAGCTACAGGAAAATGCTGATAAGCTGGACCTGATGATCAAGCTGGACAAGAACAGGTTTATCAGACCTATTCATGAGAAAGTAGAGGCTATTGAGAAAGTTCAAGAAAAGCAACAGGCCCAACTGATTGAGGTCCTGCAGAATCAAGCCTCTCAACAAGCTCAACTGAATGAAATTCAATCCTCAGTAGAACTTCTTCTATCTTTACTCCTACCAGATGATGCCAAAAAGGGGGAGAAGGTGGTGAAGTCCAAATGGTCAACTAGTCAAGTACTGAAGAAGAAGGATGATAAAGAAGATGACCATGGAAACTCTAGCAAGGGCAAGGGTCAAGGTCAAGGGAAAAGCATCAAAGTTTCTTCAAGGAAACTAATTTCTGATTCTAACAAATCTTCTACACAGAAGAGGACAAGTTCTAAAGCTGTAAATGCTCAAGTTATGAAAGCAAGTTCTGATGATCAAAGTCTGATGACAAAGCATGATATTCTGATTCAAGCTGAAAGTTAAGATTCTCAGAAGTTTTTGCAAACTCTGAAGCTCAAGGGAAGGGAGACTACAGTCTATTATAAAGATCTCAAGATTCAGACACTTGATGAAGAAATTGCTAGAAGATTATTTCTCAAACATAATCCTGGAATGTATTTAGAGACTTTAAAGGAGGAAGAAGCTAGATTTGCAGCTGAGAAGACAAATCTTAAGTCTAAAGCTTCCAAAGCTAAGAAACCTCCAAGGCCTAAGGCAAAAGGCATTGTGATCAAGGAAAGCTCTGAGGCTTTAAAGTCCAAGACAAGGTCACAAGTTGAAATTGATCCCAAGGATAAAGGAAAAGGAAAGATTGATGAACCAACAAAGACACATGAGATGAATATTCCTCAAATCCTAATGAAACTAGTGTGCAAAATGGTTCAAGTTTTTGATGATACAGTTGCTAAAGATGAAACTGTTGAAACTCTGAAAAGAAGGAAGATAATTGAAGAGTCTAAGACAACTTATGACATAGCTCAAGTTGTTCAGAGTGAAGAACAACAAGCTACAGAAGAAACAATAAATTCTGATCAAGTCATCAAGACATCAATCTTTGACAGTGCTCAAGTTGATTTAAACAAATTGACAGTTACTGATATGAGAAAACTCCTATGGAAGAATGTTAATCCATCAGATCCTAAGAAAAGTCAATTGTTATCTGATTTCATGACTGTTGGATTGAAAGCCAGAGAAGCAAGAGACAGAGCTGGATTATGTTCTGAAGAAGCCAAAATTAAGATAGGAGTTGAAGTGCTTATAAGAGATCCATTTTTGTTAACTGACAAACCTCTTGAAGAAGTTACACAGAAACACCTTGATAAGGTTATATCTGTTCAAGTGGTACTGGATGCTCATGATAAAAGTAATGTCAAAGAAAAGCTGATTCTGTTTCTTGAAGATGGAAGAACTTACAGAATGTTAGAATCAGATGTGTTGAACAAATCTCTAAAAGAACTTCAATTCTTTTATTATCTTTAGGAGGTAAATTCTGAGATTACTAGGAGATGGTCAAATTTCATAATGAAGACCATAAGGGATAAAGCAAGAATTTCTGGATCAAGAGTTAAAGAATTCATTCCAAATATAGTTGAAGATGATGGAAGTGAAATATTAATGAAGAAAGATTCCTCCAAACTTGATGTTATTTTGAATGAGAAATGCCTGTGCTATAATAAAGACTCATCCCATCCAAGAGTAATCAAACTTGGTGATGGATTGGAAAGAAATCACATCTCAGTACTTAGGACTGCAATCTACTAGATTGGAAGTCAAAATGAAGATATGAAACAAGTCAAAGCTACATTAGCTCAAGTCCCGAGGAATACAGAAGAGAGGCTGATATCAAACTTTGTCAAGAATCACTTTGGATTAAGATTGACTCAATAAGATTGGTAAAAGCTACAAGGACTGTAAGTTGTAGTTAGTTGTCTAAATAAACTCTCATTGCATTTGTACTTAAATGTTTTTGACAACATCAAATCTATTAACTTGTATATTTTTTATAATTTACAAGTTGGGGGAGATTGTTAGATATATTTGAGATGTCATGTCTAATATATTGTGTTTAGTTCCAAAACTTAATATCAGGACTTACTGGAAATCAGAACTTACTGAAGTCAAAACTTATATCAGAACTTAAGGCCATCAGGATTTATATCAGGACTTAAGTGCGGGTACTTCCGATAAGGAAAGCAGCTGATTTACAAGAAAGGATCGTGACTAAAATAATAGAAGATATGCATGAAGATTTGGACAGTTAGAAGACTTGTAGAATATAATATCTGATTGATATATTTTAGGAGACAAAATTATATTCCATATCAATTAGAAGATATCTTGTAACTGTGTACTATATAAACACATCTTAGGGTTTACACTATATGTGTTATCATTCACGAGGAAGAATATACATTGTAACCTAGCAGCTCTTAGTGATATTGTTCATCATTGAGAGAGAACAACTGTTCTATTGTAACGAAGTTTATTATATTGAATATACTTGATTACTGTTACATACTTGTGTTCAAAATTGATTTGATTGTATAAACACTATATTCATCCCCCTTCTATAGTGTTGTGTGACCTAACAAGTGGTATCAAAGCCTCTCTATTGATTTACAAATAGTAAGATCCAGTTTACAATCATGTCTGAAGAAACATAAACCCCACCTAAACCCACCACAACTCAAGATATGCAAAACAATCAAACTCACAGTCGATATGAGAGTATTAGGGTTCCCATACTGAGAGCATCTGAGTATCCTATATGGAAGGTAAAGATGGCTATGTTTCTGGAAGCCACAGATCCAGAATACCTTGATAGAACAAATGATGGACCATATAAGCCTACCAAGCTTTCTGTTGCAGTTGCTGATCAACCAGCAAAGATGATACCAAAGGAGAAAAGTGAGTACACAACTGAAGACATCTCATCTATTGCCAAGGATGCAAGGGTAAGGCATCTGCTGCATAGTGCAATTGACAATGTCATGTCAAACAGGGTAATTGGTTACAAGACTGCAAAGGAGATATGGGATGCTTTGGAGATGAGATGCCAGGGAACTGATGCAATAAAAAAGAACAGGAAGACTATACTCGCTCAAGAGTATGAGCACTTTGACTCAAAAGCTGATGAGTCATTAACTGATTTATATGACAGGTTTTCCAAACTCTTGAATGATCTGTCACTAGTGGATAAGGAATATGATCTTTAAGATTCAAATCAAAAGTTCCTTTTAGCTCTTCTTGAAAATTGGGATTTGAAGTCTACTACCATAAGAGACAACTATGACCTTGTTGAAACTACTCTTGATGTAATTTATGGTATGCTCAAGACTCATGAACTTGAGATGGATCAAAGGAGCAAAAGGCATGGAAGAAAGTCAAAGACAGTTGCTCTTAAAGCTGAGGAGGAATCTCCACTACTAGAAAAACATCAATAGACATCAGCTAAAAACCGATGTCTATGAATAAAAAAATCCGATGTCTTCGTGGGTGATGTTAAAGACCCCCCATTTAACATCAGTTTTAAACTGATGTGAAATGGGACATATAACATCAGTTTTTAATATGAAATCGATATCTATTTCTTGATGTTAAATTTCTAATGCACATCTATCATTTATATATTACTATAATATGATATTTTTATCAATTTAAAGATATGTGGGATAAGCAATAATTTTACCTCTGACCGGTATAATTTAGTTAAAACTGATGTTATTAATACTTTTTACATCGGTTTTCATAATAAAATGATGTTACTGATAGTTTTAACATCAGTTTTTTTAAAAAAACTAATTTCTATAGTAGATGAAACTGATGTCTATCAGTACAATTAACATCACTATTTTGTAAGCAAACGTTGTCTAATGTACTCTTTATCATCGGTTTTTTAATCTAAAGCATTTGTCTGCTATGGTATTTAACATTAGTTTTTTCTTAATCTTCATGCCAAAACTTTATGTATCTATTATATCTTAATGAGCACTAGTGAAGAGACCCAAACATTTCTACTAAGAATGACATTTTTGTAAATATTTTGACCCATATTATTGAAATTTGACCAGTGGGTCGACCCATTTTCCTAAATCAACTTATTCTATACAAAAATGCATAGATTCATGTACTATCCACATCTTAAATGGTATTTATAGTTATTAAAAAATCACTTTTCAATATTAAAAAGATGAAACATATTATGAAAATAGATTTATTATTATACCAAATCAATTATAGATCCACAATTCATGCTTACAGTAATTCAAATTCAAAAATCATTACTACTTTCCTTGATAATCATTATCTTCTTCTTTCTTTGTTATATGCTCTGAGTGATCAGCTGATACGGGAATAAAAGAGTCGGCCATCGCTGCTATCTGAAATTATATCACAATATAAGAATCTCGAACCACGATGCGAATTATACTACTACTGGTTATACCGTAACACTCAACCTCTCGATGTTCTATCATTCTATTCCTTACTTCTAATCCTAACCCTCTACCCATTCTCGTCAACCTAGGCTTGTGTCAGTGACTTATAACCTGTAGCTCTGATACCAAACCTGTGGCGCCCTCCAAAACCGGGTCAGAAGTTTGGGGTCCACACACACACACCATATTTATAACCTGCTTATAACAATAATAAAGATAACAATAATATGCAGTGATCCTATTTACCAACTATCACGGATCGCAACAGGTTAAAGTATGCACACAAGCCACACATCTACTTATATTACATATCGTTCAAATCCCAACCATTCAAACTCAAACTGAGTATTAAACTTTATTACAAACTTTTACAGACTTAAATTATTCCAAAAGAAGCCTACTAGCCCGGCTTTCTCAACCTGAACCCCTAGCTCTCGCGCTGGACTGGGAATCCTCGTTACCAACTGGTTCCTTTTTAGCTGGAAAGAATATAAACAACATCGCACAAATGAGCTAACTAGCTCAGCAAGTCATAATGATAAAACTGAGAATAATGATCATCAGGTGAACATGATTATGATATCAATTGAACAATGGATTATGATTTAGAATTGGATATTATACTTTTAATTTAAAAACCAAGGTTAGGCTGCTGATCAGTCACGCACTAACCCCGAGCAAGGCACACATCATTGCTCTAACTACCGGATCCAAGGCACACATTGGCCTAACTTGACCATTATATGGTCTGACCACGAATCTGGTCCACAATTTTATAAAAACAATCCAATTCTAACATAATAACAGAATAAACAATAATAACCAATAATCAGAATCATTAATAACAATGAGTGTTTAACAATGAAAGGGTTTCAATCCTTGTAAGGATCAATAAGATAATTTAAAAGCTTGGATGCTGGTATTGAAAGAATTGGATATCAAAGGAATCAATATTTTAGGGTTTCAAAGATTTGGGCTTTCAAAGCATAGGATACAATGTTTGAGTATATAATTAAATTCAGTTTAGTGTTTGGAATTTTGTTTGCATGTATTTATGGAGTAGTATCGTATACTTGAGGTTCGTGTTTGGGTATACAACAATCAATGGTCTAGAAAGAATAAGGTTCATGGCTCAAGATCAATAACTAGAATCAGGGTTTAGGTTGTTGTGCTTCAAAGCACTTGCAATATCACAGGATTAGCAAGTACTACAATATCTCGAGAAAGTTCAAAACACTTGCCTGGTATTAGCTTACTACACTGCACTCGCTTCCAATCACAACCGTTTTACTTCTAAACTACCTGTTTCCCTTTCCTACGCCTTGCCTCTTCTGCTCACATATCATAAACATCTATCAATAATCGACTCATAGAGTTCTATTCAACAAATACTTCTATTTACCTTTCGTTTTACCCAAATCCGATTAACGGATTGAAAGTTATGCAATAATCAAGTAAATACCGAATATATAGACCGATAGTCAATCAACAAGTCACGTATAGCACATAATACAGCACGTAATCAATGATATGTCGTGTATAAAGAAGTCTCGGGTCATAAATAGGCTTTATGATATTTAAAATGATTTTTAAAATATTTTTTGAAATTAAAACGGGTCATTGGATCAATTTCGGAATAATAAACAGGTTTCGGTTGGCCAATTCTGGCCCCGAAACAATTTTATACTAATTATCGAGCCTTGGAAATAATTTAGAATAATATTATAAAGCTCGAAACTATTTTTCGGAATTTTTAAATTATTTTTAAATAATTATATCTAATTAAATAATTAATTAAAATCAATTAATAATTAATTAAATCAATTAATCAATTAATTTCCAAATTAATTGACCAATTAATCGATTAAAATTAACTGAAATTAATTAACTTATTAATTCAGATTTATTTTTGAATTAAAAATAATTTTCGGAATTAAAATAAAAATTTTCAGAATATTCAGAAATTAAAAATGAATTTTTATAATAAAAATAAATAGGAAATATGATTTTTAAACATTTTATAAACAGGAATCCTATTTTTGAAAACTTTGCAAACTACAGGGACTAAACTTCACCATCTTCAAAAATACAGGGACTAAACTGCAATTTTGCAGTTTCAGTCGCCGGAAAATCGGGGGTGGCCGGAGAACTCACCTCCGACATCCTTCCACCACCATCACCTCCAGAATTAAACTACAGATTACCAGGAACATTTCCATGCAAACAAATCATTCTAATCATCCCTGTTCTGGCCAGAAATTGGCCAAGAACATCGCCGGTTTCCGGCGAACATCGGGAATTTTAAAAACACAACTCCCTTCGATTCAAGCATCCTCTGTTAACGAGCTATATATCAATCGATTGCAAATTTTATAAGGAACACAACCCACTATAAATCAACAGCTAATAACCCTTCAATCAAAAACCCCCAAATTTCAATTGAAAACATTCATACGGGTTATAAACCCTAATTTTGAAATTCGAAAATTAAACCCACTTTTGAGCATGTTATTGAACTCCAAATCATACGTATGACATATGAAAATCATCAGGGAAACAAGCTCTACAACATGCAATCATCAAATCATACAAGCAATCATATGAACAAAAATTCATATTTATTATAAAATAAATTCGAAAATAAATAAATTTCCAGAAAATCAACCTTTGATTCTGCAGGTATATGGATTACAGATTCTGATAGAACTTTTCAAGACCTTCAAATCCAGTACTCGAGCTTTTCAAACAAAGATCAATAACACCTTCAAAAGTTGATTTGATTCTTGGAACAGTTTATGAATATATGATTTTTCTCTGTAAAATTATATATTTATCTGTCTGCAATTGATTTTGATACGAAATAAAATACGGAAAAAGGCTATTTATAATTACGGAAAATTAGTATCCCGTTGGATCATTCCGGATATAAAACGGTATGTTTATTTATAAAAACTGATCCAAACGGTATCGATTTTCGGGATAATTATCCAAATCAGTACAATTTGTTCTGCGGTCTTGGTCTCAGCGCCTGGTTACACGTATTACGAAGTGATAATTGGGATAGTTTAATAAAAAGCTCCCGTTTATCGAAAATACGGGTTTTATTGATTTACCGAAACGAATATTGTATCGAAAATGTTCCGCCGGGACCCGCGCAGAACAAACCGTACGCCGGATCGAAAAAGTCGAAACATGGAATATGCTCGGAATATTACAATTAGGTTAGGAAGGAGTTCTCGGAAGAGTTTCGGGTTCCAAAAACGTAACAACGGGTGACGTCGGTTGGTTCCCGTTTTTATAAAATAGATTTTAATTACCCGGAAAAAGATTTTAGAAATTTCGTATGATTCTTATAAATCCATAAATCAACATCAAAATCATTAGGAAGATATGACAATTATCTATATTTTATTTTGGACATATAAAAATTAAAATACTCAATTAATATTATTTTTGAATATCCAAGTACAGATAACATTTAACAATTAACTCACAGAGTAGATACTGAACACACATAATAATTATTTAATAGCAAAATAATTACACGATATATCCCGGATATTACATTGAATATCTGACATCTATTTCAAAATCAAATTCATAATTTCATTCTAATCTTCTTCTCATTATCATTTGTATATGTATAGAAGCCATGTATTTTCTTAAATTGTTAGCATTAATCATTTAATTAGTATGTTACTCAGATTTGTATACACCAAATTATAATTACAATTTCAATTTCATCTATACGATTTTTATCATCTGTATTTGATTTTGTTTATTATATATGTATCTAATTTGTTTATTATATAGATTTTTATTGATTAATGTTTTATACTTATTGATTTATATTTATATGGAAGAAAGTCAAAGACAGTTGCTCTTAAAGCTGAGGAGGAATCTCCTAAAGTGGTTGTCTCAAAGAGGGGCAACGGAAAGGCTCTCATCATACAGTCTTATTCAAAGTCATCAAATTCTGATGATGATGATTCAAAATTTGAAAATTTATCTGAAGTTGATGTTGATGCAGAGATGATGCAACTGTGTGCTCTTACGGTGAAGGGTGTCACAAATATAACCTGTAAGAAATTCAGAAAGGTTAAGAAGTTTTCCAGGAAAGGTGGAAGTCCTGAAAAGAAAGGGTTCAGAATGTCTGAAGGCAAATGAGGAAAGTCTGACAGAGGAGACAACTCAAATGTCAAATGCTACAATTGTGGTGAAAGAGGCCGCATCTCTCCTGACTGCAAGAAAGGAAAAAGTGATAATGGACATGCACTTATCACAAAGAAGAAAAACTGGGCAGACACTTCAGATTCTGAAGATTAGGTGAACTATGCCTTGATGGCAAATGCTGATAGCAGTACTGATGCTGCTGAATTAAAGGTACCTCAATCAACTCTTGCTTTTCATACTGATGATATTTCTGAGCTAAGATTATATCTGAAAACCATGTTCATTAGTTTTAGAGATCAGACTTTAACAAATGAAAGATTAACATCTGAAAGTCTTGCTCTTAGAAACAGAAATAACTATTTAAAAAAAGAGTTAGTTATGTTCCATCAAACTCAGAAAGAAAGAGATGAGGCTTTGTATGTTATAGATGAAGTGCTAAAATTGAATAAATCTCTTAAATCAGAACTGGAAAAGGAAAATGAGATAATCAAAACTTGGACTAACTCTGGAAGAACAACTCAGAAAATCTTAGAAAATGGAAATTAAAAAGAAGGTCTAGGTTACCTAGATGATAAGGAAGAAAAGGAAACCTGTCATCTAAACCAAACTTTACCAAGAAAGCTGAAAAGCCTAAAGTTAATCCTATTAAATTTGTAGCAAAAACTGATGTGTCAAAGTCTGAAAAGATGAATGATTCTAAAACAGAAGTCAAAGAAAAGTCAACTTCTGACAAATTGAAACAGGACAAACCAGCTTCAATAAACATAGGTTTAATGACAAAGAAGCAGCTTAAGCATAAGCTGAAAGAGATTATAAATATGAACAAGTTAAAGGAAGCTAGGAAAAATAGGAATGGAAAAGAAGGTATGAATAAAAGCAATAATTATATGCCTATTCCTAATGCTCCTAGAAAGAAATGCTATAACTGTGGAAACTCTAACCATCTTGCTTCTTTTTGCAGGAAAAATAAAGATATAAACTCTTTGCCTCCTAGATCAGGAGTTAAGAGTCAGTCTGTTAGGTTTAAACCACAAAATCCTTATTTTCATTATGGTAGTTTATGGCATTCTATTTATACTTGTAAGGAATATCATAGTTTATACTATGATTATTATCAAATAAAACATTCTTTGAAGAAAGTTAGTGTAATTCCTTCTAGTGTAAATTCTGATGCGAAGTCTGATATAAAGTATGATAAGAAGCAAGTTAGCATAAACTCTGAAATTAAATCCGCTACAAATGCTAACAAACTTAAAAAGGCCAAAGGATCCAAGCAAGTCTGGATCCTTAAAACTAACCAATAGTGGTCTTTGTGATTGCTGGGTTACAGGAAAAACATCCTAGTTCTGGACAGTGGATGTTCAGGACATATGACTGGAAATAAAGCCCTGTTATCAGACTTTGTGGAGAAAGCTGGCCCAGGAGTTTCTTATGGAGATGGCAACATGGGAAAGACTCTGGGATATGGCAATACCAATCTTGGGAATGTCATAATTAAATAAGTAGCTTTTGTCTCAGGACTTAAACACAATCTTCTAAGTGTGAGTCAAATCTGTGATATAGGTTATCATATGGATTCCTTTGAAGAACACTGTGAAGTTGTAAGTAATTCTACAGGCAAAGTAGTTCTGAAAGGTTACAGATATGGTAACATATATGAAGCCAAACTTTCAACAAACCCTGATGGTTCTGCAATCTGTCTGTTAAGTAGAGCATCAATTGAAGAAAGATGGAATTGGCACAAGAGACTCTCTCATTTAAATTTCAACAACATAAATGAGCTAGTAAAGAAAGATCTTGTGAGAGGACTGCCAAAATTAGTATTTGCTCCTGATGGTCTTTGTGGCTCATGTCAAAAGGCAAAACAAAGAAAATCTTCATTCAAGAGCAAAATTGAATCCTCAATTCTTGAGCCTTATCACTTATGCATGTTGATCTATTTGGTCAAGTCAATGTCATGTATATTGCAAAGAAGATATATGCTATGGTTATAGTGGATGAGTTCACAAGATACACTTGGGTGTATTTCTTGCACAAGAAGAATGAAACTGCATCTACTCTAACTGATCATGTCAGACAGCTGGATAAATTGGTCAAAGATTCTGTTAAAATAATAAGAAGTGATAATGGCACTAAGTTGAAAAATTCAATCATGGAAGAGTTCTGCAAAGAGCATGGAATAAAGCAGGATTTTTCTGCACCTGGAACTCCACAGCAAAATGAAGTTGTAGAAAAAAAGAACAGGACTCTCATTCAAGCTGCACGAACTATGCTTGATGAAGCAAAGCTACCAACCTACTTTTGGGCTGAAGCTGTGCACACTGCTTATTTTACACAGAATGTTACACTCATAAACAAGCATGGAAAAACACCATATGAGATGGTGAAGAAAAAGAAGCCAAATCTGAAATATTTTCATGTATTTGGATGTAAGTGTTTTGTTCTTAAGGCTCATCTCGAAGAGCTGTCAAAATTTGATCTAAAAGCCGATGAAGGAATTTTTGTTGGATATCTCAAGACTCTCAAGAAGCATCAGAACCTGTCAATGGTTCTTCAAGTTCTGATTCATCAAGTTCTGATGAACCAAAGTCTGATAATTCTGGAACCTCTGATTCTTTAATTCCTGAAGAATCCAACTCAAATTCTGAAATTTCAGAGAGCATAACTTCAGGGGGAGCATCAGAAAATGCTGATGGAGACATCATGGATTATGGGGGAGGATCCAGTTCTAGAGATCAACTTCCATCTGCAAGGAAGTGGACTAAATCACACACACCTGACTTGATAATTGGAGATCCTGAAGCAGGTGTCAGAACTAGAACAACAACATTAAATGAATGTCTCTATCATTCCTTTCTATCTCAGACTGAACCAAAGAAAGTAGAAGAAGCTCTTCAAGATGCTGATTGGGTGCAAGCAATGCAGGAAGAGTTAAATGAATTTGAAAGAAATAAAGTCTGGACCCTAGTGCCAAGACCAAAGAACATATCCATTATTAGCACAAAATGGGTGTTCGGAAACAAAAATGATAGAGATGGACTAATTACAAGAAAGACAGCAAGTCTGGTTGCTAAAGGTTACTCTCAACAGGAGGGTATTGACTATGATAAAACATTTGCTCCAATTGCTAGATTGGAAGCCATAAGAATCTTTTTGGCTTATGCTACTCACAAGAAGTTCAAGGTCTTTCAAATGGATGTGAAAAGTGCTTTTCTCAATGGACAATTGGAAGAAGAGGTATATGTTGAACAACCTCCAGGCTTTGTAGATCCAAACTTTCCAAATCATGTCTACAGGCTTGACAAAACACTTTATGGCCTTAAACAAGCTTCAAGAGCATGGTATGAGACTTTAGCTCAATTCCTTCTGGAAAGTGGATTTAATAGAGGCACAATTGATAAAACTCTGTTCTACCTCAACCATGGAAATGACTTACTTTTGGTACATATATATGTTGATGATATCATCTTTGGTTCTACAAATGCCAAACTCTGTGAAAGGTTTGCAAAGCTAATGCAGTCAAGATATCAATGAGTATGATGGGAGAACTTAGCTATTTTCCAGGACTTCAAGTCAAGCAAAATGAAGAAGGTACTTTCATAAATCAATCTAAGTACACCATAAATTTACTAAAGAAATTTGGAATGCAAGACTATTCAACTGCATCCACTCCCATGGTCACTGCAACCAAGTTAGATAAAGATACTGGAGCATCAGTAGATATTACTAACTACAGAGGTATGATTGGCTCTTTACTCTATTTAACTGCAAGTAGACCTGATATCATGTATGCTACCTGTCTTTGTGCAAGATTTCAGGCTGATCCAAGAGAACCTTATCTAATAGCTGTGAAAAGAATTTTTAAGTACCTCAAGGGTACAACTGATCTAGGATTGTGGTATCCTAGAGAATCAGAATTTAAGCTAATAGGTTACTCAGATGCAGATTTTGCAGGATGTAAAATAGACGGGAAAAGCATTAGTGGAAGCTGCCAATTTCTTGGAGGAAGATTGGTTTCTTGGTTTAGCAAGAAACAGAAATCAATTTCCAAATCTACTACAGAAGCAGAATATATTACTGCATGAAGCTGTTCTGTATAGATTCTTTGGATGAAGAATCAGTTGCTGGACTATGGGTTAGAATTTTCTAAAATACCTATTTACTGTGATAATTAAAGTGCTATTGCTATGACAGGTAATCCAGTTCAATACTCAATGACAAAGCACATCAGCATTAGGTACCATTTCATAAGGGAACATGTGATGGAAGGTACAATGGAATTGCATTTTGTCCCAACAAATCAAGAACTAGCAGACATCTTCACAAAACCACTATATGAAGCTACTTTTACAAGACTGGTAAATGAACTTGGAATGGTTTCAGGTTCTTTCTCAAAATCTGCTTAGTGTTTGTTCTCATGTATCAGAATTTATGATCAGTGTTTACAGATTATCTTATCTCCATGTAATATGTGCTTAAATTGTAATATATTAAATACTGATTGTTATCTGATGTGATTCTATATACTCTGATAGTGTTTTGGATGTCCTGTGACTATTCAATCCAATAAAGATTATTTGTTAGATGCTGACTTAGTAGTCTTTAACAAACTGTGTATCCCATGTTTGAGTTAGTTGATTTGTGGAAATCCATAACACAAGCAAACTCTGATTTTGATCTTAGTCAAATTTACTTTGTGTATCTTATTACTAAGTCACAAACTATATTTTTGCTTCTTATCTGTCAAATTCTGATGTCAGTAAATCTTAAGGATGAACTACATGCTTGATAAGCCTCACTTATCTGAAGAAAACAAAAGAAAAGAAAAATTAAAGTTAGGTACTCCTTTGGGATCTAGAGTAAATATGTAAAAGGGAAGACCCAAGTGCATTGTTGGTATTAAGTTATATGCGTTAGAAAAGAAAATAAATTTTTCTTGGTGACTTTTCACATTCTCTGATTACTGGAGAAATACTCCGATAATAGCATTAAATCTGATAGCAGTTGTGACTCATTTACACTGAGAAGCCATTGTAAAAAGAATGTCAAAAGATGCATAAAATGAGCACAAATAGTTGAGGTGGACTCTTGCATAAACTTATTCTATAGTAGACTTCAAAATTAAAGACAGATTTTTAAGCACTTTTCTTAGTTATGCCTTATTTCTAAGATATACTGAAGTTTATCAAATTTTAATCATTTTCTGATGATTTGCAAATGCACACACTCTCACTCCATATGAATGATGAAAATTACTGTGGTGATTAAGTTGTTTTTGACAAACAGTTAAGTATTATTTGCATAAATTCTGAGGACAAGTTCTGATGAAAGTTCTGATGATTAAACTCTGAAGAAACCAGTCAGTACTTGTGTGAAGACTCACAGATACAGTCATTCACTTTTTGAGTACAGAAGCCATGTTCTGATGACCGTTAAATTTTGATAATAGTCAAGTTCTGATGCAAATCCTGATGGAAACTCTGATGCTTACGTGGCATTATTTAAATTACTTGGTTTATTTTTAGTATTTACTGTAACGGTTATATTTTGTCAGAAAATAATTATGTGAGATAAAAATAGTGATAATCATTTGGTTAATGGGTTGCGTGTTGGTTTTTGCATATGCATGTGTGCAATAATTACTGCTTATTTCCCGTGCCCACCAACTACTGCTTTGACTATTTACTGGATGACAGGTGTAAAGTGTCTGTTTTACTTCCAAAAAGAGCCGTTGAGTGGAAAGAGTATAAATATTAGAGACAAAAGATTACCCAAATCTTTTACTTTCTCTCTTACTTTATCTCTTATTTCTTTTACTCTCTCTCTCTCTCTCTCTCTTGTACTCTCTATTTTCTGACGGACTTTCTTACAGGCATTTTAACAAATATCTTGTGAACGCACATTTTCTCACTTATTTCTTTATAGAAATGGCACCCAAAGATCTAATCTATGATGAAGCCAAGTTTGTTCCTAATAACTACATGACTATTCTTTCTAAGGAAGAGGCTCCTTCAGAACTTCATTTAGTCCAAGACTTTCTTGCTCAAAGTGAAATAGGCTATGCACTGACCCAACCCCAGGCTCTCTCAGGCAAGCAGATTCTGGAGTTTTGGCGGTCTGGTGTTTATGATGATGGTGGAAAAGCTGGGTCCCCAAGTATTATCTTTACAACAGGGGAGGATGAGCATGTGGTGACCCTGTCAACTGTTCGACAAGCACTACATTTGCCAGAAAATTGCACCTTCCGTTCACCAGTTGAGGAGCCAGATGATGGTAAATCTAGGCTATATGAAAAGTCTTTGACAAAGCCTGGACAATTGAAGAGACCCCACATCAGGAGGGAGTGGAGTTTTTTCTTTGACTGTATTACAAAATCTTTTGCCAACAAGTGCTCAAACTTTGATGATATACCCATAATGAGTCAGTAAATCGGGTATGCCCTTTTGAACCAAACACATTTTGATTATGCAAGTGCTGTTTTAGGGTTTATTGGTGATAGGATAAAAAAAGATAGCAATATAGTCTATTTTGCTAGATTTTGTCAACTTATATATACTTTCTATTGTCCTGATACACCACACACCTTTAGTGAGTTGATTGAACCCTTAAAGCTACACAAAAGGGATTTCACTGACTTATTATCTACTGATAATTAGAAGAATGTACTAAGAGCCCTCCAAATTCCTCAGTCAGTCAAACAGTTCTTAGTAAATTCTGATCCTCTCACATACAGTACCATATATCCTGATATAGCACCAGCACAATCTCAACCCCTATCAACACCTACAACCAATACTCAACCAGCTCAATCTTCTCAACCACAACCATCTGCTACAACATCTAGACCCAAACCTTCAAGAGCAAAATCTGTTCCTAAATCTCCAACAAGGAGAAGAAGGATGATTCTTAGGGATAAGTTTGATGAAAATGAGCAAGTCCAGGTTCATGCATCAGAACCTGTGACAGTAGAAGCTGAAAAATAAATTTTTCTGAAGGAGGTAGCAGCTAAAAAAGATATTTTTCAGAAGGAAACTGAAGCTGAGAATTCTAGTATTTTAAAGAGGAAAAGAACTTCAAGTTTTGATGCTGCTCATGCAACACCTTCACAACAAAGGTCCAGATCAAAGAAAATGAGAGCAGGAAGGCATATGGCACAACCTCACTCTGAGGATGCTCAAGAAGCTGAGGAAGGGGATCAGGAATCTCTGATCTCAACAGGACCAATAGTCATTGAAGCTTTGCCACCCCGACCTCAAGCTAAAGACACTATTTCAGACACAGTGATCACACCTCCTGTCTCTCCAATAAAAGAAAATGTTCAAGTTGAAGATTCAGGATTTAGTCCTGAAATTGACCTTCATAGGCTGATCATTCCATCTGTCCTATTTCTGGAAGCACCACAAGGACAAGTGACAACTCCACCTGTTTCTTCACTAAATGTCGAAGTTCCTTATACTCCAATTCTGGATGTGGAAACAGATGAAGTTGTACCAGAATCTCCAACAGCCATACACACACTTGTGTTGTCAGAAGATGATGAGTTTCTTGCAAGTTCAGGAGAGTCAGCTCCAGTAAACACACCAGCTCAAACTCTTGGAAAGGAGGCACTGATTAAAAATTTTGTTGAACAAGATGCTCCTGTTTCATGGGAAGAAACTCATAGAGGAGTTGAATGGACCATGAAGTGGAATGAATCTGATTTCATTCCAAGCTCAAAAGTTCTATCAGATCATATTGCAAAAGCTGATGAGTTAATGACAAATTCTGACTTTAAAGCTCAACTTAAAGTCATAGCTCTTAGTACTAAAAGCCTTCAAGGTCAACACTCCATTACTCATGCCAAGGTTGATAAGCTACAGGAAAATGCTGATATGCTGGACCTGATGATCAAGCTGGACAAGAATAGGTTTATCAGACCTATTCATGAGAAAGTAAAGGCTATTGAGAAAGTTCAAGAAAAGCAACAGGCCCAACTGATTGAGGTCCTGCAGAATCAAGCCTCTCAACAAGCTCAATTGAATGAAATTCAATCCTCAGTAGAACTTCTTCTATCTTTACTCCTACCAGATGATGCCAAAAAGGGGGAGAAGGTGGTGAAGTCCAAATGGTCAACTAGTCAAGTACTGAAGAAGAAGGATGATAAAGAAGATGACCATGGAAACTCTAGCAAGGGCAAGGGTCAAGGTCAAGGGAAAAGCAGCAAAGTTTCTTCAAGGAAACTAATTTCTGATTCTAACAAATCTTCTACACAGAAGAGGACAAGTTCTAAAGCTGTAAATGCTCAAGTTATGAAAGCAAAATCTGATGATCAAAGTCTGATGACAAAGCATGATATTCTAATTCAAGCTGAAAGTTAAGATTCTCAGAAGTTTTTGCAAACTCTGAAGCTCAAGGGAAGGGAGACTACAGTCTATTATAAAGATCTCAAGATTCATACACTTGATGAAGAAATTGCTAGAAGATTATTTCTCAAGCATAATCCTGGAATGTATTTAGAGACTTTAAAGGAGGAAGAAGCTAGATTTACAGCCGAGAAGACAAATCTCAAGTCTAAAGCTTCCAATGCTAAGAAACCTCCAAGGCCTAAGGCAAAAGGCATTGTGATCAAGGAAAGCTCTGAGGCTTTAAAGTCCAAGACAAGGTCACAAGTTGAAATTGATCCCAAGGATAAAGGGAAAGGAAAGATTGATGAACCAACAAAGACACAGGAGATGAATATTCCTCAAATCCTAATGAAACCAGTGTGCAAAATGGTTCAAGTTTTTTATGATACAGTTGCTAAAGATGAAACTGTTGAAACTCTGAAAAGAAGGAAGATAACTGAAGAGTCTAAGACAACCTCTGACATAGCTTAAGTTGTTCAGAGTGAAGAACAACAAGCTACAGAAGAAACAATAAATTCTGATCAAGTCATCAAGACATCAATCTTTGACAGTGCTCAAGTTGATTTGAACAAATTGACAGTTACTGATAAGAGAAAACTCCTATGGAAGAATGTTAATCCATCAGATCCTAAGAAAAGTCAATTGTTATCTAATTTCATGACTGTTGGATTGAAAGCCAGAGAAGCAAGAGACAGAGCTGGATTAGGTTCTGAAGAAGCCAAAATTAAGACATGAGTTGAAGTGCTTACAAGAGATCCATTTTTGTTAACTGACAAACCTCTTGAAGAAGTTACATAGAAATACCTTGATAAGGTTATATCTGTTCAAGTGGTACTGGATGCTCATGATAAAAGTAATGTCAAAGAAAAGCTGATTCTGTTTCTTGAAGATGGAAAAACTTACAGAATGCCAGAATCAGATGTGCTGAACAAATCTCCAAAAGAACTTCAATTCTTTTATTATCTTTTGGAGATAAATTCTGAGATTACTAGGAGATGGTCAAATTTCATAATGAAGACCATAAGGGATAAAGCAAGAATTTCTGGATCAAGAGTTAAAGAATTCATTCCAAATATAGTTGAAGATGATGGAAGTGAAATTTTAATGAAGAAGGATTCTTCCAAACTTGAGGTAATTTTGAAAGAGAAATGCCTGTGCTATAATAAAGACTCATCCCATCCAAGAGTAATCAAACTTGGTGATGGATTGGAAAGAAATCACATCTCAGCACTTAGGACTGCAATCTACTAGATTGGAAGTCAAAATGAAGATATGAAACAAGTCAAAGCTACATTAGCTCAAGTCCTGAGGAATACAGAAGAGAAGCTGATATCAAACTTTGTCAAGAATCACTTTGGATTCAGATTGACTCAATAAGATTGGTAAAAGCTACAAGGAATGTAAGTTGTAGTTAGTTGTCTAAATAAACTCTCATTGCATTTGTACTTAAATGTTTTTGACATCATCAAATCTATTAACTTGTATATTTTTCATAATTTACAAGTTGGGGGAGATTGTTAGATATATTTGAGATGTCATGTCTAATATGTTGTGTTTAGTTTCAGAACTTAATATCAGGACTTACTGGAAATCAGAACTTACTGAAGTCAAAACTTATATCAGAACTTAAGGCCGTTAGGATTTATATCAGGACTTAAGTGCGGGTACTTCAGATAAGGAAAGCAGCTGATTTACAGGAAAGGATCGTGACTAAAACAATAAAAGATATGCATGAAGATTTGGACAGTTAGAAGACTTGTAGAAGATAATATCTGATTGATATATTTTAGGAGACAAAATTATATTCCATATCAATTAGAAGATATCTTGTAATTGTGTACTATATAAACACATCTTAGGGTTTACACTATATGTGTTATCATTCACGAGGAAGAATATATATTGTAACCTAGTAGCACTTAGTGATATTGTTCATCACTGAGAGAGAACAACTGTTCTATTGTAACAGAGTTTATTATATTGAATATACTTGATTACTGTTACATACTAGTGTTCAAAATCGATTTGATTATATACACACTATATTCAAGCTCCTTCTATAGTGTTGTGTGACCTAACAAGTGGTATCAGAGCCTCTCTGTTGATTTACAAATAGTAAGATCCAGTTTACAATCATGTCTGAAGAAAAAAGAACAGGAAGACTATACTCGCTCAAGAGTATGAGCACTTTGACTCAAAAGCTGATGAGTCATTAACTGATTTATATGACAGGTTTGCCAAACTCTTGAATGATCTGTCACTGGTGGACAAGGAATATGATCTTTATGATTCAAATCTAAAGTTCCTATTAGCTCTTCTTGAAAATTGGGATTTGAAGTCTACTACCATAAGAGACAACTATGACCTTGTTGAAACTACTCTTGATAAAATTTATGGTATGCTCAAGACTCATGAACTTGAGATGGATCAAAACAGCAAAAGGCATGGAAGAAAGTCAAAGACAGTTGCTCTTAAAGCTGAGGAGGAATCTCCACTACTAGAAAAACGTCAATAGACATCGGCTAAAACCCGATGTCTATGAATAAAAAAATCCGATGTCTTCGTGGGTGATGTTAAAGACCCCCCATTTAACATCAGTTTTAAACTGATGTGAAATGGGACATATAACATCGGTTTTTAATATGAAATCGATATCTATTTCTTGATGTTAAATTTCTAATGCACATCTATCATATATATATTACTATAATATGATATTTTTATCAATTTAAAGATATGTGGGATAAGCAATAATTTTGCCTCTAACCGGTATAATTTAGTTAAAACTGATGTTATTAATACTTTTTACATCAATTTTCATGATAAAATGATGTTACTAATAGTTTTAACATCAGTTTTTTTTTAAAAACTAATTTCTAAAGTAGATGAAACTGATATCTATCAGTATAATTAACATCACTATTTTGTAAGCAAACGTTGTCTAATGTACTCTTTATCATCAGTTTTTTAATCTAAAGCATTTGTCTGTTGTGGTATTTAACATCAGTTTTTCTGCATGAACTGGTGTATATATACTACTAAAACTGATGTTATTATGTTAAAATAATATCATTTTTCATTGAAATAAATATTACACATTTTAAAAATATAGATGCCAAAAAATTGTCAAAAGAAGAAACTATTAAAATCAAACTCTAATTATCATTACTAAATCAAACCAATCAAGTCTTACAACAATGAAAAAACCAAAAACTTGTAATTCTCACGCCTATAATATCATTCATACATTGCTCAAATGAATGTAGTATGGTCACTCGTTCTTCAAGTATCAATGCAGTTGAGCTGGGTCGTTGAGTCCTAAAAATATGGGCATCTTCTTCTCTAGAGTGTTATTATTCTGCGCATGTCAAGGTCAAAAATTAATTCATCTAAATGATGAACACTTGGAAATTGTATATGAAAGGATAGAAAAAATTCAAAAAGAAAAGATACCAAGTATAACAACAACTTAGGATATGCATAGCAAATAAAAATTTACTATCAAATTATTTTTGGAAAATGAACTTACATGAAGTATACACTCAACAACTTTTTCTATTACGAGCAAATTCTGAATGGTTGGTCCGGGGATTACCCTTGATCCTCCTTTGAAACACCATTCAGTTCTATTCTTCGTCTTTATGCTCAGTGGATGTCGACTTTCAGTTTTTAAACTTTTAAGAGCATATGTTGTTAACTGCTCCTTTCGAAAACAAGCTTCTAATAATCTGGTAGTCAGTCTTAGGTGGTCATTCTACAGTTTTAAAGCAGAAACATGAAGGTTATTAGCATCCTTATTCCAGGGTTACCTGCGAAACAAGAACTAATTAACTATTGACAAAAAAAAACTGAGGGATACATAAGGATCGCTACTTAAGCAATCGCTTTAAAGGTAAAATTTTCAACATATTTTTCTACTATATAGGAATTCCAAAACAATATATGCATACTTAACATTAAAGATAAGCCCTCACAGAGATTAGACTACGCTATTTTAAATCTGATTATCAAATGAATATCATCTATGTAAATTAACCTTGAACTAACCTTATAAATTATATGACCAAAATTAGGACAACTAACCTTGAACTGCATGTTATTTCCAAGAGTAACATAACTAGGGAAATGGCGATCTATGGTGCTGGCTCCAATGGTAGAACTTGACTATGTCTTTATATATATACTGACTATGTGCAAGTGGTGTAAAACATAAGTGGTGTCCAAGAACTTGACTATGTGTTTATATATATACTGAATATAATATACTACTAAAGAAGTTAGGCTTACCGAAGGAGTTAACTAACCTAAACATTTTGAGTTTTGTTTAGTTTCTTTCATTTTTTAGTATTAGTGTTACAGCTCTTGCAAAGTAAGGAAAAGCTTGTAACTTTTGCAGATGATGAAGGATGGACTCCACTTCATTATGCGGTGAAGGAGCAATTAGTTTAGGTATTTCAAGCCATCATAAAATCCTTGAACAATGAATTTGTGTACAGCCAATCAACACCATTTCATGCAGCTGCCAAATATGGATATGACTCTTGTATTAGAGAACTAATGAAATCGTGGCCGAAGTCGTCTTTGGCCTACCTAGCTATTAATAAAACTTGTCAAGATTATACAAGAAATTTTAGTAGTACATATGAAAAAGCTTCTGGAATAGAAAGACCAGGATGGCAATACACCTCTCCACCTAGTCCGGTTATCTCTTTCCTACCGAGGCACGAATGAATGTTACGTTCCAGAGCTCATAAATCATAAAGGACTAGATCTAATGGCAAAGAACAACAAAAGATGGATTCCTCAAGATTCGTTATATTTAGAAGATGGAATTACTGATGAACAGGTTCTTAAAAAAATAGGTTTAAATTAGCTTACAACAACTAATCTTATTGATATCTTATCCCTGTTAAAAGTAAAAAATTTAATATAAAGTAGGTACTGTTTTGTTTTTGTTTTTAATACAGGTAGAACCTAATTTAGAACCTCCATCTTGGTAAATATGGTGTTTTAGTACGTAGTTAATCGTAAGTTAACTCTTTAGTCTCTACAGGTGAGGCATCGAGGGCATTTAAGGTTGTCAGTGCTGGGGTTTTTAGTATATATAGTAGTATATAATTTCTATTCATGTTTGGTTTTAGCTAATATAAAAAAAAGTCTTTTCAATTTATTTCTTAACATTGAAGATAAACATTTGTTAAATTTGTAAGCTTTACTTATAGGTACAAATTAAAGTTTCATTTGACCATGCCCAGACTAATCAGCATCGGAAGTTTTGGGAGGTCTTGTTTTTGGCAGAAAGGCACATGCACAGAGAAGGATAGGGATATCTTTTAAAGTATAGTACTTCCAAATAGACGACAAACAAAAGATGGTCTACTCAATAAATGTAGAAATGAAATGATGGACAATAGTGATGCAAAGATGAGAAAAAGAGAGTAAAAACGTACAATGACAGGACCAACACCCAAATAGTAGTTGTTGCACTTATAACTACAGTTACTTTTACGGTGGGAATTATTAATCTTGTACTTTGCATTATTAAGCATTCAAATGTTCTCATTTTTCTAAAAAAGGTGCAATGTATAACCGCCAATCACTGAGCATGAAAGCAGGTATTAATTTTAACAAATCAAATTAAAAAACCCATCTTATAGGAGGAAATGGAAGATTAATAAGACATAGTATGGCACAGTCCTTCCTGTCTGTAGCGCAGAGATCCACATAGAGACTACAACTAAATAACGTTGGATAAAGTTACCATACATGTTGCAGTGAAAGCCTGGATCAACATCGTTTTGACTCCGCTGCTTCTTTTGCTGCTCTTTGAGATTCCAAAGCTTCTTCTTCCCTCTTCTTTTCAGCTTCAAGTTTAGCCAGCACCTATAGGATATTATACAACTAATAAGCATCTACAATTCTAAAATATACGCGGTCCCATTGCTAGAAGCTCCAGTAACCTACATTTGTCATGGTGTTATATTTATATTGAATTTTCGGAAGATACCTCTGCTTCTTCAAGAGCCGCATCATATCTTATTCTTCTTTCTTCAATTTGAGATTTGTGTTCATGTCTCCTTTGTACACCAGTTAAGTACTTATCAAGATCCTCTGTAATACAAGGATTATATATCTTCTCAACCAGTATGAATGATACTTCTGACTCGACAACATTGATTAAAATTTCTATTGTGAGAATTAACAACCAGGAAAGGAAGAATTATTCTGAAATCAAAAGTGTACCCTTTTGTATTCATATATATCAACTACAACCACTAACACGATTTCCAGAACTACCAATAGAGACGCGTATACATAAAATATTCACAAATCCACTATGATTTGCATTGAAAACATCTAAAAGGTATTTTGTGCCATAGAAACTAGCATATAAATGCTATAGAACTATTACATAAATAAACAAGCAATAGATAGAAGAAAGTCAAATACGAGATCAGAAGCTGAGGTTTGCACTTGAAACCAACGCACTATATTACTGAGATTGGATTGTTAAACCTGTCAAAACAGATAGTGAAAAATAAATGCAAAAATTAAACACGTAAGAATCACATAAAATATCAAACAATACTAATATATAACTTACAGCTTGTTTAGCAGCGAAACACTCCGAAAGAACACCATTTCTTAAACCAAAATTGCACCATTTCATAAACACAACATCAACACAGAAATACAGATCCGATTTATTCACATTAAAATTTAACAGGGGAAAATGAAAAGAAAAAAACATGGTATGGAATTGCATACAACTGATTGGAAGGCCTTGAGATTCGCTAGTATAGAATCTTGAGTAACAGCTTACATTAGGTGATGATATAGACTCCAAATTACTGCGTTGCAAGACTCCAAATTTTCACTTGATCAAAAGTTAAAATCAAAAACAAAACATTATCCTCACTCCATACCACAAAAAAACATAACAATAAGTAAAGAAAAAAAATAAAAAATACATTTGACACAACATACACAAGCATATACATTAAAATTGACACCCACATAAGCAATTTAAACAGTTACTCAACTTATTAAAAAACTAATTAAAAATTATCCTGCTCAAATCAAACAAGTACTCAACTAATTAAAAACAATTAGGGTTCCAAATAAACTATTTAAACTAATTAAAATTAACTGATTAAAAAATTAGGGTTTCAGATTAAACCCCCTAATTTAAAAATTAGATTTTAAAGGTTACCCAATTCAAGTTTTGGCTTCCTTATGCTTTAAACTCCGATTCTTACCTCTTTAAGACTTTTTCAATCTCCGAAGAAAAGAGAGCAGTGTTGGGGAGAACTGGTTTGGGGAGGGAGGTATTAGATCGACGGAGAGGAGAGAGTCGAGCACAAAGAACATAGATAGTCGAGTTCTCCAGTCGATGAATTGAATCGAGTTCTCCAGTCAAGAGAGTAGAGAGAGAAGAGAGAGAGCTGGTTTGAGAAGAGATAGAAATGTATATTTTTTATTTTTATTTTATGTTTTTAGATAAGGGAGGGGGATATTTGGATACTTAAAAAATTTCAAGGAAAAATGGGGGATTTTTAAGAGGGAGTGAAATATTTGGCTAAGGGGGAAATGTGGGAGGCACGCTGAATCATTATTTTTTAAAACAGACTTACAACATCGGTTGGGCTAAAAAATCGATGTCTATATTAATAAAAGACATCGGTTGATAAAAAATGATGTCTAAAAAACCTTTTACATCGGCTCCAAGAGCAACCGATGTCTAAGAGGCGATGTCTATTCTACTTTTTCTAGTAGTGCTCCTAAAGTGGTTATCTCAAAGAGGGGCAAAGGAAAGGCTCTTGTTATTTTCAGTGAACTAACAATTAGATTTACAGAAGGGGGTTGAATGTAAATCTCAAAACTTTTTCAAGTTTTGAGCAGTTTCTAAGGCTAAGTGTTTTAATGAACAAATGTGTGTTAATTGCTTTAAGATAATACAGACAGATATATATTCAAACACAAATGTAAAGAACACAAAGAACTTAAAAACTTTTCTGGTGGATTTGTTGTTCCACCAGAGATGTGTTATTTCAGAAAATCTGTGATTCAAAGAATTAAATCACAGCTGCGTCCTAGTACAAACTAGATGATTTTCTCTCTGGACTTTTCTAAACAGCTCTGGAAAATTCACCATCTAATTACTAGCTGCTACTTTGTTTATATATCACCAAGTTTAAAAGTGAAGACAAAACTGTAAAATACAATTAAAAGAATCTTCACATGTTTCTTCTTCATTTCTCTATCCAATGCAATTTAGGTTTAGCTGTGAATCTTTGAATACTTCCTTGTTTGCACCAAAATGGAAATGCTGCTTTTTCTTGATTCCTCCAAGAGGCTACCACATTCCAGTTTGTCTCTGTCAACCCATGTGCCTCTGTTAGCTTATGAATTGTCACTATCAACTGCTATTGAACTTAGCATCCGTTGAAGCTTTCATCCGTTGATGGCTTTATCCGTTGAAGCTTTATCCGTTGATGCATTAGCAGTTGAAGCTTTATCCGTTGAAGCACTCATCCGTTGATGGATATTATCCGTTGAAGCTTTAGAGACATCCGTTGAAGCTTTGTTTCTCATCCGTTGAAGGCCTTCAATATCAGTTGATACTACTTCACTTATACAAAATTACAAGGCATGAAATATTTACAATTAGCCCTCCTATTTGCATATCCACTAGTAGTCAACATGACTTATAATTTCCCACAACATCTAAGAATTACAACTTAAATACAGAGAATGAAATGAGCTACAATACTAAACTTATTTCTAAGTAAAGCTACTCCTTCAACGGATAGCCGTAATGGTCTTATCCGTTGAGGCTACAAACACCAGATTTCTACTTAAGTGTTTTGTTGAACTTATCATCAAACTAATACACATATTCCTAACAATCTCCCCCTATTTATGTCTACTAGAACTGTAGGCATAAATTTGGGTTTAACTTGATGATAACAAAACACTTATTAAACATATGAACTGAAATAAAGTAGAAATTCAAAAGTGCTGCAAAAGTGTATATACTGAGATAGAATTGAAGAATTACATTATTTCCAAGAGTGCTCCTTTAGTCTGAGCAGATTAATTTCTTTTCCTTTGATCCCTTATTTTCTTCCCTAGCCTCCTGTCATTCTCCTCTATTTGGAGTTGGAGTTGTCTGTAGAATTCGGCTTCATCTTCTTCATTGATGTCCAACTTAGATTGCATATCCTTGAGAGTTTCATTACTGGCAATCTTGAGCTGATCTTCATGTCTGAAAAATCTTCTGACTCCTTTATTGTCTCTGAACTCCATCAACCAATGAGGTGATTTATGAACTGTAACTCCATGCTCTGGGATGAGTAATGTTCTAGGCAAGGCATTGAGCTCCCACCAAGTTTTCCTTATGCTGGCAATCTTGTTGAGAATCTCAGTTTTGGCAGTCCTGGTAAAGCCATAATCCCTTTTTATAGCTGAGTAGACTCTAACCAAGGTAGAATAGCATTCATCCAGAATTCTGTAAAGAGGCCAAGTCCTTTCCCCACTTCCTTTATATTTGAACACTAGTCTTTCTGGTAGCTGTCTGTAGGCATCTATTCCCCTTACTTCCTCCAGCTCATCCAGATAGAGTTCAATGTCTGTAAACTCCTTTATGTCACAAATGTGAACATAATCATCCTTTGAGGCATGTGGCTTAGGCTTAGGCTTCTGAGTGAATTTGATTGAGGTTAGAGGAGGTGTTGATTTGATTTTTCTTTTCTGTTTCTTTGATGGTGGAGAAGTGGTTAAGAAGGTGGGCAATTTGATGGTGTCCCAATCAATTGGTTCCTCTTTAGGAGTGATTGTTTCACCATGGATGTTTATGAAGGGGTCAGGCACAATGGGTTCAGGAATAGAAGGTAGTGGTTTGGATTTTGATTGGGTTTCTTCAGTTTCATCTACAATCTTCCTTTTTGTATTGGCCTTCTTTCTGTTCCCTTTCTGCCATTTCTTTCTTCTTTCTTCCACATCATCACTAAACATGTCCCCCATACCTACATCTTCACCCATGTCTTCAAATTCTTTCTTTTCTTCGGCTTGACTTGACTTTAGCTGTTTTCAAGCTTTGCTTGTGCTCTTTTGTCAGCCTTTAGCTTTTCAGCTTCTTCCTTCAACCTTCTGGCTTCTTCCCTCTTGGCTATTGAGAATTTGGGATGTCCTTGTATCACAGAGATACTCTTTCCCTCTCTAAAGATAATAGCCATGTTCATTCTTTCAACCACATCCTTGGTCTCCTTGTGCTTCATGATATTACCACCCAAAACCTTGTCTTCATCAGGCTTTAGAAGAGGAAAATCCACTCCTTTCAACTGAGCAAGGCTTAAAGGTTCTTTGTAGATTCCTTGTTGGATCTGTTGTTGGGCTTGAGAACCATAGGTTTTAGATTCTTGGAAGAAGTCTTTCCAACCTTATTCCTCCTTACTGGCTTGAGCTCCATAATGATTGGCTCCACCTTTGTGCTATGCTTCACAGATTGTGATTTTGAAGTTGTAGAACCAAAATTTTGTTGCATCCTTTCATCAATTCTCCTCCTTTGCTCTTTGACTTTCATCTCAGCTGCTGCTATCTGGATTAGATCAATTCTATCAAACTTTCCTTTGATTTAAAGTGTTGGAGAAGTGGTGATGGAAGGAACTAGCACTTTAGATATTTGAACTTTTGTTGATGGCTCTCCTTCCCCTTCCCCTTTATTCTCCCCCTTTTTGTTATCATCAAGGATAGGGGTCAAGCCTTGTGCTTTTGCCAGCTGCAATAGTAGACTTGTCTGAGATTGTTGATTTTGAAGAATGGTGACCACAGAGTTTTCAATGACTTGAACTCTATCTTCCAACTTGGCCAGGCTCTTGTTAGCATCAGATTCTCTCCTTAGTCTCAGCAACAAATCTTGCATTGTACCATAAGGCATGACTGAATCCAACGTCTCAGAATTATAGGATTTCAAGTCAGCAATATCCTTTTTGAGTTCATCCACACTCAAATTCTGTTTGATGTGCTGCAACTGCAGGGGATGCAGAGAGTCTAGATGAGCTTGAAGAATAGCCTTGGTACCAGCATCTGAAGTTTCCTGAAGGGCCTTTTGAATATCCATCACCTGCTTGACCAAAGCTACACCAAACTGTCCTGGTGTAGATTTCTTTGTCCATGCCCATTCAGGTAAATTTGGAACAGAACTTGGGCCTTCATCTCCCCCTAAGTTCATGCTTCCATCCAAATAAATAGAGTCATCATCATTAGAGTTTACTTCAAATTCTTCAGATGGCTCACCAGCTTGAGAAGGCATCCTATTAACAACAGCTTTATCTATTTGAAGAGATTCTAAAGTATGCACTATGTTTAAAGTCTGCTCTGCCTCCACATTGCCCTGAGCAGCCAACAGTTGATAGGCAGAAACAGGATGAGTAAAAGTGTCAGCATCCAAGGACTCAATTTCAGCTTTGTAATGTTGCTGAAATTGTCTTCCCTTCTCAGCATCATCCACAATCATTGACTCACTAGCAATGGCTAGATCCACCCTTATAGCTTCTGTACCTGATTTTCTCTCATTTTCTCTATATTCTTGCATCAGGGGCTCCCCCTGGCTCACACACACCCTCACACCCTCACCCTCACCTACTAAGGTGGCACTCCTTTCACTCACTTTTGCCATGCTGGAAGAAATCGCATGCATATTTTGACTCTCAACCTCTCCTTTTGCCTGGGAGAAACCCAGCCTCTCACTCAAATTGTCACTCCCTTCCCTCAATCCTAGAAGTGATTGTATAGTAACCATGTCTTCTACACTTGGAATTGATTCAGGTATATGTGTAGAGACCATCAACGGATAGGGAGTATCCGTTGAAGTAGAAACTGATGATATCAACGGATAACTGCTGGTAAGCTTATCCGTCGAAGAACAACCACTTGTCAACGGATGAGCGATATCCATTGAAGAAGGAAAAAATGTAGATATTGAAAGTGACATAATTGTTGAATCTGTGTGGATTGATTTTAAGTGAGGTGACACAGATTCTTCAACTAGGTCTGAAAGAATTGGCTGATGATCCAATAAATCATCTAAAAGATGATGATCACCAGGATTTGAGTGGGGCTCCTCCCTGAGTTTTAAAGAAGGAGAATCATGAATTGATGTGAATATCATATCCACATCCAGAGATGGTGATGGAGAATTTGGTGATTGATGTGTGTCTATTATGAGAGAATGGGGCTGTGACTCCACATTTGCTGGAGCCACATCAAGCTGAATTTGAGAAGGCAAAGATACAGGTGGATGTATCTGTGCAGTGTGTGCCCCCTGTGTTGAAACTAGGGTTTTAGCCTTCTTTCTTCTTGAAAAGGCTTTGATAGGTGAATGTGTGGCTTCAGTGTCCCTCCCTCTTTTGTTCTGTGTCCCTGGTTGGGGACTATTTTCAATAGCTGCATCCTTTTGGGAGGATGCAACTAGGGATGTGTTTGAATCCTTTTGAACCACCACAGTCTTTTGAGAAACTGTGGCTTGGCTGGCTAGGGTACCACTCACCTCTCCCACCTTATCCTGGGGGGTTTCTTGATGTTCACCCCTCCCCTCACCACTCACACCATATTCACTCCCTTCAGGGGTTATGGTAGTTGTTACAACTGTTGTCTTTTGAGAAACAACAGAGGTGGTTTTCTTTGACTTGTGTTTTGGAATTTTAGTTTTGGTGGCTTTGGTAGGAATCTGTTGGGACAAAGACACAGATTCCATTGCCACACTAGAAGGAAAAGAAACAATGGGGTTGGAAGAAGTAGGAGTTGCACAAGTATTTACCTCACTTACCTGAGGTGCATTCATTATTGGTAAATATACCAATGGCACCTGGCTGTTGAGGTTAATTCTTAAAAGGTCTGCAAGGACCCATTTCTCTTGTGCCCAACATTTGAGTTTATTGCTCTCATTAGTTATGACCAAACCTTCAGCAACATGGTTAGCCAATAACATAAAGAATCTAGCATAGTAGATGTTATGAGGTCTTTTAGCTTTGTTACCTAACCTGGAACCTAATTCTAGCATGACATAGTTGCTAAAATTAAAGTACCTATCAGAAACTAGCATATAGAGCATATTAACAAGAGATGAAGTTATGGCATCAAAATTGCTAATCTTCCCAGAGAAAACCTTGATAAAGGCATCTCCAAGAAAACTCCACTCTTTCATAAGGCCCTTTCTTCTAATGCTCCCTAAACTAGCATAATCAAAAGAATAGCTTATGGAATCTAACATAGCAGATACATCATTATCAGTGTGTGGTGTCCTGGCATTATTCTCAGGTAGCTTAAAGCAAGACTGTATATCATCACAGTTAATACAGTAATCCTTACCTTTGAGAGAGAAAACAATGGTCATATCTGTGGAATTGAACTCTGCAGTTGTCCAAATCTCCTCAATTACCTCACAATAGATAGTTGGGGCTTCCAGCATTGCATAGCTTAGTTTGCAGTTTTTGATGAAGTCCATCATCTTGTGATAATCAGAGTGGGCTTCATTCTTTTCCACCAAGACTACAAAATTGTTCTTTTCATAAACAAATCCAGACTGAGACATAATTTTGACTATTGGTGCCATTGTTGTGAGTAGAGGTTGTAGAGAAAGATTGAGAGTTTTGGGAGAGAAAGAGAATAAAAATTGCAAGAAAGCGTAAAGTGAAAATAAGAATTCCAGGGGCTTTTATACTTTCTCGAATTAAAACGTAAATAGAATGATTAAATAATACTTTTAAGTAAATTACAGCCGTTTAAGAATAAAGAAAACTGTAGAAATTCTGAAAACTGCCTTTAATACAAATACATACAACTGTGTATATATGTATCAACGGTTAAGTAAAAGAATCAACGGCTGTGACTGACTTAAAGCAACTGATGTGACACTTCAACAGATGAGGTAAATAGTTATCCGTTGAAGATTAACACAGTTTTATCTGTTGAAGGATAAAATTACCAGAAATGTATTTGTCTTTCAACAAATAATGAACATCCGTTTATAGAACAATTTTGGCTTTCAACGGATAGGGAATATCCATTGATAGAATAATCTTTACTTAAAGCCAACTTTGTTCTTGCAACAAATTCATTTCAGGCTACAATACAGATTATAATGAGGACATGAATTTATGAATAATTAAGCATACCTAGCTCACTTACTAATCTTGTGAATGTTGATTTATCAAGTGGCTTGGTAAATATGTCTGCAATCTGCTTTTCACTTGGAACAAAATGAAGTTCCATTGTACCTTTCATCATATGTTCCCTTATAAAGTGGTACTTGATGTCAATGTATTTGGTTCTTGAGTGCTACACTGGATTTTTAGTAATGGCAATGGCACTTGTATTATCACAGAATATAGGAATTTTTTCAACAGTTAGCCCATAGTCAAATAGTTGATTCCTCATCCACAATATCTGTGCACAACAACTACCAACAGCAATGTACTCAGCTTCAGCTGTTGATGTAGAAACAGAATTTTGCTTCTTGCTGAACCATGACACATGCTTATTCCCTAGAAATTGACAGGTGCTAATTGTGCTTTTCCTGTCTATTTTGCAACCTGCATAATCTGCATCTGAGTAGACAATTAGATCAAAACCAGACTCTCTAGGGTACCAAATTCCTAGATTTGGAGTCCCTTTAAGATATCTGAAAATTCTTTTAATAGCCACTAAGTGAGATTCTTTAGGGTCAGCTTGAAATCTAGCACAGAGACATGTAGAAAACATTATATCAGGTCTACTAGCAGTTAAATATTAAAGTGAGCCAACCATGCCTCTATAACTTGAAATGTCCACAGACTTTTCAGCCTTGTTTAATTCAAGCTTGGTGGCAGTGGCCATGGGAGTTTTTGCAGATGAACAATCCATTAAGTCAAACTTCTTTAAAAGATCATAAATATATTTAGTTTGACTAATGAAAATTCCACCACTAACTTGTTTAACTTGTAAACCAAGAAAATAAGTTAGCTCTCCCATCATGCTCATTTCATATTTACTTTGCATTAACTTAGCAAACTTTTTACAAAGCTTATCATCTGTAGAACCAAATATAATATCATCTACATAAATTTGAACAAATATTGTAGAGTCATTAACATTTCTAAAGAAAAGAGTTTTGTCAACAGTACCTCTTGTGAAGTAATTATCTAGCAGAAATTTTGATAAAGTCTCATACCAGGCTCTAGGGGCTTGCTTTAGTCCATAGAGTGCTTTCAACAGATAATACACATAGTCTGGAAAATTTGGATCTTCAAATCCTGGAGGTTGGCTTACATAAACTTCTTCCTCCAATTCTCCTTTCAGAAATACACTCTTGACATCCATTTGATAGAATTTGAAACTGGCATGGGCTGCATAGGCTAGAAAGATTCTGATGGCTTCAAGTCTGGCAACTGGAGCAAATGTTTCATCAAAATCTATTCCCTCTTGTTGAGAATAGCCTTTAGCTACCAATCTGGCTTTATTCCTTATAACAATGCCATTTTCATCCATCTTGTTTCTGAACACCCATTTTGTGTCAATAGAACTCTTGTTCTTTGGCTTGGGTACCAGCTTCCATACTTTGTTCCTCTCAAATTGGTTTAGCTCTTCTTGCATTGCTAAAATCCAATCTGGATCTAATAGGGCTTCTTCCACTCTCTTAGGTTCCTCCTGTGATAGAAAGCTACTATATAGACATTCATCTTGAGTAGCCCTTCTAGTTTGCACTTTAGATGTAGCATCACCAATGATCAATTCAAAAGGGTGATTCTTGGTCCATTTCCTTTGAGGTGGTAGATTATCTCTAGATGAGGTTGCCTCGGTATTATCATGATGTGAGATAGAATGTTGATTGGTTGAAACTCCCCCTGAGTTGCTGATCCTTTGAAAGGAATTGGGACTTCTATCAACTGATGAAGTGAAATGATTATCCATTGACAGACTGTGATCAACGGATGCTTCATTATGAACTTAAACAGATGATGCACTTTGTATTTTATCAACGGAAGCTGAATTATGACTTTCAACGGATGCAGCATTCAGTGCATTATCCAAAGGCAGATTTTGAATTCTTTTCGAGGTGCCTACTCCATCATTCTCATCTTCACTATCATCATAATATATCTCAATGTTGTCAAATTTGAGTCCTTCATGATGTCCCTCATCTGTTTGTCCATCAATCTTTTTATCATCAAACACAACATGCACAGATTCCATGACAATGTTGGTTCTTAGATTGTAGACCCTATATGATTTTCCAGCAGAATAACCAACAAATATTCCTTCATCAGCCTTTGCATCAAACTTCCCTTTGTGATCAGGTTGATTCCTTAGAATGTAGCATTTGCAACCAAAGACATGAAGAAAGTTTAAAGTTGGTTTTCTTCTCTTGATCAATTGATAGGGAGTCATGCCTTTTTCCTGATTGATTAGAGAAATATTCTGAGTGTAACATGCACAGTTAACAGCCTCAGCCCAAAAGTATGTTGGGAGTTTTGACTCATCAAGCATTGTTCTTGCAGCTTCAATTAGTGATCTGTTCTTCCTTTCCACCACACCATTCTGTTGTGGAGTCCTTGGAGCTGAGAACGCATGCATGATCCCATTTTCTTCACAGAACAACTTCATGGTTGAATTCTTGAACTCAGTTCCATTATCACTCCTGATATTCCTTACTTTGAAATCTGGATGATTGTTGACTTTCTTGATATGATTGATAATGATTTCACTAGCTTCATCCTTTGATCCAAGAAAATAAGTCCATGAAAACTTTGAGAAATCATCTACAATCACTAGGCAATGTCTTTTCCTTGAAATTGACAATACATTGACTGGTCCAAAAAGATCCATGTGTAGCAGTTGTAATGGTTCATCAATTGCTGATTCAAGCTTCTTACTGAATGATACTTTCTTTTGCTTTCCTTTCTGACAAGCATCACACAGTCCATCCCTTGTGAATTCCACTAGAGGCATTCCCCTAACTAAGTCCTTTTTGACTAGATCATTCATTGTCTTGAAATTCAAATGGGACAGCTTCTTGTGCCATAGCCAACTTTCAAGTGGACTTGCTTTGCTGAAAAGACAAGTAATTGATTCTGCATCTGTAGAGTTGAAGAGAGCCAAGTACACATTCCCTTTTCTAACTCCAGTTAGAACCACTTTGTTGTCGTTCTTATTTGTGACAACACAGGCTTCAGAATTGAAGGAAACAATATTCCCTCTGTCACATAGTTGAATGATGCTCAATAGATTTTGTTTGAGACCATCAACTAATGCAACTTCATCAATGATGACATTTTCCTTTGCAATCAAGCCATATCCCATAGTGAACCCTTTGCTGTCATTTCCAAAGGTTATGCTAGGGCCAGGTCTCTCATTAAACTCTGTGAGCAGGGTGAAATCTCCTGTCATGTGCCTTGAATAACCACTGTCCAAGTACCATAGATTCCTTCTTTTTCCCTGCACACAACAAAATCAATCAAGTTGATTTTGGTACCAAAGTTTCCTTGGGTCCAGCCTTGTTAGTCTTTTTCCGAGACTTCATTCCTCCTGCATCTTTTGACTTAGGCAACTTTGGGTCAACCTTGATCTCAGATGCAGTTGGTTGAAGTGTAGGGTTAGTCACAGAATCATTTAGCACATTTGGTTGAATTTGATAAGGCATAGATTGTGCAAATATATTATTCCACATAGGCATGTTGTATGGCATTTGAGGCATATTGAATGCAGTAAAATAGGGATTATTAGCATATGGCATGTTTGCAAAATGTGCATGAGGATTCTGATGAGATATAACATGCATAGCATGTAGAGGTGACATAGACATGTTAGGCATGAAAGGAGTTAAAGGCATGGGAGCATTCTTAACAGATTTGCAGTTATGAGATAGATGATTAACACTTTTACAATGCACACAGTTTTTTCTAGGAGCATACTTATCAGGTGTATAATTGTTGTGTTTGTTAATCCCTACCTTCCTATTTCTATTAGATTTTCTTTTAGTTTCCTTTTTATCCTCAACCAACTTAAGCCTATTTTTTAACTGATCTAAAGTCATGTGTCCTATATTCACCTTACTGGCATCTTTGGATGTACTAGCTTCTTCCTTGACAAAGTTCTTGGAAGTTGAACCAAACTTCTTATTGAGATTTTTCAAATTGTTCTTTTTAAAATCACTTGCCTGTTTTAATTGATGAGCCTTCAATATATGTTCTTTTTCTTCCTTCAACGGATAACTTTCATCATCCGTTGATTCCACATCCGTTGACAATCCATCAATTAATTCAACTTTCTTTTTGGTTTTCTTCCAGGCATTCTCACAGAGTGACTCAATTCCCTGAACCATGACAATTTGAGCACTAACATCCCTAGATGTTTTCCAGGCCTTGATTACCTCTTGCTCACATTCTAATTGTTTAGAAAGAATTTTTACTTTCTTAACAGATTCTTCTAGTTCACTCTCAATAGTCAAGCATTTGATTTTAATCTTTTCAAGCTCAATTACCTTACCCTCTAACACAACATTCCTATCACTTAAAAACACATTATTTTCTTTGATTCTTGTGTTTTCTTTAGCTAGTAATTTAAGGGAAACACGCAAATGATATAATTTATTGGACATATCATTTATGGCTTCATTGCATTCAATATTAGAAAGCTGAGAGAGGTCAGTAGTAATTACCTGGTTGCTTGATGAACTAGTTTCATTTTCATCAGAATTAGCCATCAGGGCTAGGTTGACATATTCCATATCATCATCTTCATTGGCTCCATCTGCTGCCCAATCATCTTGAATTTCATCTTTGCAAACCTCCTGGACAGAAAAGCCAGATGTTCATCAACATCATCAGAGTCATCTTGACTGGAATTGTCTTCAACCTCAGCTACTTGCTCCTTTCCCTTGCTTGATTCTGATTTGCTTGTGCCACTTTTAAGACTTGGCATTGTCTTTTCTTCATTCCTGGCTTCAATCTTCTCATTTTCAGCTACAAGTGCAACTGATCCACCTTTACTTTTTCCCTTTTCCAACAGCCCATCTTGCTCCATCTCAAGTTCATAGGTCTTCAAAATTCCATATAATCTTACAAGTGTGAAGTCCTTATAATCTTGAGAATTTCTTAGAGAAACAGTCATAGTCTTCCATTCCTTTGGTAGAGACCTCAGAAATTTTAAATTGGAGTCCTTGACTTGGTACACTCTGCCATACAGCTTCAATCCATTCAACAGTTTCTGAAATCTGTTGAAGGTATCATTCAATGATTCTCCTTCTTTAAAATGAAAATATTCATACTGTTGAATGAGAAGCTGCATTTTGTTTTCTCTAACTTGCTCAGTACCTTCACAGATAAGTTGCACAATATCCCAAATTTCCTTAGTAGTTTGGCTGTTAATGACATTGTCAAACATATCTTGATCTAGGCCATTAAACAGAATGTTCATGGCTTTCTTGTCCTTGTGAACCTCTTCAATATCTTCAACAGTCCATTCTGCTTTTGGCTTGGGAATAGACTGTCCAACAACAACTGTTGCAGTAGCAGCTGTGGCCACTTTGTGAGGAATGTGAGGACCATTTTCAATGCAGTTGATGTAGCTTTCATCTTAAGAGAGAAGATGTAAATGCATCTTCACTTTCCAGTGATGATAGTTATCTCTTTCCAGGATTGGAATCTTTACACCAATATCCTTCTTACTCATGATGTTAGCAGAATAGATCTTTAAACTCTTTGTATGTTAAGAGCTTGCTCTGATACCAATTGTTATTCCTAGTGAACTAACAATGAGATTTACAGAAGGGGGTTGAATGTAAATCTCAAAACTTTTTTAAGTTTTGAGCAGTTTCTAAGGCTAAGTGTTTTAATGAACAAATGTGTGTGAATTGCTTTAAGCTAATATAGACAGATATATATTCAAACACAAATGTAAAGAACACAAAGAACTTAAAAACTTTTCTGGTGGATTTGTGTTCCACCAGAGATGTGTTATTTCAGAAAATCTGTGATTCAAAGAATTAAATCACAGCTGCATCCTAGTACAAACTAGATAATTTTCTTTCTGGATTTTTCTGAACAGCTCTGGAAAATTCACCATCTAATTACTAGCTGCTACTTGGTTTATATATCACCAAGTTTACAAGTGAAGACAAAACTGTAAAATAAAATTAAAAGATTCTTCACATGTTTCTTCTTCATTTTTCTATCCAATGCAATTTAGGTTTAGCTGTGAATCTTTGAATACTTCCTTGTTTGCACCAGAATGGAAATGCTGCTTTTTCTTGATTCCTCCAAGAGGCTACCACATTCCAGTTTGTCTCTGTCAACCCATGTGCCTCTATCAGCTTATGAATGGTCACTATCAACTGCTATTGAACTTAGCATCCGTTGAAGCTTTCATCCGTTGATGGCTTTATCCATTGAAGCTTTATCCGTTGATGCATTAGTAGTTGAAGCTTTATCCGTTGATGCATTAGTAGTTGAAGCTTTATCCGTTGAAGCACTCATCCATTGATGGATGTTATCCGTTGAAGCTTTAGAGACATCTGTTGAAGCTTTGTTTCTTATCCGTTGAAAGCCTTTAATATCAGTTGATACTACTTCACTTATACAAAATTACAAGGCATGAAATATTTACAATTAGCCCTCCTATTTGCATATCCACTAGTAGTCAACATGACTTATAATTTCCCACAACATCTAAGAATTACAACTTAAATACAGAGAATGAAATGTGCTACAATACTAAATTTATTTCTAACTAAAGCTAATCCTTCAACGGATAGCCGGAATGGTCTTATCCGTTGAGGCTACAAACACCAGATTTCTACTTAAGTGTTTTGTTGAACTTATCATCAAACTAATACACATATTCCTAACAGCTCTCATCATATACTCTGATTCAGAGTCCTCAAATTTTGATGATGATAATTCAGAATTTGAAAATTTATCTGAAGTTGATGTTGATGCAGAGATGATGCAACTGTGTGCTCTTATGGTGAATGGTATCACAAAGATAGCCTGTAAGAAATTCAGAAAGGGCAATAAGTTTTCCAGGAAATGTGGAAGTCCTGAAAAGAAAGGGTTCAGAAAGTCTGAAGGCAAAGGAGGAAAGTATGACATAGAAGACAACTCAAATGTCAAATGCTACAATTGTGGTGAAAGAGGCCACATCTCTCCTGACTACAAGAAAGGAAAAAGTGATAAAGGACATGCACTTATCATAAAGAAGAAAAACTGGGCAGACACTTCAGATTCTGAAGATGAGGTGAACTATGCCTTGATGATAAATGCTGATAGCAGTACTGATGTTGCTGAATTAAAGGTACCTCAATCAACTCTTTCTTTTCATACTGATGATATTTCTGAGCTAAAATTATATCTAAAAACCATGTTCATTAATTTTAGAGATCAGACTTTAACAAATGAAAGATTAACATCTGAAAGTCTTGCTCTTAGAAACAGAAATGTTTATTTTTAGAAAATTATTTTTTTGAATTTTAGTACTCCCTCCGTCCCACTGGATTGTTTACGTTACTTTTTGGAACGCTTTTCAATGTTCGTTTAAAGTATACTACCATAATATATATATTTTTTAAAAAAAATTCTGAAAAAAAGTTTCATGTTTAAACTTTTATTCAAATTTTTTTTAAGAAAAACCATTATGAAACTATACTTTATTGAAGACTCGAAATACGTGCAAACTGTGTACGTAAACTATCCCGCGGGGCGGAGGAAGTATAAGTTATATACTTCTATTCTGAAAAAAATGTAATTTTTTTTTTTTTTATTATATGATCAAATTACTTTAAAATGTATGTAGAAAAATGTGTGTAGAAGAGTCAAACCTAAAAGAAGAAGAAAAGGAAAAAAACCAAAGAAGGCAGTACTAAAAGTCAAATTGTTCCGAAAATTTTAAAATCATAGAGCAGTTTTCATATGAAATTAACTTAACAAAAAATGATCTACAATGCAACAATTTGAATTATTGAGTCAAACTAAATATAACAACCTTAAATTGACAAATAACATAACACACTAAACTAGAATTGACAATTCGGATAACCAGTTCAGTTTCAGATCAAATCCACTTTCGGTTATGATATATTTGAATACCATTCGGATCGGATCAGATGTGATTCTGTTTGGGTCTATTTCAGATTAAAATCGGATAAAATTCGAATTAAGATCAGACAAAATTCTGCTCGGAATAAATTCAGTTCAGATATTTTTGGATCATAATTTATTTATTTTTTCAATTTTCATTTTTTTATTTAATTTAGTATTTTTAATATATTATAATGTACTTTTTCAAAAGAATATGATTAAATAAGTATGTTATCATACACATAAACCTGTTTAAAGTATAAATTTTGCTTATTTCAGGTCATATTCAATTCAGGTAATATATAATTCGGTTTTAATCTGTTCCAAGTTATAATCGAATCTTATTTCGGTTAAATTTTCAGTTCGTGTATTTTTTGGATCAGTTTAAACCGGTTTTAGATAATTATCGGCTTGTATGATTCAGATCTCGGACCGGATCTCGGTTTAATAAATTTCGATTAAATTGATTCATGAAAATGTGAAGGTATACATTTCCATTGAATGCAAAATTACGATGTGCGTGTGCATTGCAATTTGTTCAATGAAGTGATTAGTGTGTGCTCAACATACCCACTGCTTCATCCTCTTCATCTTTTCCTGTTTACAAATGCAAAAAAACATATTATACATTAGTCAACAAGAGACTAAATAAATATATAGATTCAATTTCTCCTTGCGATAGAAAGTCTGAGTTTTCGCCATTTTGGGAGAGAGATTATCATAGAAATATATATAGTAACCTGTGTCTGCAACGTCACAAGGAAAATAAAAATGAGCAATTACTGAACCTTTCTTCATAAAGCGAAAGAAAAACATAATGAAATCTAAGCCTTAAATCATTCATCGTCATTTAATTATTGATATAAGCAACGGGGCGTAAACCAAATTGGAGAAAAAATAAAATAAGAAATATATATGTACAGCTACAATAAGCGACTTTTAGATGCACCGAAAATACAAAGAGCACTAATCAACCATAGATTATATACAGGAGTTGGGAGGCTTTCATTGTGAGTGTCTTACATTTCAAATTGGAATTCAAGGATTGTAATAAAAAATAACTTCTAGATCGGGGAGAGAGCAAACTAAACCTCTAATTTTGTGAAAGAATGACCAAGTTAATTTTCCAGAATGATCAAAATCGAATACTGATTTACATAGATGAAATGGTCACTATGAAATGTCAAAAATTTATACCACAGTTTAACCGTGGACGGAAAACCGTTTGCTTCATAAATATTTTATACTATTTCAGGCTATACTTATTTATTATATGCATGGGAGATAGCATCGGAATATATCGCGTTGACGTTCAGTTGATAAACCTAAACGATATGCGGAACTAAATTAAAACACGGAAGTGACGAGGCTTGTTTGGCTTTCGTGCAAAGGTAAGTAGAACACACTCAAATTAATGCTTATTTGGTTAAGCTAGAATATTTAGAACCTTGACTAAGACTAATGCTAACAATAGTACTAAGTCACATTAGAATGAAAAATTTAGACATTAAAATGCTTTTCAATTTCTCTCTACTTATTAGGTACAAACAGAAGTTTAAAATTAAATTGTTATATATAATATATATAAGAGTGATTGAGAGAGAACTAGATAATAATGAAAGTGATCATCTTGTTATTCTATATCTTAAACAAAGTACAGGCAAGCCTTATATAGGCTAGTAGAATGGATGTTACAAGGAAAATGGAGAGCCAAAGGGTGCTAGTAATTAAGATAACCATATGAAAGGCTAAGAGTCATCTATTAATATATAACATAAATCACATTGTAGAAAATTGGAATGATGGCTAATAGGCAAGAACAATACGAGACAAATAAACATAATTTTATATAAGAATACATGCATATAGATTAATAAATACCAGATACCAATTGAGCTTGCATTTATTAGGCTGCAAATCAATCATCCCAAGAATTAGAATAATTTGGTTGTAAAATATATCTAAATTGATGGACCTTTTCGCTAAATTACCATATATATATTAAAGGAAAAGAATATGAAACTGATGATAGTAGTAGATAGTAACGAATACATATGATGATGACAACTTGCAGACGAGCGGAGACATCATAGAGTATCAAAGTTATCTCTAGGAAAAGTGGGCCCCAATTTGGTTTATCTCGTGATGACGACATTTTGGTACGATGTGTAAGAGAATTGAAGTAGCTAGAAATATGCAACATGTCAGCAACACCGGCTGCACTGCATTCTTATCGTGGGGATTCATTTCTACAGAATTCGTATAGGAAAATATTTTTATTTATCCATAAAAAATTAGTTTTTAGCTTTTATATATTCATAAATAATTTCTTCTAATAATTAAATCTATAGTATGGTAAGTAGGTATGTTTTGTAAGTTTGTAACAAAAGGAATGAAACACAAAATAAATTATTGAGGGTCACATCGAATAAATCTTTTACATTAGACGATATAGAAGTTCTTCAAAAATATTTACAATAAAATTAGAACTGCATGACTACACGAAATGATTAGCATAAGTACACAAAATGATAAGAAAGTTTAAACAAATTTGTCTAAACTCGTCAATAATCAATTGTGTATACATTCTATTACTTAAAGTTTATTATTGTAGGATTAGATTGGGACCGGGGCTGACTAAAAAATTGTGTTAACGAATATAATAATTTAATTTCTATTTGATTATCCATTAGAATACTCTTATTTTATTACTTATGCGTAAATAATTTTTTTTTAAAATTTTATGAAAGAAGTGCTATTGATTCTTGGTCTTAAATACAACTGTAAATATATTAAAAGTAATATTAAAAAACACTATTCACTCGAATTATATTGTGCAAAGTGAAATGTTAACAAGCTGCGCCACGATATTTTGTTGAATTACAAATTTTGTTCTTTGAGATCCGAACAAAATTATCTATACAATTTTTTTTAAATTTTTTAATTGTAGTGAACCCGCAGCCGCTACCTTTCGGGTGCCCACTGGGTAAACCCCACGGGCTCACGCACTAGCCTGCAAACCACGTGAACCAAGATAAACCTCACTTAAGCGACAAGTTCAGGAGGCATAATCATAAATTCACCTCCAGTGAGATTTAAACATGTGACAAAGAGTATAATTATCCCCTCTTTATACAATTATTTCATAGCTTATGTATAGACAAAATTATTGTTTTATTTTTATAACAAATGCCAGTGATATTAAACACAACTGTAAATATTTATAATTATATATTAAGAAAATTTTCATTCACTTAATTTAGAGATGTACGAGGTGAACGGCTAACAAACTGCACCGTAAAATTTTGTTGAATTGCAAATAGAAAAATAATAAGTGTAATATGTTCTATCTTACCAAAAAAATTGGTTGTATTCCCAGCCTTTTTCTCCGTCCCGGAGCTTGATGAGCTTGTCATCAGACGCTGACAAAACATATGGAAGGCTTGGATGCAAATCCAATGACCTGATGTAGTCTGTGTGCTTCAAACTCTTTAATCTTATCATATATGTTGTAGTTGTACACGCGAATCATTTTGTTCTCAGATCTAGCTGCAAACCAATTTTTTCCAGGTAAACAATTTGCACATCTAACTGCAAAGAATCATATAAAATCACAGTTGGTCTTGTAATCCACCATAAACTAGTAAAAAACTTACAGGATAATAAATTTAAATCATCAAGATACAAGGACTGACAGAAATGTACCTAGCGTTTCAGTGAGTTTAAAGGAGTTCTCAATTTTCTTTAATATTAAAGATAAATTAAGCAGGCAGTTCAAATATATGCTTGTATTGTAAATTATGATATAGAGACATAACTGATCATAACATTAAAACATCAACTTACTTGGTAATTCTAGTTCCAAATTAACACAATTCCCGAGTATAAACTCAGTAGTTCCGTGCACAAAGAACATCAGATTGTGGAAGCAGGAGCTGATGACCTTTATTTTAAATATTTGTTCTTTCAATTATGGAGTCTGGATATATCAGCTTATTGTACATTGACGAAATAAATTGACCTGTTTCCACCATATTCATCTCAACTTAAAAAACCAACATAATAATTAGCTACATTTCCTACATTCAAACACAATGTTCCGCAAATATAAACATAACTATAAAATAATTAGTCAAAACTCGTCGACACAACTCAAGAATACGAAACAATCCACATATTTCTTAGACTCAAACACACATTTCAAGATAAAACAAAAACATACTTAAAAAATAAACAATACTTCTTGACACAGCTCACGAGTAGGAACAATAATAAACGCAACTAGAGTGAGCTTCTTCTATTTTGTAGAAAATAAACCAAATATGCATAAAAATTAAGAATATAAACATCAAAACGAAGCCCTATAATTAAAATCACCTTAAATCAAAGCCTTGAAATGCAAACCCCTAATTAGAAGAATACCTGAAATTAAAAGAAAAGATTATAGGAGATTTAAGGTAACATAAACATAAACAAATCAATTGAGCCCCAACTTCCTAACTTGACCTATAAATCAATTGAGCCCTAATTAGAAATCCAAAATCCTAATTATGTACTAGACATTGAAAGCGGTGTCAAGAGAAAGTGACGGTGGTACTAAGCGAGATTAGCGGGAGAGATTAGCCAGAAAGAGAGACTAGAGAGCGAGTGAGTGAAGTCGAAGTGCTCAAAGTGAGAGACGATTGAGTGAGGGTGTTTTGAGTCGGAGAGAGTCGATTGTGTGTGGTTGTATGAAAATTGGGGTGGCATTAGCCCAAAAGTTATCACGGTAAAGTTATGAAGAATGATTTAGTTAAATAATACTCCCACCATATTTTTTTAATTTTTACATTTGACTTTTGTGTAGTCAATTTGACCAAAATTTATTGATATTTTAGAAATATTCTCTATGGCACCATTATAGAAATGACTTTTCCCGTTAATACCGTCAATTTATTAGCTTCTATTCATGATAATTTATTAGCTTCTACTCATTAATAATTCACTTCGGATACCCTCGTGTAAGTAAAATGTAATAAAATTGATTTCGGTTTGAAAACCAAATTGTATAGTTGAATTATTTGTGAAAAAGTACATAAAATAGATTCTTAAATAATGTAAAACAGAGTCAATATGAGTGAAATATTAATGATCAAAGTTTGATTATGAAATTTAAATATATATATATATATATATATATATATATCACTCAATTTAACTCCGTTTTACATGATTCAAAAGTCTATTTCATGTATTTATTTGTAAATTTCAAATATAAAATTTATTTTCCAGTTCAAAATCAATTCAATAATATTTTACTTAACACGGGATATTCCAAGTAAAAAAATCAAATGTAGAGATTTACCATGGGTAAAAGTCATTAAATTGATGGTTCCACTGAGAAAAGTCAATTATACAGTGGTATTATGGAGAATGTCTTAATATTTAATAATTGAACAAAACAAAAAAATTTATCAAAAATATATTTATCTACTTTAATATATAATTTTCAGTTTTTTAAATAATATAAAAATAAGATTTATATTTGGGTGTTTTGAAAAATACCCAAGTCTAAAAACATTTTTGCAAAAATACTGTTATTTTTTTAAAAAAATTGTAAAAATACTTTTTAATTTGCAAAATACTATTTTTTAATTTTATTTTTTTTGCAAAAATATGGTTTTTGGCATCTGAAATGAACTTCATGCAACCTTTGACGAGTTTTTGCAATTACATGCAACTCCATTCAACTAGTTGCATATTTGTTTGATTTTGGCTGATACCGTATTTTTAAAAAAGAATTCCGAAGATAGTAAAATTGCAAAAAAACTTAAAAAATTTAGTATTTTTGATAAATTCTCCTTTATTTTTTTTAATCAAAATTTGACTTGTTTGATCGATATAAAAAAATATGACTACAGAAAATGGGAATGATCAACTACAATACTTAGTGCAAGTTTGGCTCATCATTCTTGGGGCTCATTTGAGTCCGAAGCCCATTATAAAATTTGCTTAGCTGTTTGACAGGTTAACTAATCGGTCACATAGAATCCATTTTGAGCCATAAATGGAATGTTAGAAATCCTAACATTTCCTTTCCATTCTTCATTTTCATTTTATCACAACTCATGATTTACTCTATCTCCTAGTTTCTTCTTTTTAAATTTATATTAGTTTAAAACTTTTATGATATATTAAATATTTTTATAATATTAATTTTTCTAAAATTAATTTGATGAAATTTTTTGGATATGAAAATTTAAATGATAGTTAGTTATCTTTGATTTTAATTTTATTTCAAAACTCATTCCAATCGTATAATTTTATTACTTATTTTTAGATTTTAGATTTTTATTTTTTATATTCATGTATTAAAATTATTAATTTATGTAATTTGTAATTTATATTTTATTATCTTTTTAAAAAATTATAACTTTTAAGTTAGATTCTTGAACCTCCGACAGACAGAATCTCCATGCACGATTTACCAAACACATTATAAATTTATAAGTATAAAATTATCCAAACACTTAAATAACTTATTGACACTTTCTAACTTTAAGTCACAAGTTACATTTTTTAAGAAGCCCCAAACGGACCTTTATTTATCTACTCACCTTTTCTGCCACGTAGCTCAACAATTCTCGGGGTGAGCCAGGATCGAACCCAGGATCTGGGACGACAGAGGATAAGCCCTTTACCACTTGAACTATCCAACCGTGCTCAGCTCAAGAATTAGTTTAATATAGTTATTCTATGATAGAATAACTATACTTCTAGTCCCTCGGTTGAACTTGAATCATACTCCTATCGTCCTATTCAATTTTTTGTATGAGGGGAGGGAAACTCGATAAGCACTTTAAATTTTTTTATAAAATGTAGTAACCTAATTTTTTAAATTTCATTTTTTAAATAAAAATATAATATATTATTTTCATAAGTTGAATATTTTTGGGGACGGGACCTATATAAGTTGTACTTTTGAACTATACAAAAATTATTCTTCTGATAAAACAAGTTTTTACCGTACTTTAACTATGTTTTTCTTGCCAAACATATATACTGTGTTACTTTAGTCATAATTTAAATAGTGATCTCAATTAATGAAACTTTTTATTACTTATATGCTTAAAGCAGATCATATGTATCAGAACTGTATTTTTATTGATTCAACGGCTTTTTTAATTGGCCCAACAAAATATAGTATGTAAATGTAGTAAATCAAATAAGTCAAAAATTGATACTCCTTTGATTCATTAATAAGACATTTAATAATTGATGGAGCTCCCAACAGTAGGCAATTTTATGGACCCATATATTCACCTTTTTTTTTGACATGTTCCATCTTTTCATATACAACTTGCTCTATTTTTTTTTTTAATTTTAGTATATTACAACTGCTTTTAAATATAATTCTTTGTGTTCATTTTTCACACAAAATTTTAAAGAATCAAATGGAAACGAAATAATTTTTTTGAATTGAGTACTACAAAATTTCTCTTGTATATTTTCAAAAACTGAAAATGATTTTGAGATCACTCTAATTTTATAAAAATGATGTTATTTTATAAATATAAATTCAATTAATAAATTTAGATCAAGACAAGTGTTAGAAGATGAGTAAACTAAATTCTAATCGAAAATCTAAAACTATCAAAAATATTATCAAGAAAATATAAAATTATCTACAACATATTATTGCTTTCAAAAATATTATTTGTGAGACATAGAGATGAAGTTATAATATTTAATCTATATTTTTAAGTAAGATAATAAATATATAATCTTAAATCTGTATTACTAAGTAGGATAGTTGAGATTATGTATTATTTATTTGAGAAATAGTAATTGATTAATTGATGAAATTGTATGGGTGCATAAAATCTATGAAAAAATATTGATTTAGTGTGAATAGTAATTAAAGCCATTGATTCAATTGATGAGTTGATGAATTTATGAAGCAAACGGGTCCATATGCTCTTACATGGAATGAAATGCACAGAGTTTTTACACGCGCTACCCATATAATTCCCAATTCAGAGTTCTAACTTTTACATAAAACTCTTAATTTTCATCGTGTACCTTTTTTCATAACCTTTGGTTGTTGGACGACGCCTAAAGTTGAATGGCCAAACATATCCCATGCACATTAGAAGTTAGAACTTATAGGCTTGTACCTGGACTGTAAACACCATTAAACTCGGGTTCGAGTTTGACTAAACTTATTTTTGGAGCTTGAAATTCGAGTCGACAATGTTTGAAAAGCTCGAACCAACACTACTATGTACAAAACAAGTCTCAAAAATCAAGATCCGCTACACTAAATTGTTAGTGTTTGTGCCCTAGAAACAACACTGTTATGTTTTATTTATGATATTTGGATTATTAATGTTCATGTTCCATCAATTATTCTTTTAATAATTTATTAAGTCTTAATTTAATGCGATATAAATATTAGATTAATAAATGTCCTTGAAATATGATATAAATTATATATCTCTAAGTACGTGACATAGAAATGAGATTATGTGAATAGTATCAATATTTCCAAATATCCCTAGTCGAGTATTATTATTAAGGGATAATAATAATGCACTGAGACTAGTGTGTTTGTTGACTGATGATCACATCTCATTGATCATATGTATAAAGATATTAAAGTCGAAAACACAAGCAGATATAAACATACATGGTGTTTGATAGACCCAATGTGAGATTCTACATGTCTGTTGTGTTATAAGTAATTCTCACAGTGATAATGATGTAATATTCCTTCGACTTGAAATCATTATGATTAATATATTTTGATTACATCAAAAGTTGACTTTGACCAGGTAATGATAAAAGTGAACTTCGGGTATATTAGGAATCGTGTGAGAAATATGAATGATCTAGAAAAGATTTAACCCTCATAATTTTGGAGAGATATTATTGGCCTTTTATGTGAGCTAGATTATGAAATGCGTTGCGCCGTGCTCAAATGTTGGTTTGAAATGATAGTCTACTCATCGATCAAGGAAACTTAGATTAAACCATAAAGAGGATGACACATAACATGCCTCGAGTTTAATCTATAATATTTGGTTAAAAGGATTATATTACATTGTACATTATTCACGAAAGGTTTATCGATCACCGATTTAATTATTATTACTTGGGTAGCAATGATGTATTACTAGATGCCACTCATTATTTACGATTTTAAATTAGATTTAAAATTGTTGCCAACGTAATAATAACCTAAAGGGTCACACAAAGAATGATTGGAAGATTATTTAATTTAAATTTGGATTTAAATTAAATGTAAATAATTCGAATAATTTATTATTAATTAAGTAAAACCTAATTAATTAAATAAATAAGAAATTTGAGTTTACTATTAAATCCGAAATTGAGTTATTGGGTGATTAAGTAAGACTTAATTAATAATAACTAGGATTTTCGGATTTATTAAAACTCTAAATTAGTTTAGAGTTAAAAGTCTTTTTCTCTTTCCTATATAATATTTTTTTAAGCCTCAACTAGGGTTGTGCGTTTTTATAATATAAAAACACAAACCCTAGCAACTTGAGAGAGAAAGAGAAAGAGAAAAGGCAGTTTCTGATTTATGAGTGCTAGAACACGCTTATCCTTCGTTCGATCATTCGTGTGGAACCTTCAAGGCGTAGATCATTTCGCGACGGGATACATGGTGATTGTTGAAAGCTTGAAACTCCATTAGACAACATAAATTGTAAAACTTTTTAAGGTAAACATCTTAACCAGAAAAAATGGGTATATGATAGTTTGTAAAATGCATAACCCTTCATCTCAAAATAAGTCGCTTGGACTTTAGGCGCATGTTTTATATTGTACAAAAAGGTGACTTCCACATATTATTTATACAATTTTCTTTTTTAATAAAATTATTACATTTAATTTTTTATTCATTAAAAGATGAAATTAAGAAAAAATGGGTATATGATAGTTTTGTGCACCTTAAAGTACGTGCGCTTTAATTAAAACAACACTTGTTTTAAAGAACATAGTATTAATTATATCTATAACCCTTATTAATAATCGAAACCCCATGTTTAAACGGTACGTTGGTTGGGAGGCTTACAATGTAAATGACCTAGAGAGCAAACCAAACCTCTGATTTTGCAAAGAAGTGGTGCCAGATTGATCAAAGTCTAATGCAAATTTATATAAATGAAATGATCATTACAAAAAGTCAAAAACTACGGCGATAATTATACAAGTGTGAACAGTTAAACAATTTACTTCATAAATATTGTATACTACTAGGGATTTTTTCCCGCGCTACGCGTTCTAAATATATTTAATTTTTAAAAAAATATTAAATAATATAAAGAGAAATATTTACGTAACTTTTCAGTTAATGAAAAAAATGTACGCGGATATACTTTTTCACGTATGTTAGAAAAATATATGCTGTGTTGTCATAATTTTTGTTTTAAAACATAATTAACTAATTTTAATTTTTGTTTGTAATAAAATCAGCGCATGTTTCATGTTTTTTCATATGATATAGATTAATTTTAAGGTATATTACAATTTTTTTAAGGAAATGATTTAAGAATAATTTATTTAATTAATAATAAAATAAAATAATCTCAACATGTGTTTTTTAATTTGTGTTGATTAATTTATAAAATGTGATAATTATTAATTTATAAGCATATAAGGATTAAAATTAAAATATATTTTGTTCTGATATGATTTTAATGATAAAACATAAAATTTAAAATAATCTTTACACAATTTCAATAGTATGTATATTATAATATTTAATTTAAAAGAATTTAAATTTTTAAAGATTAGTTAATTCATACCCAACATATCGTTCATAAAGTGTTGGATTTAAGCAAAATACCGTTAACTACAAACAAAACATAGAACAGAGCTCTGCCAAGGGAGAATCGATGGCTACTACTTCAAATCATGGAAACCAACTCTCTCAATCAGAAGATTATGAACAATTTATGGAGGTTAGTATCCCCATTTATCCATGTTTTAGTCGTTTATCAATTGGTTGTAAAGTTCATGGCTAATAGTTTGTTTAATGAGATTTGTATATGTAATTCTCCATTTGTATGTATAAGAGTAACAAATACTGAACTTTACTTAGCCGAGTTTAGTATGTATTGTGTCCGTCAGTAGTTCGCGTGCGAGCTAGAGTATCGTCGGGGGTTCGTATTGATGTTGATTGCATGTTTTAGTTCGGAGTCATATAGACAATGATTTGATTTCAAATTGATATAATTAGTTCATCGCTGGATGCCTATACTTCTGTATAGCAGATTGATAAGATTTCTAAAAGTAGATTATTCACGAATTTTTGAAAATTTCTTCATGAACTGTTTTGGATTGAGTTTTAAATTTTAATGTTCAGGAACTTAAGAGAAAACACGACTCATGGAATGTTGACTGGGATATGGGTAAATATGTCAGACAATGTTTTTAATTGCTTGTTGGATGCTTATTTAAAAACTTAGGTATACATGATTGATAAATGTTAAATGTAGGTAGAGGACGAAAACCGTTAGGCAGTTTTGTTTCTGCAAATGTGGAGAAAGATGAGGATGGAGCATTTGTAAGTCTTTAACTGATTGTATTTGAATGTTATTAAGAAGTTGAATTTATATTGTACCTCACTGCATTATCTATCAAAAATTGCAGAGGGTTCCGTCTAGTTTTTTATTGATAAATTCAGGAGTAAACTTCATTCCCAATTACACCTAAAGTGCAAGACAATTGTTTGGAATGCGGAATATGATAAGTATCGAAAAAAAATCTGTGGCCTTCAAGAATTTATGAGATTTTATTATTTAAAGATGTATTCTGTTGTTGTTTTTGATTATTATGGGTATGGCAACTTTACTATCCAGTGTTTCAACCATATGGATGTTTCGATTACACATCCATCAGTTGAGCCAATATTTTTCTTCAATAAAAAGAACTATAACAATTGGATTATGGATGAGTTTATATATTGTCATAATCATGATGTACTGAGAGGTACCTTGCTTGTATTCACTACAATGTTGTAAGACTTGATTGTGAACAATCCTTGATGGTGATCAGACAATACTCAAGTATGGAGGACTTGGATAATATGGTAACAACTCTCTCTATCTATACATTTATTATTTACCTCATATGTATAAACATTTGGTTTACCTATCTTAAATCTAGTATTCAATGTGCTCAATTGAACATAACTGCCTACTCATTTGGAAAATTTGTATAAGCGATGGAAAGGAATGTCCAAGATCTGTTTGAAGCATGGCTACAGAAAATGGGATGTACTCATCCATTGGGTTGGAGAAAAGTGTTGGTTTGGGAAAGGATGGTCTGGAGTTCTGAAGGAGTTGGATATCTGTGCAGGTGATGTAATAGCTATGAATATGGCTCATGAGCTACCAGAGATTGTTCTACTTTTTATTTTTAATGAGAAAGAAGTGGAAGCTGAGAAAAAAGAAGGTATCTCACAATTCTTTTGATTTTGCTATGAGGGTGCAACACTTTATTTGAAAGATCAGTCTTTTAATATCTAGAAGATTCAAATAAATTTAGTAATAAATTTAAATTTGATAATTAACGAACAGGGGATAGAAATGGAAGAAGATCATTTTATAAGATTTTTTTAGGCTCCTTTGAAGCTTGGATATATTGTGAGTAACCTATTATTTTTTAACCATATTCTTGTATGTTATTAGTAAATGATCAATAATTTTTTTATGTTTTAACATTGTAACAGACAATCCCAAGGTTTTTAGGCCAGGAGACTAAAAAGCATCTCCTTGGTGTTGAACATATTATAATCAATGGGATTCTGTGGGATGTGAGATACGATACTAAATTTAGAATACTTTATGGGCTAAAACAACTGATTAAGTATTTTGGTCTGGTGGAGAATGATATGATATTATTTAGTTTCAGTGGGAATGGTGAGTTTTCTTGAAGGATTTTTATTTGTGAAGGAACGAAAATTACACGTTCCACAGCAGAAAGTAATCGGAGGAGAAAGCCTAGTGCCATTTTTTTTCTTTTTAAAGATAATGTTACAGATTCACTTCCTGGAATTGGTATGCCATATGTTTTGTTTCCTTATTTACTTTGCAGGGTCCTTTTACATAAACAGTGGTCTTGAAATTAATATTGTCTTATATCCGTACTTAGAACAAAATGTTGAAATTGTGGATCTGTCAACTGAGATGGAGGTGGAAGGATATGATAACCCTGCACAGGACAATGCTGGAATGCAGAATATGCAGTTGATGGAAAACAACAATCCACATGATGCGCAAGTTGGAATGAATCTCCAGTTTTCTAAATTATTGGCTGGAAGTCTCTTGAACTCTAATGTCATGGAGCGGTAAATAATAATATATAAGAGTATAATATAACTATTTCGAATACCTTGTTGTATTATGTTCAGGAACCGACTTATCAAATTATGCTAACATATTCAACTATTGTGCAGCACATTCCTAGAACTATAAGATTCCGAGATCAAATGTGGAAAAGCGAAGACACGGTGAAGTTCAGAACTGGCCAATGAGTTTGGGACATAAAAATAGGGTTAAACGGGACAGTTGCCAGATTTTCGCGTGGATGGAGCAAATTTGTCAAAGATCTTGACTTAAAGGAGGATGACAATCTGCGCTTCACATTACAGCAAGACAGTGTTGTTCCAACTTTTAATATTGAAGTCAATCCTCCCAATTAGTAATTATCCTCCATATATTTCTTAGAATCTGAACCTGCTACTTAACAATATCAATGTAGTTTGGAGATTGAATTTTGATATTGTGATGCTGTTGGAATACTCTTTATATCAATTTGAACGTGTTCCTTGTGCTTATACTTTAAATTATATTGAATTATATTTTAATTTTGTATTTTCATATGCAACTTAAGTTTTGAGGCTGGTGATGAAACCTTGAACCAAAATCCTTAATATTAAAACGGGAGTGCCGTTTTATTTTCAATAGCATACTAATATATAGTTTTTATATATTTTCAAGTTGATGACTAATATGCACATGGTAAACTCTACCTTTTTCGTTTTCATACTTATCTATAAATTTGGTTTGCTCTCATAAACCTCTGTATGTTTGTAATGATTTGCATATTGTAACGTAAAAACTTTTTTTTGAAAATCATAATCTCTTGAAATTCGATCTCAAGAGATTGCTACATCATTTTTAAAATTTTCTTTAGTTGGAAAATATATGTTTTAGGTAAATCATAGTAGCTATAAAGTTAGAAAATTGAATTTAACGTTAAGTACATCACATACATTGTCAAACTACAACATATGGATATTCTTTTTGCAAATGCATCAAATTTTTCTATGAGAATATATGATTACTACATATAAAGTGAAAATTCATCCCTCTTAATGTTCTATCTAATTTGAAAAATGTACTGGTAGACATGTTCAAGAAGTACAAAAATGTGATTAATGTTAAAACATCCACTCCAATTCATGATGTCATGCTACTAAAGATTAAAACGAATAGTATTTAAATTTAATTTCCACGATAAAATTGATCCAACCATAATAGATAATTGTAAAAAATAGTAGGATGTATATAATATGATGCATATTCACATGTTAATTACATTCCTAACTCTGAAAAACTTTGATGCATACACTTAGCCGCATTCATAGGCTGATGCACGAGTAAGCAAGATAAACATCTTCTTTTGTTTAATGGATATAAGTAATTTAGCTGTCCAACTCTCCAAGCATATCTTCTTTTGTATATTCCAGATCCTCTCTTGTAAATCAGCCATTTTTCATTCCTGAAGTGTATCCGCACTTAAGTTCTGATATTAGTTCTGACTCCTTAAGTTCTGATAACTTCCTGTCTTCAGTAAGTTATGATTTTCAGTTAAGTTCTGATATTCTGATAATAAGTTCTGAAACTAAACAAATCAGATTAGACATGACATCACAAATCATAACTTAACTGGAAATCAAAACTTACTGAAGACAGGAAGTTATCAGAACTTAAGGCGTCAGAACTTATATCAGAACGTTGCTCTCATAGGCTGATGCATGATTAATCCAAAATAATGTAATGATCCTAATTCTCTTCCTCTTGCAGTAGAAGTGACGATCTCCAAACATGAGGAAAATAATGAGTATGTGAATATGCACAGTATGCAACAACACATGTAAAATGGTTTTTTGTAAACCTTTTTAAAAGTATCTTCTCATAATGAGGACCTAATCAGCACATTCCTTAAGGACACATCAAAAATTAAGAGTAACATGACAGTTGAAAACAGGAAAAAAAAATTCAATTTGTTAACTACCATTCGATTGTTATAAATCATGGTAACTGTTAAATTTATCAGAAAATAACTGCCAAAAACTACCAGCAATACTCATATGTATATATACCTTTGGGTGTTTTTAAAATTTAGATGTATGTTATAGATTATAAAATGATTTCAAGAAGTGAGAAGAGGAAGAGATGGTCAGGCATAAAGAATGTCACGGAGCAAGAGTTGCAAAATTTGGCTATAACGTGCACAGAATTCAATAATGACATGGAAGAAACAAAGATTTTCTACTCAGAGATGTATGCTACAATGGAAAATAGGCAATCTGAATTGTTTGCTCGTTCTATTGGCCTTGAAGAACAATTCAAGTAATATTCAAATGTTTATCTATTTTTATGATTTATATTACTTTATATTACAAATTTAATGGACTCAGTTTCGATCTTTCACAGCGAAATAGAGAGTACTTTGAAAAATGGATCAAGGAAAAAATATGGAGAGTCATCACAAAGTAGTACTGAAAATCCACTTTCTTATATAGTGGATACACGCAGATTTCTAGGTGATACATCCACATCTCTACATGGTCATGAGAACAAATTCAAACTGAACACAGAAGAAATGGTAAGTGCATTTAAAAAGCTTGGTGATGGATGGAAAGAACGTCGTAATACTTTGAATGCTCGTGCTGATGTGTTGAGTGAAGAAAGTGGAAAGCTTCGCATATTATTAGATGATTATGCTCGAAATATATAAATTATGTTATAGTCGATATGCTGTGATGATGTATTCTACCTCCTCTACTTGGAGGATAGTAATAAACGTTTTGATGCAATAATTACAAATATGATTGATTGTTTATGTTGGATTACTGTCATGTTGTGTTTACTGTAGATGTTTAAAAACATATATATACATATATTTACATGATAGACATATATCACATTCACATACATTGAAAGAATTTTAAACTTGCACAACCTGACCATCAATTGGTGGTTCGGGATCATTAACTTCAAAGTCCCGAAATCTTGCTTGCTCTGGCCCAATACCTAAATCCATGATTAGGAAATTCTGTATATCTGCAACAGGCCTGTCAAATGTTCGATGGTCATGAGATTCCTGTCTTCCAAGTGTTGCCAAACGACGTGCAACTGCATTCCTATTAGGATGAACCAAATTAAGTTCATAACAGATGTTCTTATCACTAAGCCTTGAAAGAATAAGTCTAAAAGTCTGTCTGGAATGTGGTGTAATCCCTTCTTCTTTGTAATATTTGCATTCTCGATATGCTTGTATATTGTCAGTTTCAATGATAACCCGTTCGTATGAATCCTGGAATGCACGACGCATACCTAATAAAATAGCCCATAATGCACTATTCAAATTTGTGAGTCCTGGAATTATGCCATAAGTAAGTCTGAGAAGATGACCTCCTGCATCTCTTACAATAACACCAATACCATTTCTATTATCGCCTTCAGGAGCATTCTGGATATACTCATTATGGACATTGATCTTTACCCAACCATTAGGAGGAAATTGCCATACACGCTAAACATGTTCCATTCTACCTAAATGTATAAAACAAAAGTTAACTGTTTATGGGTTTAATTTAATTATATGAGATATTATTAAATGATTGTTTGTAGTATATAAAGAAAAGAATTCAATAGATGTGTCTGCTCCAAATAGTTGAAGAGTTTTAGTTATCTAAAAAAAGGATAGAAGAGTTGAGGAGATTTGTCTATTCCAAAAAGTTCTGGGATTTAAAATAACTAAATTTATTGGAAAAGTTTAGATCGCAATAGTCATCATAATTATGTGCCCTAAAGATAATTATTATGTTGAAGAAATTATAGAATTAATAGTATTTTCTTCACACATGATCTAATCAATTCAACGTTTAATATTCCATTAGAAAAACAATTCTAAAATACATTAATCATGGGCAATGTAAAATTATATATTGTAGATGATTATATTATGTAAAATTCAACTATATATGATGAAAGTTAAGGTAAATTCAGATATATATACAGTTACATTGTAACTTTTCTATTAAAAGCTTAATAGAATAATATCTATTATTAGTACTACTAAAAGTTTATCAATTAGCTGTTTTTATTAGAAATAAAATAAAACATGTTTTAATAGTTTATGAATTAGTAATTATGATTGAATTTCTTTTTCAGGAATTAAATAACTTTCTTCAATACAAAATAAATAATTAGTTTAGCACAAACTTTATTTATCCAAATTTCAAACATGCAGTTGTTTATGTGATTGTAAATTATGATCAGAAAATATGTAAATTCAGACAACTATATATAAATATCAAAGTAATGAATTCAAGAAAAATAATGGCAATGTTAAAAAAAACTTACATTATAACTGATGTCGCGGCTCATAGTTCAAATCTGTGGTTTCAAAATTTATGTAACATGTTACAACAACACTGTAGTGATGTTAGTTTACCATGTGCACCATCGGTTTAAGTTCTAACCACGCCTTGTACTCGGAAGTAACTTTCTTACCAACACTATACTGCTTTACTATGTCAATTGAGGCAAGTTAATTATAATTAGTTAGTAAACCTCTTCATGAGTCAAACACATTCACCTGCAAGACACGGAAATGAATTAAAACAGTCGTGCGACTGAAAAACATTATTGGTAAAAATTAAAACCAAATGAAACTCTTATATTTGGTTCATCTGAAAATGTGTTAGACAGAGGGTATGGCATAGGTCTAATTCCTTGGAAAATGACTACAAATCTGAATTTGTTTCTTCACCTTTTACAACATAAATTAAGAGAGCTTCTTAATTGAAAGCACCTTCTAAAGTTAGTTTTGAGGATAGCTGTCAATTAAGTACCCTTTTAAGACACCTTTCAGGAAGAACCAAATCAACCTTTGTAACCTATAATTTTAAACAATGCAGACATTGATAGCATTGTCATTATTTGACACATTTGTGAAAGATGTATTAACTCCAAAACCCAACTATAAGCTATGAATGCACACCACATCAAGAATCTTGTAAACAAAATAAGGTTATAGAAGATGGCGCCTGTAGATTCATGGATTTAAATTCCAGTTACATAAGAACAATTGAATTTTACACAAATACATTACTTAAATTTAATAATTCATAGCATAAAGTAAAATCTTGAAAAACATCAGTTGAAAAGTGCATTTGTGACATTTTGAGTTCCAAATATGCGCCATCTTCAAACCCTCTTGCCATAAGTCGCCTTCTTCCTGATAGTTTCCTTGGACAGATCCAGTGCAAAGTGAATTCCACAAGTCTATCTCAAACGGAGGTCAATCTTCCAGGTGGAACGGTTTAACACTCCTTATATTTGGACATAATTTGTTTGCTGGTAGCAGAACATCATTTCCAGCAATGTTACTGTGCATGTCAAAGAGCAGAGTAATAATCTCTTTCATTCTTCCCCTCATGTTAGTATTGGTGACTATCATATAAATTTCAGCAGCAGTACTATCTAATTCAGCTGGTCTAAATAATGCCTTAAAGAAAATGTAAGCAAATCTGGATGGGAAATATTTAGAAGATAGGTAGAACTGGTCACTTGTAACTTTCATCAGATGCTGATGAAAGTCATATAGCTTATCCCAGTCAAGAGCTTCAAGGACATACTTGATATATTTCTTTGGTTGTTTACGCTCCCATACCAACAAAAGCTTCACGAACAAACTGAAGCTTTCTGTCTTGAAAATGAGGTGAGAAAAAATAAGTATGATCAACTCTAGTGAAACATTAAAATTGTTGGATCAGCCATTTGAGAAAGCTTTGCTGGAAAATGTAGTTGACCTGTTACTTTTGAGTTTAAGAGAAAGGGAATGCGTATGGACTTAATTAACAATGATGATTTGCAGTTGTTTTGGACAAAAGATTGTTATCTTTTCATCTTCCTTTTATGTTTAATAAATTTTACATATCCCGAGGAATAAAATATAAATATATAGATTTTATGTACTTATTCCCAAAAACATAATTTGCTTATAAAAGATCGTATAAATCATTGAAGAATATAAACTAAAAATAATCATATAATAAATTAATGTAAAGATGGAAGAAAGTAATTATATACAATATTTATCTTTCAATATTTATTCTACAAATTACTTATTCCCGTAATATTAATATTTATCAATATTTTCGTAACAAAAATAAAATAAAATAATATTAAATCTTGGCGTCATCATAATTCAATTTCCAAATTTAAATTTCACAGAACCAAAAATCTTAACTTATTTTTCTGAACCGTCAACTAATTACATGACATAGTAATATATATTTATTTGTAAAAAAAATCATCTTGAAGATACTAATTATTTGTATCTTCTCTGGGAATTACATTTTTTTCAACATATATTTTGATTTAATCTAACTTTACCAAAAATATTTTTTAAATATTTGTGAAAAAAAGATAAAATCAATGTTTATCATGACAATATCTCCAAAAGCAGTTCTCCTTACACCTATTGCTAAAACTGTATTGGAAGACTCGTTATAGTTTGTAGAGCATTAATTACATCCATCATTCTGTTTTATTATATCTAGACATATAACCAATAACAAAAAGTGCTACAACCAAGATATAGCTCATTGTCTATGTACTACCCTAGGTAGTTAGAAAACTTTTATCTTTTAAGTTTACTGAATTTTTTTAGATTTCGTTAATGTATGAAATTCAAAATATACATTATATTTAATCATCAATTACTGACATTTAATTTCAATTTTTTAGTTCTCAAGATTTAACCAATCTGGAAAGAGTATCTTACTTTGAAAGGCATATGTCATAGCCTATTTGTTTATTCGAGAATTTAACTCAACTCAAATAAGAATGTAACAAGTAAATAGTGGATCTACCGTCAGAGAGATCTCACAAAGTAACATCTATCAAAGGATTCAGAAACAATGTTCATCTACAGACTTGAGAAATTACTTCACTGGAAGAAACTCAAGAAATTGATCAAGCCTCAGTGATACAAATCAAGATTGTGGATTTAATCAAGTGACAGAGATCTCGTCAGGGTATCAGAGAATTACAAGGATTTAATCTGAAGAAAATCAAGTTGTCAAAGTCAAGACATGAAGAAACATCACGGAAGTTAGTCACTCATGAACCAGACAGTACATCGATTGTCAACATTGAAGTGGTGGAATTGATTCATAAGTCTCAGTGATTTTCAGAAGATTTTCATAAGAGTTGTTGCTACTCAGGATTAGTATTAATTCTCTATTAATTAATTAAGTCTTATAATTTAATTAAGAAAATAAATTATATTTGCAAAGATTAATTTATTGATTAATTAAATTAATTGATTAATTAATTCTGAATTAATATTAAGAATTTTCAGAATTTTAATTGGATTAAAATCAGTTTTAATCCAGCAAGACAATTGAAATTGAACTAGCATGACAATCTGGATTATCATACCGATTGTCATGCCAATCATTTCAATTGTCTCACCGAAAGTTCTACTGAAAGAGAATTGTCTTGCCAGCTCAGTTTGATAGTCTTGCTAGTTCATTTGATAGTCATACCGATTGTCATGGTAGCACAAATGATTGTCTCACCGATTGTCTTGCTAGTACAAGTGATTGTCATGCCGATTGTCATTCTAGTTCAAATGATTCTGTTGATTAAATTATAAATAGTACAGAAGCAGCAAAAGACTTTTATCCATTCTCAACAAACCAAAACACAGCAGAAAAAAAAAAGAAGCATAATATTTCATTTTCATCTGCTAAATTCAAGATCACAATTTCTAGTTTCCACGTTAAATCTAAACAACTAGAAATCATTCTCTTGTTCTTGTATAGCTATCTAGCGAATTAAAATCCCTAGAACTTAATCTCAAATTGCGTTTAGCATTTGAATCTTTTTATTGCAAAAATAGAAAAAGTTCATGTCGAATTTATTCTAGATTTGTAATAATTACTTTGAGATTAATCCCTTGTAATCGATACCGTTGTTGTAACACCTTTCAAGTTTAATAATATTTTTATTTAACCTGGATTTTGTTTCAATTTTTTATGCCGCACTAAATTCGAGTATTCGGTATTGTTTGTATTCAACCCCCCTTCTACAAACACATTGGGATCTAACAATTGGTATTAGAGCCTTCTGATTAACGAACAAATCAAGATCCTAGACTTTTGTGATTTTTCAACTCCTTGAATTTTTATTTATTCAAAAATTCATAATGACTTCAGAAAAAGTTGGAACCGTTAAAATTCCACTATTTGATAAAGAAAATTATATCATGTGGAAGAAGAAGATGCTCTTGTTTTTACAAGTTGTAAATCCCAAATATATGAATTTGTTAAAGAAGGGTCCAAAAACTCCGATGGTTATTGAACCAGAGGTGATAGAAAATGATGTTGTGATTACCAAAGCTAGAACCTATGCAAAAGAGCCTGGAGATTTTACTCTTGCTGAAAAGGAAGAAGCTTCCTTGGATGTTAGCCTTCAATTAATTTTAATTGATTCCCTTGATCCCTTGATGAACAGACATGTGATGAACTGTAAAAATTCCAAACACATATGGGAAACTATTGAGGTGATTAATGAAGGCACATAGGAAGTTAGGGAGAACAAGTTAGAGATCCTAACCTCTGAGTATGAACATTTTAAATCCAATCCAGGAGAAGGAATTACTGAAGTGTTTGAGAGGTACAATGCGTTGATCAGCAACCTGAACATAAATGGAAAATATTATTCAATCAGGGAGGTCAACAAAAAGTTCCTTTTAACACTGCCAACTCATCTTGAACATAGAATCACTGCCATAAGAGAAGCTAGAGATCTGAGTGAGATTTCTTTGGATAGACTCTATGGTATGTTAAAAACCTATTAGTTGGAGCAGATTCAGCAGAAGGAAGTCTACGGGAAAGATAGAGTGGCCAGCATATCTACTGCTCTTATAGCTGAAGGTCAACAACAACAACAATCTCAACAGTCGGAGAGAATGGTACAGTTTTTCAAGGCTGAGGAAAATGTGATAGTAGCAGAATATGATCCTCCTACTACAAATCAATCCAGTGATGATTTTTATTCCTTGGAAGAGCTGGAGCAATTGGAAGATGAGTCAATGGCCCAAATTATCAAGAGATTCTCTAATTTCAGATTCAAGAGAAATCCCAAGTTCAAGTACAAGTCCAACTACAACAGATTCCAGACATGTGGATCTTCATCCTCTAACACCAGTAGTGGTGGATACAAAATAGGGATGGTTGATCGGAGCACCATTAGATGGTATAACTATAATGAGTTGGGACACTTTCCCACAGAATGCAGGAAGCCAAAGCAAGTAAGGAAGAACTCTTATGATTCAAATCAGAAGAGTAACTCTGAAAGGGTTTACCGGGAAAAGGGAAGAGGCTGGGATGATACTGATAGTGAAGATGAAGAAGATGAGAATCTTGCTCTTATGGCTATTGATGGAAAAGCTTCATCGTCAAGAAAAGAGGTAAATTTACTGATGCTGAATTAGTTTATCATCTAGGAGGTTCCTTAGATTTTGCTCGTCGTGATAATAAACTATTAAGTCAGCAGATCAAAGACCTTGAGAAAGAGGTCAATGAAGTAAGACTTGTGCACATTAATCAAGATAAGTTAAAAGAATAAGTATCTTTTTTAGAGAATAGAGTTGACTGTTATAGACAACTCGAAACTATTCTCAAAGACAAGATCACCGGTCTTGAGACTAAGGTTAGAGCCTACTTCAATTCTTGTTCGAAGGCTAAAGAGTTCTACACTAAGCAAGCTGTTAATCAAACATCTAGAATAGGTTATGATTACAATACTGCTATTGGAGAATTAGGCATAAACTCCCCTCCTCATGTCTGTGCTAAAGGTAGGGAAGTACCACATGTGCTTAAGGGTGTTGATGAACCCCTCTATAAAAGATCAATTGCTGAACCATTTGATACGACCTCCTCTATTATTCAAGAAGAAATGCGTGCTGAAGATCTTGCTAATGATAAGGTTGTTTCCAAGACAAGTGTGTCGAAAGTTCCAGTCAAAGTTGTGAAAGCAACTGAGACTAACTCAGACACACATGAGTTGGATAACAAAAATGCCATGTCTACAATGCATATTTTGCCTGTTGTTAATCTCTTTCATAAAGCATGTGCTGTTTTTAATTGTATGTCTTATGCTTTTAATCTGATGTATGCTTATTTTAATGGTAAGCATGTTTCTAGTGATAAGACTACTCCTCGTCAGCATGTGAATAATAAAAAGCATGATAGGTCTAAGACTGCTAGTCCTTCTAAGGCTAGAAAGGTGAAATTTGTGCCTAAGCCTAAACAGAAATTTGTTAAGGCTGTTTACATGGTCAAATGTTCAGTCATTGAGAAAGTTGAGACCATTAAAGTTAAGAATGTTGTTTTGCCTGACAAAGGTCAATTCTCCAAGTATGTCGGGCCCAACCACGTTTGGGTTTCGAAGAAGGTCTAATCCATTTGAAGTGCAGGGCAGTAAACATGTGGAACCGGTAGTGTGGATTCTTGACAGTGGATCATCAAAGACATATGACCGGAGATAGAGCCCTGCTATCAAATGTGGTTGAGAAAGCTGTCCTACTGGTTACCTTTGGAGATAACATCAAAGGTTTATCTGAGGGATATGGCTATTTGCAAGCTGGAAATGTTATCATTGTAAATTTGTATATTGTGATATGTTATTATCAGGAAGCAGTATCTAACATATAGCACCAATGACGAGACTTGAGAATATTATAACATATCAGGCACCTGATGCACATTACAATTGGAATTGGACTCTTGTAAGATGTGTACAAGTCTACTCCTGGTTGGTGAGTCAAAAGAGGATGTCAATGCACCACAGTTCATGGGCTTTGCAGTTGCAGATCTATTGGACTATGCAATCTCTTCTTCACAATCTCACTTCAGGTTGGTATGAACTAGTGTACTACTCAAGCAATCGTCAAGGACATGGTATGACACTCTAACTGAAGTTACAGTTTAATATGAACTAGTAGAGTCGTCATATTATTAACTCTCTTATCACCAGGCACAAACATATTGTTTTATGTGTGCAGTGAGTTTTAGGAGAAAATCAAACTTCTTTCCACATTAGTGATTTCTTATTTCATTAAAATCTTTTGAAATCACTAGTGTACATCATTTCTCTCAAAAGATTAAATGTATAATTTTCATTCCTTAAAGATCTTAAGTACATTTTATCTCTATATTGTCATATGTTCTGTGATACAGGTTCAGTCTCCAATGGCTTTCTTTCATTGACAGTCATGAGGTTGAAAACCCATAACATCTATCCCAAACTGTAAAGACAAACACAGAAACAAACCCAACTAACACTCTCTTACCACTAAAATGAAGTATGAGTGAGCGTGAGGGAGATAGTGCCTTAGTGTACCACATAAGGAAGGTTCTGAAGTCAACCCAGCAACTTTGTCTCCTACAAAGATGAGTAGTATTTAAACCGAGACAACTGCTAGCCCCCATACATCTTCTCAAAAAGATGTAATGGCTGAAAAGGCTCTAAAATAGTTACTAGATTCATTCTCTCAACAGGGTGCGTCTATTGAAATTTGCCTATCGGCCAGGGTATCCGATGTAGTGTCACCACTTCAAACATAAATAGTTCTTGATGCACAAGGAAATGGTACACACACAAAGGATGAGTTGACGGAAATAAGAGTTTTGACCATTTTAAGGTCAGATTCTATTGTTCATAGTTCTTTAATGGACCAATTACCTTTACAGGTGTTAGGAGAGGATACTGATCCAAAAGCCATATGTCATTGGTCAGTGTCTACCTCCCCAGGCTTAAATCTCCTGGATGCATCTGCGGATAGTGGATCTGACATAGGTGCAGATCGACAACTTGTTGACAATGATTCAGATGTTACCAGATGAGTCAAAAGGAAATGTCTTCACAGACATTAGAAGGGAACTTTGATCTTTATGCTAAATTTGTTGGATCATTGTTTACCTTTCTAGAATTCAAATCTGGAACCCTAAAAGGGAAACTAGCAACTTGTAGATTATGACTCAGATTCATCTGACGAGTTTAACAAGGATGGGGATTTGTGAACTCCCATTGCACCACCTGTGACCTCCTTAAGGATGGCTAAGGTGATTTTCCTTGCAGGTACAGCTGAATGTTGGAGCTATGAGATGAGTGATACACTTGTGAGAATGAGTGTAAACGTGAGTGGAGAGAAGAGTGAAACACATATGAGGTACACTAAACAGAATCACACACTCACAGTGAGGAAGAAAGATGAAACTACTTGTTATTTCTTTTCCAACCAAGTGAAATATGAGAACTCCTTCTGAAAACGGCATACATTCCTTCTCTAAGGGGGAGATAAAAGCTTTAGTAATAGTTTGGAGGATTCCTCAACTAAGGGGGAGAAATACAAGGGAGGAAGAAAAAGATCCTACATATGTACACTACACCACACCATTTTTGTTTGTAACTACGGATCCTATTGTACGGGAGAGGTGATAAACACAAGGTGATTTCTAGTAAGGGAAAAGGCTGTTTTCCAAAAGGGGAGTACCATTGGTTTTTATCTGCGGATCCTATTGTACGGGAGATATGGTAAACAGAGGTGATCTTCTTTAATCAGTTGATTCTCATAGGGGGAGAAACAAGAGAGATATGCACTTCTCAACAGGAAATGTGGTTGTACAAAAGAAGATGAAACTACTTGAAGATATGTTCAGTCTAGAGGAACATCTATTTGGAATCTGGAAAATGTTTAATGTTATCCAGAACTTTTCTGCTATTTACTTTGCATTTCTGTTTATATCTTTTTCTTATATGTTAGTTGAGTTATCCTCTAGGTATTTGTTATTATTGTCTAACAAACAAATAGGGGGATATTGAAAGGCCTATTTGTTTATTCGAGGATTTAACTCAACTCAAATAAGAATGTAACAAGTAAATAGTGGATCTACCGTCAGAGAGATCTCACAATGTAACATCTATCAAAGAATTCAGAAACAATGTTCATCTACAGACTTGAGGAATTACTTCACTGGAAGAAGCTCAAGAAATTGATCAAGCCTCAGTGATACAAATCAAGATTGTGGATTTAATCAAGTGACAGAGATCTCGTCAGGGTATCAGAGAATTACAAGGATTTAATCTGAAGATAATCAAGTTGTCAAAGTCAAGACATGAAGAAACATCACGAAAGTTAGTCACTCATGAACCAGACAGTACATCGAGTGTCAACATTGAAGTGGTGGAATTGATTCCTAATTCTCAGTGATTTTCAGAAGATTTTCAGAAGAGTGGTTGCTGCTCAAGATTAGTATTAATTATCTATTATGTAATTAAGTCATATAATTTAATTAAGAAAATAAATTATATCTGCAAAGATTAATTTATTGATTAATTAAATTAATTGATTAATTAATTCTGAATTAATATTAAGAATTTTCAGAATTTTAATTGGATTAAAATCAGTTTTAATTCAGCAAGACAATTGAAATTGAACTAGCATGACAATCTGGATTGTCATACCGATTGTCATGCCAAGTCATTTCAATTGTCTCACCGAAAGTTTTACTGAAAGGAGATTGTCTTGCCATCTCAGTTTGATAGTCTTGCTAGTTCATTTGATATTCATACGGATTGTCATGGTAGCACAAATGATTGTCTCACCGATTGTCTTGCTAGTACAAGTGATTGTCATGCCGATTGTCATTCCAGTTCAAATGATTCCATTGATTGAATTATAAATAGAACAGAAGCAGCAGAAGACTTTTATCCATTCTCAACAAACCAAGAACATAGCAGAAAAAGAAGAAGCATAATATTTCATTTTCATCTACTAAATTCAAGATCACAATTTCTAGTTTCCACATTAAATCCAAACAACTAGAAATCATTCTCTTGTTCTTGTGTAACTATCTAGCGGATCAAAAATCCCTAGAACTTAATCTCAAATGGCGTTTAGCATTTGAATCTTTTTATTGCAAAACTAGAAAAAGTTCATGTCGAATTTATTCTAAATTTGTGATAATTACTTTGAGATTAATCTCTTGTAATCGATACCGTTGTTGTAACACCTTTCAAGTTTAATAATATTTTTATTTAACTTGAATTTTGTTTCAATTTTTTATTCCGCACTAAATTCGATTATTCGGTATTGTTTGTATTCAACCCCCCCTTCTACAAACACATTGGGATCTAACATACTTCTTGTGTCGTAACATATTTTTTTCTCAAGTTTTGAGAAGACAATGTGAATAAAGTTAGTGTAGTAAAATTGACTTATAGTATAATTTAATTGATAATTTGAAAAGAGATAAAGTAAAGTCTATATATAGTTCAATATTTTGCATGAATTGTTTTAAAAATAAAAAAAATACAAAATCATCCTTATATAGAAATATATTATATTAATGTAATTTACAGAATGGGCCTTTTAATATAAGGAGAAAGAGAGAAGAAAAACAAAAGCAAACAAAAAAGCCCAAACAACACAAATAACGCTGACTTTGAGATTTTATAAACCCAAAAAAATACAACATACCTGTCTTAAAAAAAACCCAGATAATGCAAACTGCCGTTAATTTGGGATTCTCAACTTCCATTAAGCAAGAAGTCTAACTTCCTTTCACAAAGAAGGCAATATCATTCTCGGTACCATCAACTCGTTGTCTACAATTGAGGTATGAATCAATTTTGATTTTATAGTTATATTGCTTACATACAGTTTATATATATATATATCTATATACATGGAATGGAGCTATGAATCAGTTGTTGGTATACAGTTATATTGCTTGATTCATAGAGTTTTATGTATATATATCTTAAATTAATCTATTAATGCTGCATAGAATTTAAGAACATGTTTTATTTCGAATCATGTAATAAAATATTTTTGTATCTTATGCATGTAGTGTTCTTGTGAAATTTCTGCTCTGTATCTCATCCATCTTGGTTTTAAGTAAATTTCATGATTTATATTTATTGGAATAAATTTATTATGTAATTACAGATGAAGAGAGCATCAGATTCTACAACGAAGAATGTAGCAGATTTAGGTAAGAATTTGACCTTTAGTCAGTATACTGTTTTATTTAGGTACATTAACATAATACTAATTGTACAGATAATGAAGATAGTATATGTAGCTTTCTGGCAGCAAATGTGGAAGTTTCTGATTTTGGGCAAATTGTAAGTGTAGATTTTACAGCTTTCATTTATATAGTTTTAATCTCTTTATAATCTTCTGAAATTTTGATTTAATGGTACTTCATGAAAGAGTGCCACCGAATTTTAAAGGTTTTTTCGGTAGAAGAATTCCAGATCACTTGAAGATATACTGTAAAACACATATATGGCATGCTCGATATGATTTCGAAGTCGGTAAAATATGTGATCTTGCTCATTTCATGGAGTACTATGGCATTAAGATATATAACTTTGTTCTCTTTGATTATTATGGGGATGGAGTTTTTAATGTGAAGATATTTAAGGAAGAAGCAGTTGAAATAAACTACCAGATAATACATCCAAATGAGTGGAAGAAGAATAAACCTGAATGGAAACAGGATGAATTCGTTGTCCTATATGGAAACATTGAGTTTCAGAAATCTATTACTCGGTTAGTTTACGATGCAATTCTGAACAAAAGTGAATCTTACCTTATCTACATAAATAGCACAGACTTGCAAGAACATGCGCTAGATCTGGTATGATAGATTTTGGAATTATTTTCATATCAGCTAAAATTCATACTTTCATATCAGTTGGTATAAGGTGTATAATTGTCCAATTATTTGTATATATATCAGACACTGAAGCCAGGAACGGAGAATTTCTACAAAAACTTGAAAAATGGGGACTCGGTCAGTCTGAGGTTTACTACTAAGGAATGGAAATGCGAGGTAGAGAGGATTGGAGGACATTGCAAATTTGGGAAATGATGGGCTGATTTTGTATCAGACACATGACTTGGAGTTGGAGATTATATTGTCTTGTATAGAATGTATAATGATATTTACAATGTGAACAACGTGAATGTTTGCATCTATAAACATGAAGTTTATGGTAAAGATCTTGATAGAGGTACTGTCATAAGTTAAATTTTTTGATTTCTATATATAAATTATTTATGAATTAAGGAAATTGTACATCTGTAAAAACTCATCAAATATTTTTTTGGGGCAGGAAACTTGTTGGCGGAAACATCATTCTTGAAAATTGTGTCTAAAGATACTCTGGCATGTGGAGGATTTGTGAGTAATTTCCGTTGTGATCAAATTGAAGAGCATATATAATTATATGTTTGTGCATTCGTACATGTTTGTGCTTTTATGTGTAATTCATAAAAATAATATTATTTATTATTTCTTTCCAAGATTGTACCAAGTTTGGTGCGGTACAAATACAGTTAAAAGCTCCAGACGATAGAGAAAATCCGGGTTGGAGGGCATGAATCTTTCATTTCATACAACTCGTCAAGTGGATATTTTTACTGCCTTGGATATGTGCTAGTGTAATTTTATTTGCGCGAAAGAGATACACTTGTATTTACTATGGATGATAGCAATATCATTTCAGCTAGGATTTTTCAGGAAGATGGATTTGAGGTTGATTACTTAAAAAGGCATATTAGAGGAAAAGAGATGATAGGAAGAGATTGGTTTCTAAAGATTCATTTAGATTCTGATGAAGGTTTGATACATATCAATGTGGAAAAATCTGATGAAGGTTAAAGTTATAATTATTGTACTGATGTTTCTATATTACAATTTTATAGATATGGAGGTGGAACATGAATTTGTTGGTGGTGAAAGAGGAGAAAGTATATTAATGGAAGAAGACAATGACATCGATCCATTGCAGGAATTTTGTAATTCATTGCTAGTAAGAAATGATGGAAATATTACAAAAGAAAATCAGAGATTGAAGAAGAGACATAAGATGGTATGTGATAATATCGATTCAGTTTAATAGAATAGAGTTATTTGTTCTTTTAAAAAATGTATGTAAAAGTATTCTGCTCCTATAATTATTAGGTGGATATTAATCAAACCAAGCTTCCAGGATTTATCGTCATTCTTAAATCAGATAACTATGCACAAAATATAGTGGTACATTTTTCATCTAATGTTATACACATTTCATATCTTAACTTTGGGTGAACTTTTAAGGTTGCTGCGAATATGGATCAAAATAATTGGTGTTTAAATTTATTGATTTATACAGAAACTACCAGAGAAGTTGGCCACAACATTTGCAAATGTGATACCAAAAAATGTCTGGCTTCGGTTCCTAAGTGGTCATGAAATTCATGTCAAGTATTCAGTGGAGGAAAACAGTTTTGTTAACTTACATGGTTCCTGAAAGAAGTTAGACGGTATTCGGCTACAATTCTGATTTTCACGCATGAGGGCCTCAGAAAATTTATGGTATGTGCACTAAATCCTGATGCAATTGAAGTGGATTATAATTCTGCAAGAGTTGTTTCCCAATCGCATTCAACTTGTAGAGGTAATTGCACATTTTTACAAAGCTTTTACGTATTTGTTTTAGGATACATAAATTTAAATTTCATTATTCATTATGACTGAACTTGGATATCAACAATTAATTTACAGATATAATAACTGGGATTGGTTGCAAATTCATGATATTCGGTATTGGCGGTGCAATAGACTCTGGAATAATAGTAAGCTTTTAATTAAGCAATTCTTACTTTCCCACACTATAATCTGTATCTCTTTTTCTATTAATAGTAATTTTGTCATTTATCGATACTTATTATGTTGTGGCCGGCCATACCATAAAAATTTCACAACTCTTTTGGAAAGTTGATTCCTGTAAAAGTACAATTGATCTTGCAGAATGGAAAGATATACAATTGTCAGTACTCTGAATCCACAGGGAAGATTTCTGATATACTAGTGCTAGTAAATGATAAAATGTTCGAGAGGAAGGATTTCATGTTGCTTACCTACAGAGGATCTGGGAAGTTTGAAACTATCATTTTTGATAGTTCAAAAAATGAAAAACTTCTGGTCAGCTGTTCTTCAAGAAATGGTACTACTTTAAATACTACATACCATTTTATTTGTCTGGTGATTAATGAAGCTATGCCGTCAAACGGTAATAATGGAAACGTGTGTGACCACGATAATAATATTAATACCTTTTGCTACTTCTCTTTAGATATTAATGAACAGCTTCCAGGTGGAATTGAGGAATTAGAAGAAATTGTTCATATGAATATTACAGTTGACACTGATCATGCTGCAGAAGTTCCTAAAGAAGGAATTCAGCAAGTAGAAGATAACTTGGATATGGATGTTGAAGACGTAACTGATGATGTTGCAGACAATAATATAAGTGATCAGGAAAATGATCAACTCCTGGGAATGGAGTTCACCGCCACAATGACTGCTTCAAACGTGAACAACACATGTCACGGAGCGGTATTGTTACATTACTCGATCAATTTACATAGAATTTTTTTGCAAATACAATATAAATTTTACTAATTTTATGGTTAATTGATATAACAAAGACATATCATCTTTCAGTATATCCCAGCAGCTGTACAGCCGAATGGTACGACATGGATACGTGGCAAAATTGTAACTTTTAGGATGGGGCTTTTAACCTGAAATGTTAAGATAGTGTTTTCTACTGGATTACCTCGATTCTCTGCTGGATGGAACCAATTTGCGACTGATAATGAGCTACAAATAGTCGATAACTTGGTTTTTACTTTTCAGCAAGAAGATTTAATATTCGATATAGTTATCGAATAGTTTGTTTAATCTAAACTACATTTCATATTGGATCAATCTGATCAATATATTTATGTCTGGTACATGATGTATTAATATTATGGTTTATTATCCTTGAAATTTGGTTTTGTAGCTATTTAGATTATTGGATGTGATATGATTTTAAAATACTTTCCAAATTTAATATGATGTATTTATATTATGGATCTTATTGGTTGAACAATGAGAAAGCTCTCTTGTTGCAATGACATTATTCTTAAGGTTGATTGAGGACTTAGTAATTATATATTTGTAATCAATATTGTATATTATTAATATAGATAACTTGTACAATTTCTACGACTACAGAAAAGTAAAAATAATAATCTTAGTACTGGATTACTTAGATAAAGTGTGACAGTATTTAGAATATGGTAAATATTTCGTGCTTGTATTAAATATCATAATATCTTAGTCCGAACAGAGAAGTATTACGTTAAATATTGCAAAAGATAACTTCGGCGTAATTCAACCAAACGATTTAAATAGATAATTTAAAAATCCAAAAATATGAGAAACATACACGTTGAATAACAAATTATAATATTTGTGGTAGAACAATTTGCACGCTTATTCCGAATATCGATAAAATTTTATTTAGTTAAATATCATAAACTAATAAATATAATAAAATGCTCTAGCTGCAATATCTCTTTAATGCATCAGTTGTCGACATTCACTAACCTACATGACAAAAGGAAAACAAAGTTAGAGTATGAATTGTAAATTATATAATAATTTAAATGTGAGTTGATTTAATGTGCATACCTCTGTCTCAAAGTGACGACATCGAGATAATCAATATTGATGAAGATACTTGTTGAGGGCAAATTACCTATGCGAATTATACCTTTTTTCAAATAGAAAAAATAGAATACTTTAAGAATGCTTTAAATGGAATTTTAGAGTCAGACTGTTGATTTTTTCAAAAATAATTAGTACATGCAGGAAAACAAGAATTAAACCTTGGTAAACGTTGATGCGGACAGATGCAAGGATGACAATTTTCCTTTCTGTTCCTATATCCTGGTATAAAGAATCTATATTCGGTGGAAAATTACCCACAAAATAAACATGGTGCGATGTCCTGAAATCAAAGTAAAGACGTGGTAAACTAAACAGTTATGATTGTATAAATCTGCATTATAAGGGCCAGAATACGAAATATCTTACTCTCCATCACTTAGTCTGAAGCGGATCATATCCCTTGAACCAAATCTACTCAGGATTGTTCGCTTTGGTTCCAAGTCTTCGATAACACCGATAACATCTGTTTTGGCATTGTAAATTACTAACGTTTATAACTTTAGAAATCTTGATTGTCGATGTTTAAAATTCAATATATGTGGAGTAAACAGGCATCTCATCATAATTCGAATTTAAAAGAGCGTCGGAAATAGCAGGCAGGGGAGTCAATTCAAAGTTGTGCCGCAGAATCATTAGAGTATCTACTGGAACTACATCCACAATAGTGATGGGTAGTAACCGTATGCAGTTTGTGTTATGCACAAGCCTGTACAAACCTGTTGCAGGTATGATACCTATGTTCCTTATACGGTATAAGGTTCCTAGAATTAAAAGTCCGGCAAATTGATTCCAAATAGCAGGTGAAACAACTACAACCATGTGCGTATTCTGTAATATAAAGAGAGTATATGCATGAATAATGAATATGAAAAATAGAAATGTGGTGAACTCAATTACTTGCAATAGATTAAAAGCAATCACCCCTCACAGTCGAGTAAAATAAGACCATTCAGTGACCTCCACATTCTTGTCACCCTAACTTTCAACGTCCATGCAATTTGAGTGGCATTCAGATCAGACAAATGTTGATGGTCATCCATACCTGGATGAAAGATGATAAATGTTTATAGGATTAATGTATTATGTATAGTATTTTTTGTTGAAATTGAAGAGAAATATGTGTACAAACCTGTATGTTCTTCAAAAATTTTAGTGTAGAACACCTATAAAAGTTACTGAATATATAGTACCATCTAAGTAGAATATGATCTATTTTGAATATGGGAAAGATACTCAATAACACCAATTTTAAAGGAAGATATTGTCATCTTGATTGTAGGCAGTTAGGATAATTTTTATAGGTTGTGGTATACTCTGCAAATCACAAAAAATACGCGTATTATATCATAATCCTAAACAAAGCAATGTGTGAATCAGGATTGCCATAATTAAGGTATTGATTTATGTCAAAATTAAGGAGCATATTTTGAGGTTATTCACGGGAAATATCGTGGAAACTTGTATAATGAGATGGAAATAGTTACATTTGGTAAATTTCAATATTGAGTAATGCGGGTAATTTAAAACATATAGTCTGACACTTTATTTTGAATTTAAGGCTGCTCATCATGAATGTTTTGAGTCAAATTTAAGAACTTGTCTTCTCTTGAAAAAATGATATTTTTGCTATACAATTTGAAATTAAACATTTCTTTCCATTATAAAATCTTATGTCCATAAAGGACATTGATTGTCAAATTAAATGGTGTACGACAGGGTCCTTGATAAATAAGCACTACTTTTTAATAAAAGTAGTGCTTCAACCATGCTTCATTAAACGTAGATGATCAAGGTAATATTTAAATATTGTAAACCAAACTTTTATTTATGTGTGATGACACTGATCACAGTTTTGAAGGATTAAAAATCAAATACATAGATAACAAATGTTGAAAACAGGGTAAAAACATTGTTAAGCAATCGAAATTGCAAATAATGTCACGTGGACAATAACAGTAAAAAATCATTCAGCCATAAGCAAGATGAAAGCTCTGGAAAATACTCAAAATTGAAGCATTCTATCAACCTTCCTGCAAGCAAAAGTGACATATTCATTAATTAAATTAGGTGGACATAGTTTTAGAGTGATGAATAAGGACAATTCCTAGTCAGCGAAAAGCACTTTGGTATATAAGTAAATAGGATGTCTAACATACGATGCTAGTTATTGTCAGTACCTTCTTATTTTTTTTGGTAACAGATTTAGCAGAGCCTGGAGTACCATTACCGTCATCACCTTCAGAGTACTATACATGCAAAGACGTTTGAATAAGAAAGTCTGCAAATATTAGTATTCAGCATAGAATACTAAAGAGAACTCAAATGTAACATAACGGCATTATAATCTCACTTCAAAACCCATATTGATGGAATAATCTTCGGACATAATTGGAGATTCAGAAGGAGTTGGAGTGTTCATCGTTGGTTCATATAAATCATCAGCATAAAAGATGTTGTTATCCTCAACAATGTTTGATTTTGTCAGACTGAGCTGAACTGAAATTAGTCTTCCGACTAATGATTTAATCACTTATGGAAAGGCTTTGGAGGAATCCTGAACACAGTTGTAGAAAATTAGAATGCATATGTGGTATAACATGGTGACGCTGCAGCTGTTTTATTTCAACAGTTATTTACCTTATCGTAATCAGAAACCACCTTTGCAGCACTTGTTCCAAGAACTCTTCTAGAAACTCGATCATTCAAAACAATATTATAGGCAAATGTCTCATCCTCGGCAAGGACCATGATACGGAACCTTGAGAAAATAGTTAGCTATTTTTTAAAGGCTTTAATTAACAGTATCAAGCCTACAAATATTTCCAATAAATTGAAATAGTTAGGTTACCTCTTCGGAGACACGAGAATGTTTCGAGGATAATTGGTACATTTAAATACTGTTCCAATGCGTTCAACCTCGTGGAGACATTTGTTACAGCTATAAAACCACCAATTTGTTTCCTCATCGACCTTAATGATCTTAAAGGTGTAGCAAATTCTTTTCTGGGGTACGATGAAAATGTAATATTTAACAACAAAAGCAACCATATAAAAAATACCATTTCTGAATATTATATAAATGTAATACCTTGAGGTGATCGTATGTCAGATTCTCATTAAGGTCTTTGAGTGACAATTTTTCAAATAACGTGGGAACCAGTTCAATTTGTTTAGCTTGGAACAATTTATCTCTTTTCATTATATATCCTTCCTCAAGCAACCTAAACATATTGAAGAAATTAATAAATAGAGCAAAATGTCGATAAGTTAATTTTAACTCTATATTTACTTGTTACCTCTGCCTCATATCACTCACAGATTCATCATCTAGATTTACATATAGATGAGTAGATGGTAATGTACCAATCTGAACAGAACCTGTATATGGGAATAAAGTTAATTGTTTAATCAGCAAGAATATAACTGTGTAATAGATTTGATTGCATAAGTACTTACTCAAAAACGTAGTCACTTTTGTACTTGTTATAATAGCAATGATCGGTTTTTTGGGATTTCCAGCCATCTCGTTGTTGAAAGACACAACAAGATCACCCCAAACAGTAACTTTGTGGGCATTACTACAAAATAGGTTTAGATATCATATATGTTAATAATCTATTAGCAATATGCGGTGTATATGCATAATTACAATACTGATCAAATAAACATATGCATATTACTTTGAATCACATATTCTAAACTTCACAATGTCCCTATCTCCGTATCGAGTATGAAGCTTGTTCAAACCTTCATACTTCTCCACAACTCCAATAATATCTGTTTAACACAAAATTTATTTACATAATATTAAAGTAGGATGTCTTATATTTGTAGGAGAATTGTTCCATATGAGTTAATTACGATAATATCGAGTTAAAAGAGTGCATTACCAGACCTATTGCAAATTCATGCTGCTACTGAGGAAGACATTTATTTGCTTCTGCAAACAAATCTCTCAGGTCTATAAACTCAAACTTTTGTGAAGGGATCATGCCATCATCATCAGCAGTCCTTACAGTAGTGGAGCCTGTAAATCTGATGCAGAGGGTTGACTGCACAGGCTTCAAGTTTCCAACAGGATCTTTAACTGCAAACTGGTCAAAAATATAGACACCACCTTCCACAATTTTCGTGCTGAATCCATTCCAAATATTATGATAGGCGAAGGCATGAACATGGTTATCCTATATTTAGATAATTTAAATGACATAAATATATCATACTGGAAAAAAGGATTGACAGCAAATAACGCAAAAATGAATAAATTTAAAACATATATCATCGTCAAGGAGAATAAGATTGTAGCCTTTCAATGAGTTCGTCTCTAAAGTCATGTTAGCCCACATCCTGGTAACCCTGACCTTAATTTTCCAGTTAGTGCTTGCCTTGTCGAGATTGGATAGACGATCAAAGGATTCCATTAAAAAAGATCACTATAAGAAGAGCAAGAAAAAAGTTCATTAAAAAATTTAATAACAACTCAACAGGTAAGATATTTATACATTCAATATTCTAAGAACTGTATAAATCGCTTAAATAATTGAAGATCTTACAAAATGGTTGAACTCTTGAGAGAAAAAAAGGATGATGCTTAGCAAATGACAAAACTCCTGTAAAAATATTGAAAATATATTTAACCAACAAGGCATTAGGGAGATGCCAACAATTTAGCTCGAAATTGATAGTGCAAATCTATTCCTTTAATTGAGAATTAAAGTAATATCCCGGTTTAATTTGCTGATAATTCTTAAGGTAAATGTTTGATGTGATTGTGACAACTAACCAACCTTATCATTTGGGTTTTTGCCAATAGAAAAAGGGAAAACTGAAATCCAATTCCTAATAAAATATGTACGGTATATAAACAATTAAGAAAATCTTCCTAATCAAACAGATTATACATATTTTTAATAGACAAAATAATTGGAGATTTATTGTTTATATTATGTTCATAGATGGATGCAGTAAAAAAATGTATAACATTTGGGATGTTGAACTCACACCATTGATATTTCAAACACAATAAATCCAGAGTTAAGAAGGAAATATAGGAAAATGTTACAGGAAGTTCTTAATATATCATGTCAATTGTCTACACTTGGAAGATTGTAAAATACTTCCTCAAAAACTACATTATTTATGATATCCGCGTTAATACCATCACAACTATCTATGAGAATATGTAGGCCTTCAGGTCGTGTCACTCTAGATATAGCAACATAAATGTGTCTGTGCGAGAAACCTGCTTTAGGAAGGTAAAGCCCAACCGTATCAAGTGATTGTCCCTGACTTTTGTTAATCGTCATGGCATAACATATTTGAATCGGAAACTGAACGCGTTTAAATTCAAACGACCAGTTCGTGTCACTTGGAATCATCTCAATTCTAGGTATTAGATGTTTCGTTCCAACATGAGAGCCACAAAAAATCTCACATTCAATACTGTTCTTTCTACAGGATTTCACAATCATTCTTGTACCATTGCATAATCCCATGATCTGGTTTAAGTTTCTCATAAGCATGACGACAACTCCTACCCTCAATTTTAACTCATGCTTAGGAATGCAAGGCATATTGATATAGTTTAGATACTCAACTGGAAAAGCGGATCTGAAATCATTATCATCATCACCTACATCATCAATTGAATCATGACTCAGATAAGTATAAACCATGCCAGGAATTTTTTCAAGTATCATTGTATTAATCTCATCCACCACGATATTGGTAGGTGTGAGTATGGCCCTTGATCTGAGGTATTCATGTGAAGAGATATTTTGTATAAAATCTGGGTACGTCACTTCAAAAAGCTTCTGGATTAGATCTCCGGACGTATGAACGATATATTGATCAGGAATCTTCATTAACATTTCACCAATGTCTGGACTTGGAGAAATATTGGTTTATTTGCCATCACCGACAACAAGCTGCCACTTGCTAAAGTCCGCAATGGTTTTTTTCTCCCAATCACTATTTCCTGCATTAAGCCGCATGTTTTGCTTCAATAAAAATACTTCACAGGATTCCCAAAGCTTGGATTTATTGAGGGTAGAGCAGACAACTTCATCCCTTGACGCTTTTGGAATGACAAGAAGTATCTGCCTAAAATCTCCACCAAAAACAATGGTTATACCACCAAATGGCTTTTTAGCTCTGCTTTTATCAATAGAAGACATAATATCTCTCAAGGATCGATCAACGCATTCAAAATCATTACGATGTTGAATAGGAGCCTCGTCCCAAATTATTAAATCAGTTCGCTGAAGTAGCTAAGAAATATCAGTCCCGTGTCTTAAACCGGCAGAATATTTTCATCAAGCTTCAGTGGAATGTGAAAGCGGGAGTGTGCGGTTCTTCCACCAGGAAGCAACACAGCAGTTATACCACATGAGGCAACAGGAAGCACAATCTTATGCTCTGATTGTTGTGAATATGTTGAGTACTTGATGATTACCTAAACAAAACATCTAAGTAGATTTTACTTAGTGAAATAATGTAGCACTCAACGGATAAGAATTATAGTCCCGACGGATAACCCATTATAGTCCAGACGGATGATTAACTCATTATCCATCGAGTGAGTAGCTTATGTAATAAGTTTGTAGCACAGTGTTGTATGCACCTTTGTATAGAATCTGTAGTGGCATATAAGTCATGTTGACTTTAACTAGATATGCAGAATAGGTTGATTAACTGTACATAAGTAATGTCTTGTAATTCTGTATAAGTGAAATGAAGTCAAGTGCCAAAATAGCTACCAACGGATGATTAACAAAGCTTCGACGGATGACCAAAATAGCTATCAACCGATGTTTAACATAGCAGTCGACGGATGATCAATTAAGTCATCGACGGATGATCTGAAAGTCGACAGATGATCAAGATTCAAACATCAGTTGAACAGTGAAAGCTGACACACAGCCGTTGAGTTGGATACAAGTACACTGTGGAAGCTCATTAACTGGGTAATAGAGGATGAAAAGCAGAAAAGATCAAGACTGTTAGATTTTATATTTGTTCAGTTCTTTTGACTTTGTAATCTTGGTATTATATAAACCAAGAGAGTAGCAAATAAAAAAAACTGAGAGAGCTAAGAAACAACAGAGAAATCTTTGTAATCACTATCTTTAGCATTTCCTGTGTTCTTAGCAGTTCTATTTGTGTAAGCAGCTGTGGGCATTTCTGCACACAGAGTCCTCTCGATATATTAAATATATCTCTGGCGGAATTGTTTAAATCCACCAGAAAGTTTTTAAAGACTCTTGTTTTTAATTACTTATGTTTTGATTCATTCAAGTTTACATTCCGCATTGTGCTAATCAAAACAAATATATCCATAATCGAGTTGAACATTTTTATTTTAAGAAAAAGGTTCAAGAATTCCATTCAACCCCCCTTCTGTAATTCTTGCTATATTGTTAAGGGACTAATAATTGGTATCAGAGCATGCTCTTAATCAACAAAGAGTTTAAAGATCAAAACAATTCAGCAAGATGAACAAGAAAGATGTTGGAGTCAAGATTCCTTTTCTTGATAAAGATAATTACCATCATTGGAAGGTAAAGATGCATCTTCATATGCTTTCTCAAGATGAGGCCTATATGGACTGCATAGAAAGAGGCCCTCATGTTCCAATGAGAGCTGCAACAGGAAATGAACCATCTGTTCCAAAGCCAAGGCATGAATGGTCTGATCCTGATATTGAACAAGTCAGGAAAGATAAAAAGGCCATGAACATTCTGTTCAATGGTGTTGATGCAGACATGTTTGATAACATCATCAACTGCAAGACTGCCAAGGAAGTTTGGGACACAATACAGATAATCTGTAATGGTACTGAGCAAGAGAAAATAAAATGTAGCTCCTGATTCAGCAATATGAGCATTTTCACAATGAAGAAAGTGAGTCACTCACTGACATTTTTAGTAGATTCCAAAAGCTACTAAATGCTCTTAAATTGCATGGAAGAGTCTATCAGACTAAAGACTCCAATCTGAAATTTCTCAGATCTCTTCCAAAGGAATGGAAACCAATGACAGTCTCATTAAGAAACTCACAAGATTATAAGGAGTTTACTTTGGAGAGTCTGTATGGCATTCTGAAGACCTATGAGCTTGAGATAGAGCAGGATGAAAGAATGGAGAGAGGAAAGAAGAAAGGAGGATCCATTGCACTAGTGGCTGAACTGGAAAAGGAGAAGGAAGTGAAGATGAAAGCTGTGGAATCAACTTCAAAGGCCTGTGAAAGCAAGGGTAAAGGGCTAGCTCCAGAAAGTGAAGATTCATTGAGCCAAGATGACATGGAGGACATTGATGAGCACCTAGCATTCCTTTCAAGAAGATTTTCTAAGCTCAAGTTCAAGAAGAACTTTGGAGCTGCCAAGCCAAATAGAAACATGGTGGATAAATCAAAATTCAAGTGTTTCAAATGTGGCTTGGTAGGGCATTTTGCAAATGAGTGTAGAAAGTCAGATTCCAGTAAGAAAAGATTTGAGTCTGTGGATTATAAGCAAAAATACTTTGATCTACTCAAACAGAAGGAATGGGCTTTTATTACACAAGAGAATGACTGGGCAGCTGATGGTTTGGATGAAGATGAGGATGTCAGCTATGTCAATCTAGCCCTTATGGCCAAGTCTGATGAAACAGAGACAAGTTCCTCAAGTAATCAGGTAATCACTACAAACCTTGCACATTTATCTAAAGCTGAGTGTAATGATGCAATAAATGACATGTCTACAGAATTGTATCATTTGCGTGTTACACTTAAGTCCCTCACTAAAGAAAATGCTAAAATCAAAGAAAACAACTTATTTTTGAGTGAGAGGAATAATGTGCTTGAGTCTCAGTTTTTTGAGTTTGTGAAACTAAAAATTGAGTGTAGAATTGCCAAGGAGGAATTAACTGAGTCCTTGAAAAAGGAAGAAATTTTAAAGAAGCAGCTCGATCGTGAACAGGAGGTGATTAAAGCATGGAAAACATCCAGAGATGTTCATGCTCAAATCACCAAGGTTCAAGGAATTGAGTCTTTTTGTGATGAAGCCTGGAAAAAGAATAAGGAGAAACTAGAACCTATTTTGGTAGATGGATTGCTGACAGATGTAGAGTCAACAAATGATGAGATCTATCCGTCGGATAACAAAAAGTGTTATCCGTCGAATGATAAAAATCATCATCCATCGGCTGTGAGCAAACCCATTAGCAAAGCCAAATTAACCAAACTAAATAAAAAATATGGGTCTATTTCCAAGAACTTTTTTTCAGGAGAGTCAAGTCAAGCCAAGAAAGGGAAGAAGGCTAATGTTGGTCACATGACTGTCAAACTGTTAAGTGACAGACTTGAGAAAATAGAGGTAAAAACAGAGACTAAAAGGAAAAACAATAGGAATGATAAAGTAGGGATTAACAAACATAATAACTACACACCTGACAAATATGCTCCTAGAAAAATCTGTGTCAAATATGGTAGTGTAAATCATTTGTCTGTTAATTGCAAATCTGCTGTGCCTACTCCCATGTCTGTTCAGCCTCAATTCTCTAATATGAATGCCATGCCTCCCATTCCTGTTAATGCTATGCCTACACAGAACATGAATGCACAGTTTGCTAATATGCCATTTGCACCTAATCCATATTATGCTGCATACAATATGCCTCAAATGCCATTTAGCATGCCTTACTGGAATAACATGTTTGCACCAAGCATGCCATTTCCTGTTAGCCATAACATGCATGATAATTCTGTTGCATCTAGTGGTTTCAAAGGCCCAACCCAAATGACTAAGGAAGAATCTGAAATTCCTAAGTCAAATGAGTTATGACCTAAGAAACAGAAGAAGAAAGCTAACAAGGCAGGACCCAAGGAAACTTGGGTACCAAAATCAACTTGATTTGATTTTGATGTGTGTAGGGAAATAGAAGGAATCTTTTGTACTTGGATAGTGGTTGTTCAAGACATATGACTGGTGATTCTACCCTGCTCACAGAGTTTGAAGAGAGAGCTGACCCAAATATCACTTTTGGAGATGACAGCAAAGGTTATACTGTGGGATATGGCTTGATTTCAAAGGACAATGTCATCATTGAAGAGGTTGCCTTAGTGGATGGTCTCAAACACAATCTGTTGAGTATCAGCCAGCTTTGTGATAAAGGCAACTCAGTAACCTTCAACAAAGAAACCTGTGTTGTGATTAATAATCTAAACAACAAAGTGGTTCTCACTGGTGTGAGAAGAGGAAATGTGTATCTTGCTGACTTCAACTCAACTAAAGCAGAATCTGTAACTTGTCTTCTCAGTAAAGCAAGTCAAGATGAAAGTTGGCTATGGCACAAGAAACTATATCATTTGAACTTCAAAACCATGAATGAGCTGGTAAAGAAAGAGCTAGTTAGAGGCATTCCTATGGTGGAGTTTATAAAGGATGGACTGTGTGATGCCTGCCAAAAAGGGAAGCAGATTAAAGCATCATTCAGGAAGAAACTTGATTCAGCAATTAAAGAGCCTCTACAACTGCTTCACATGGATTTGTTTGGACTAGTCAATATATTATCAATCTCAAAGAAAAGATTTTGCCTAGTAATTGTAGATGATTTCTCAAAGTTCTTTTGGACCTATTTCCTAAAGTCCAGAGATGAGGCTAGTGAAATCATCATCAATCATATAAGGCAAGTTAACAATCATCCCGATTTCAAAGTTAGAAGAATCAGGAGTGATAATGGAACTGAGTTCAAGAACTATGTCATGAGAGCATTTTGTGAGGAAAATGGAATCTTGCATGAGTTTTCAGCAGCAAGGACTCCACAACAGAATGAAGTAGTGGAAAGAAAGAATAGATCTCTGATTGAAGCTGCAAGGACAATGCTTGAAGAATCAAAACTACCAACATACTTCTGGGCTGAAGCTGTAAACACTGCATGCTACACTCAGAACATCTCTCTGATTAATCAAGCAAGATGCATGACACCTTATCAATTGTTCAAGAACAAGAAGCCAACTCTGAACTTTCTTCATGTCTTTGGCTGTAAATGCTATATTCTGAGAAATCAAACTGATCAAAATGGGAAGTTTGATGCTAAAGCAGATGAAGGAATTTTCGTTGGATATGCTGTTGATAAAGCATATAGAGTCTACAATCTAAGAACCTACATTGTTGTTGAATCTATACATGTTGTGTTTGATGATAAAAAGATTGAAGGACTAAAAGATGGAGATTACCATGAGAGCCTCAAATTCGACAATGTTGAGATGGTCAATGATGAAAGTGATGATGAGAGTGATCAAGAAACAGTGTCTAAGGATAATGCAGATAAATCTACCATAAATGAAGCACAAAACTCAACATCCGTCGAGTTACATAACGCTTCATCCGTCGGAAGGCAATCTGTATTATCCGTCGGAAGACAACCTGCCTCATCCGTCGGTACTCAAAATTCACCATCCGTCGGGTTATCAAAAGGAGCAGGAAGTCAAGGCAGATCACCCATTGAAAGTACCCCAATCTCAAATCAAAGATCCACAAACTCAGGGGGAGTTTCTAGCAATCAAAACTCAATCACACATCAAGACAACATTGAGGTCTCTTCATCTAGGGCTAATCTACCTCAACCAAGAAAATGGACAAAAGATCACCCCTTTGAACTGATTATTGGTGATGTTTCTTCCAGAGTTCAAACCAGGAGAGCAACTTAAGAAGAATGTCTATACAGCAGCTTCCTGTCTAAGGAAGAACCAAAGAAGGTAGAAGAAGCCTTGTTAGATCCTGATTGGATTGTAGCTATGTAGGAGGAGCTAAACCAATTTGAAAGGAATAAAGTATGGAAGCTGGTACCCAAGCCTACAGGAAAGAATCCAATAGATACCAAATGGGTATTCAGAAATAAGATGGATGAAAATGGCATAGTAGTAAGGAACAAAGAAAGATTGGTTGCTAAAGGCTATTGTCAGCAAGAAGGAATAGATTTTGATGAAACATTTGCTCCTGTTGTAAGACTTGAAGCCATCAGAATCTTCTTAGCCTATGCAGCCCATGCCAATTTCAAGGTCTATCAAATGGACGTCAAAAGTGCCTTTCTGAATGGAGATTTGGAGGAAGAAGTGTATGTAAGTCAACCTCCTGGCTTTGAAGATCCAAATTTCCCAGAGTATGTCTATTATCTACTGAAAGCACTTTATGGACTGAAGCAAGCACCTAGAGCCTGGTATGACACTTTATCAAAGTTCCTTTTGGAAAATCACTTCACAAGAGGTACTGTAGATAAAACTTTATTTTTCAGAAATGTGAATGGCTCTAGCATACTTGTTCAAATTTATGTAGATGATATTATTTTTGGCTCTACAGATGAGAAACTTTGTAAAAAGTTTGCCAAACTGATGCAAAGCAAGTATGAAATGAGTATGATGGGAGAACTAACTTACTTTCTTGGTTTACAAGTTAAGCAAGTTAGTGATGGAATATTCATTAGTCAAACTAAATACATTTTTAATCTTTTAAAGAAGTTTGATCTAATGGATTGCACATCTGCAAAAACTCCCATGGCCACTGCAACTAAGCTTGAACTAAACACTACTGAAAAGTCTGTGGATATTTCAAGTTATAGAGGCATGGTTGGCTCACTTCTGTACTTAACAGCTAGTAGGCCAGATATAATGTTTGCTACATGTTTGTGTGCTAGATTTCAGGCTGATCCTAGAGAGTCTCATTTGATAGCTATTAGGAGAATTTTCAGATATCTCAAAGGAACACCAAACCTTGGCATTTGGTATCCTAGAGATTCTGGTTTTGATCTAACTGGTTATTCAGATGGAGATTATGCAGGTTGCAGAATTGATAGAAAAAGCACAACAGGAACCTGTCAATTTTTAGGAGACAAGCTTGTGTCCTGGTTCAGTAAAAAGCAAAATTCAGTTTCTACTTCTACAGCTGAAGCTGAATATATTGATGCTGGCAGTTGGTGTGCACAGATTTTATGGATGAAAAATCAATTGCTAGACTATGGTTTGCAAGTTGAAAGGATTCCTATTTTCTGTGACAACACAAGTGCAATTGCCATCACTGAAAATCCAGTGCAACATTCAAGGACAAAGCATATAGACATCAAGTACCATTTCATAAGGGAACATGTAATGAATGGTTCTGTAGAGTTACATTTTGTTCCAAGTGAGAAGCAACGTGCAGATATTTTTACCAAACCACTGGATGAATCCACCTTTTCTAGGTTGGTAAGTGAGTTAGGTATGCTTAATTACTCTTGAATTTATCTGAATTAGTTTGCAAGTTGAATGGTAGCCAGAAATTTAACTGATTTTTAGTCTTGGATGAAAATTTTGGCTGTCAAAATTTATGTCTCGACGGATGACCATTATCCATCGAGTTGAGTCATCCGTCGATATACAAATTGTAAATAAAAATCAATTACTTTTCTGGAGTATTTTAAAGCACGACGGATATTAACTTATCCTCATCCGTCGAAGTATCTAAATCTTAACCTTTAATTCCCTGAATATTATCCATCGAGTATACTTACAGTTTGTAAGCATTACACGACGGATAATGGGTAGAATTTTTACAGTTTATTTTAAAACGGCTATTTTAGACAATTTCTATTGGGTAATTTACTTCTCTTTATTATTTTTATCAGTTGATTTTAAAAAAAGTATAAAAGCTTATTTCATTCTAATCATTTTCTTTTATCATTCTCAAATTCAACTGTGTTACTTCATTCTCTCTCAAGCAAAAATCCTCTTTCTCTTCAAACTTTTCTTCTCTAATAATGGCACCCGTAGTTAAGATCATGTCACATACTGGGTTCATCTATGAGAAGAACAACTTCACTGTCTTGGTCAATAAGGGGATTCAGCAATCTGAAGACTATCATAAGATGATGGACTTCGTGCACAACTGCAAGTTAAGTTTTGCCATGCTGGAATCACCCACAATTTATTGTGAAGTTGTTGAGGAGATGTGGACAACAACAATCTACAACTCTACTGACAAAACCATCACTCTAACCATCAAAGGTAATGATTTCTGTATCAATAGTGATGTAATAAAAGCATGTTTCAAGATTCCTGATGATAATGTAACTACACCACACACTGACACTAATATTGTCAATATGCTCAATTCCATTCACTATGCACTTCCTACTGCAAAATTAAGTGAAATTAGAAGACTAGGTCTTAGGAAGGAATGAAGTTACTTGTGTGATATAGTAACTAAAGTCTTTTCTGGAAAAATCAGTATTTTTGATTCTGTGAATATTTCCATGCTTAACATGCTATACATGCTAGTTACAGACAAATATTACAATTTCAGTGACCTTGTTGTGTATGAGTTAGGTTTTAAACTAGGTGACTTAGGCAAAAGAGGATATAATATTTACTATGCTAGATTTTTTATGCTTTTGGCTAACCATCTTTGTCAAGAGATTGAACTTGAGAACCCAAACAAATTAGCTTGTTGGGTTCAAGAGAGGAGAATCATTGCAGACTTGAACAGAGCCAACCATCACAAGGATGTGCCAATGTTCTATTTCCCTGTAATGCTGACACCTCAGGTAAGTGAGCTAAGTTCATCCAGACCCTCAACTATTCCAATCTCTTCTATTTCTTTGACTTCAGGCATAGTTATGGCATCTGTGATAATGACCAAATAGTTGCCTACCAAAGTTGCCAAAACAACTACAATTTCTAAATCCAAATCAAAGAAAACCCCCTCTGGTATCTCTCAAAAGGTACCAGTTCAAAAAAACTACCAAAGCCAAATAGAGGAGTGTGAAGGAGGGTAAGATAGGCGAGGAAAGGGGTGAACATCAAAGAAACCCCAAGGATAAGGTTGGAGAGTTGAGTGAATCCCAGCCTAGCCACACTGCAGTTTCCCAACAAACTGTAGTGCTTAAAACGGACAAAAGCTCACTTCTAGCTGCATCCTCCCAAAAGGATGTGGCTATTGAACAAAGCTCTCATCCAAGAGCACAGGCCAAGAGGGTTAGGGACACAACTCACACCAAACCTACACTAAAAAGAAGAAATCCAAAACAACTGGGGATGCACAGGGCACACACTTAGTGCAAACTGGTGCTAAAGACACAGTCCCTGCACCTTCTCAAATTCAGATTGATGTGGCTCCAATAAATGTGGAGTCACAGCCAAAATCTCTCATAATAGAAGCCACAGAAACACAATACTCATCAACTAACTCACTGGAAGTGGACATGATAAACACTTCAATTCCTGATTCCCCTTCTTTAACTCTATTGGGGAAGCCAAAATCTAGTTTAAGTGAGCATCATCTTTTAGATGATTTGTTGGCTCACTTGCCAATTCTTTCTGATTCTATTGTGACATCTGTGCCTCAAATAACTTCAATCAACACAGAGTCAACAATAGTTTCTCTTCCCACCTCATTCATTTCTACTCTCTCGATGGATATTTCTCATCCGTTGAGTAGTGATTGTATCCCGACGGATAAGCTTAACAGCAGTTATCCGTCGTATAGCTTTACCACTCACCCGACGGATATCACTTATCCGTCGAGTGTCTGCACAACTTCAAAATTCAATAATTTTAAGTGCAGAAGATTTGGTGGTAATACAATCACTCTTAGGACTGAGAGAGGAGAGTGCATTGAGTGAGAGGCTGGGTTGCTCCCAGGCAAAAGGAGAAAAAAAGAGTGAATCTCAGCAATCCATTAATTCAGGATTGGCAAAAGTGAGTGAGAGGAGTCTCACCTTAGTAGGTGAAGGTGAGGGTGTGAGGGTGGGGAGCCAGGGTGAGACCCTGATAGAATAAAAGAGAGAATATAAGAGAAAGGCAGGTACTGGAGAAATAAGGATGGAACCAGTCATTGCTAGTGAGTCAATGATTGTGGATGATGCTAAAAAGGAAAGACAATTTCAGCAATATTACAAAGCTGTAATTGTTAACATTTCCTTGGATGCTGACACTTTTACTCACCGTGTTTCAGCCTATCAACTGTTGGCTGCTCAGGGCAATGTGGAGGCAGAGCAGACTTTGAATCTAGTGCACACCACAGAATCTCTTCAAAGAGATAAAGCTGTTGTGAACAGAATGCCTTCTCAAGCTGGAGAGCCATCTGAAAAATTTGGAGTAAATTCTGATGATGATGACTCTGGTTCTTTGGATGGAAGCATGAACTTAGGGGGAGCTGAAGGCCCAAGTTCTACTTTCAGTTTACCTGAATGGGCATGCGCAAAGGAATTTACACCAGGGCAATTTGAGGTGTCTTTGGTAAAACAAGTGATAGCTATTTAGCAGGCCCTTCAGGAAGCTTCAGATGCTGGTACCAAGGCTGTTCTTCAAGCTCACCTAGACTCTTTACATTTAATGAAGATCCAACACTCAAGACAGAATCTCAGTATGGATGAATTGAAAAAGGATATAGCTGACTTAAAGACATACAACTCTGAGAAGCTGGATTCAATAATGCCATATGGTACCATGCATGATCTATTACTAAGATTAAGGAGAGATCAGATTCTGACAAGAAGATAGCCAAGCTGGAGAACAGAGTTCAGGTTATTGAGAATTCAGTGGCTCTACTTTTTCAAAATCAACAGACTCAGACAAATCTTCTTATGCAACTGGCTAAAGCACAAGGCCTAACTCCTCCACTTGATGATAACAAAAAGGGGGATAGAGAATCAAGTAAGGGGGAGAAAGGACCAACTGAGGGGGAGAAACTTCTAGTTCAAATCAGCAAAGTAATTGTACCTTCAATTACTAACTCCAAGCCACCAGTTGCAGATGGTATAGATCTTATAAATGCAGCAACAGCAAATTTGAAAGATGCTGATAGAGGAGAGTTGACTCTGATCAACTGGAAAAAGATTGATGAGGAAGTACAACAAAAGTTTCAATTAGTCAAGGAACCAGATCAGTCAGCCATCCATCACTCTCATGTCAAGCCAATCAATGTGAATGAGATAAGCATGAACTATCTGGAGAAAGGACAATCTTCCTGCATCAAGACTACAAAGGCTGAGATAATTCTTAAACCAAGGGCAAACTATCCAAAGTTATCTTTGAAGAACCCTATGGATTCTGTGTATGAGACACCCCAGCCTGATGAAAAGAAGCTTCTGTCAAGATCTATTCTCCTCTACAAAGATCCAGCTGATTCAGCCTCAAGAAAGAGAATTGCAAAGATATTCAGAAATGGGAAGGAAATTTGTGTGGTAGCTGGACATCCACAATTTGCTCATGCAAAGGAAGAAGAAAAAGCCAGATTGAAGCAGGAAAAGAGGCAAGCTGCTCTAGATGCAAAGAAGTCTAAACAAAAGAAAGAACAGTTTGCTATCTTGGCCAAGCTACAGGCTGTGAATTCTTCTCAACAAATTCCCTCTCAACCATCTCAAGCTACTGAATCAGAGAAGAAGATTGAAGAACAGAAGAAATCCTCAAGAAAGAAAGAATTGGCTAAAAGAACAAAAAGAAAGTTGGATGTTGTTGACAAGGAATTGGAAGATCAATTTCCAAAGGAATCCACTCAAGCTGAAACTCAAGCATCAAAGCCCTCTGTGGTGTTTGAAGACATAAGGGTGGTGGACCCCTACATGAACATACATGGAGAGCCTATTGTGCCAAAGGATGAGCCAATAGAGTGGGATAAACTACCAATTCCTGACTTCAACTTGCCAATTCTTACTAAGCCAAGAAGGACAAAATCAAGGGCAGTCAAGAGAGTGAAGCTGTCACCTCTCAAATCCAAGTCAGTAGTCAAAGATCAACCTAAGGTCAACAGGGGAGACTACCTGTACTTGTGTGACATCAAAGAATTCTCAGATCTAAACCTTTATCTGGAGGAGCTGGATAAGGTAAGGGCAATTGATGCATACAAAAACCTACCTGAAAGGTTGGTTTTCAAGTACAAAGGGGGAAGGGAGATTCAGTGGCCTCTTCACAGGATACTTCAAGAAAGCCAAGTTGTGTTGATCAAAATCTATTCATCCTTCAAGAAAAACTTTGGGTTCAATGTAACTGCAAGAAGATTAGTATTGAAGAAGATTGAAGAGCTAAGGAGTGTTAGAGCCAAAGATGCACTACCCAAAACTCTTATCATCCCATACACAGGGAACAGAGTGCATCTAAGGCCCTACTGGCTGATGGAATTCATGGATGACAAGGGTGTGAGAAGATTATTCAGATTAGAAGACCAATTGAGTATCTCTAGCAATGAGACTCTCTTGGAAATGCAAGAAATGTGAGACCTCTCAGAATTTGATGAATTAGAATTCCACAGACAACTCCAGAATCAAATTGAAGAAAACAATAGAAAGCTTGGAAGAAGATCCAGACCTTCAAGAAACTAGAAAAATCTGCTCAGACTAGAGGAGCATCTTGAACTGACTGTGAGCCAAACCTTGTACATTTTTGTTTAAATTGAAGCACTTTCAGTTTTATCTACTTATCTTTAAAGATATATGTTTAGGATGTTTTGTCAACATCAAGTATCTCTTAATTTATGGCTACAATTCCAGTAGACATAAATTGGGGGAGATTGTTGTGAATATGTTGAGTACTTGATGATTACCTAAACAAAACATCTAAGTAGATTTTACTTAGTGAAATAATGTAGCACTCGACTGATAAGAATTATAGTCCTGACGGATAACCCATTATAGTCCCGACGGATGATTAACTCATTATCCATCGAGTGAGTAGCTTATGTAATAAGTTTGTAGCACAGTGTTGTATGCACCTTTGTATAGAATCTGTAGTGGCATATAAGTCATGTTGACTTTAACTAGATATGCAGAATAGGTTGATTAACTGTACATAAGCAATATCTTGTAATTCTATATAAGTGAAATGAAGTCAAGTGCCAAAATAGCTACCAACGGATGATTAACAAAGCTTCGACGGATGACCAAAATAGCTATCAACGGATGTTTAACATAGCAGTCGATGGATGATCAATTAAGTCATCGACGGATGATCTGAAAGTCGACAGATGATCAAGATTCAAACATCAGTTGAACAGTGAAAGCTGACACACAGCCGTTGAGTTGGATACAAGTACACTATGAAAGCTCATTAACTGGGTAATAGAGGACGAAAAGCAGAAAAGATCAAGACTATTAGATTTTATATTTGTTCAGTTCTTTTGACTTCGTAATCTTGGTATTATATAAACCAAGAGAGTAGAAAATAAAAAAAACTGAGAGAGCTAAGAAACAACAACAGAGAAATCTTTGTAATCACTATCTTTAGCATTTCCTGTGTTCTTAGCAGTTCTATTTGTGTAAGCAACTGTGGGCATTTCTGCACACAGAGTCCTCTCGATATATTAAATATATCTCTGGTGGAATTGTTTAAATCCACCAGAAAGTTTTTAAAGACTCTTGTTTTTAATTACTTATGTTTTGATTCATTCAAGTTTATATTCCGTATTGTGCTAATCAAAATCCATAATCGAGTTGAACATTTTTATTTTAAGAAAAAGGTTCAAGAATTCCATTCAACCCCCCTTCTGTAATTCTTGCTATATTGTTAAGGGACTAACACTGATCATAATCGACAACACAGTGTCTGCCACAAGAAAGTCTTTCCACATCCTCCACTTCCGTAAACAAAGAAAACACCACCTTATTTCTGGTTGATATTGTCAAGAATGGAATCATAGACTATCTTCTGTTCATCATTGAGAAGACTATGATTTCTTGTGTGGATTCTCTTCATTTCTTCTATATCATAGGATGTTTCCTCAAGAATTAGTCTATTCTCAGAGTTGGAAAAAAAAGCATCTCCGGGATATGGCATATCTGTGAAGTTTCTAAGGCTTTTACAAATATCATTCAACAATTTCTCTATCTCTGCAATAAAATTAATAAAACTTGATAACATTAATCCAAACATGGAACATGTAATATGTACAAAGCATTATTAACAGCGCATACCTGTAAGAGCGTAATTCTGGATCTCAATATCTGATAGACAAAAGTTTGAATTCCCAGTGAGATGTCGCCTCACAAGAAGAATATCATCTGACATGCATCCCCAATGAGCTTCCCAAAGTCTACGCGGATGAGAGACTGGACTGTATACTAAAATGTTGACAAACATGGCACTTAATTGTGGAGGCATGGATGTATGCGCATTTTCACCAATAGCTTCGTGCCATTGCTGGTCGTTCTGGAGGATACCTAGCGCGGCACAGGCTTCGTGAAAGGAGTTATAAACATGGCCGTTGACTGTCTTCAAATCATCAAAACATATAGCACCTTTAATCCTTAGCAGGAGCATGCAGAGATATAATAGTTCACCGCTAGATGAATGTACTTCAGCAAGCCTACCGATGACATCACCTCTTTTCATCTGTTTCCAGATACCAGGTTGTGGATGCCATGTAAACTTGCTTGGAACTTCTGAATAAGTTAAATTTGGGGCCTCTGCATATGTTTTATTTGCATCAAACCATGCTTCTAATTTGCTTTTCTTTGTTCCAACATTGTCGAAAACTTCCTGTAGATGTCGTGAGCCTTTAAACGACACATGCTTGTCATTCGGTAGATGTACTGGCAATCGTTCAACGGAAGGCCACCAGGAATGGGTGTCAAAACCAAATATCCTCCATGATGCTTCAGATGCACAAACATATCTTCCATCCAAGTATTGCTTGACTTCATCAAGCGGCCGTTTCTCAGGAGTGATTGTGGTTGTGCACCCTTTTTTGTTGTTTGTTTTTTTCCTCAAACACATGGTAGCGGTATCATGTCCTTTTAAAAAATATTTAAACAGATATTTCAATGATCTGGAGCTGTTACAAATCTCCAAATTTGTGTGACATTGAAATCTTATTAGAAGATCTCGATTGTAGGGGACAACATAACTATTATCCAGGTCAATTCCCTTATTCTTTATGGTAATTCCAGTTTTCCTCCTCTTATAGATGGGAAAGCCACATTCATCAAAGTATGTGTAAGAATTATACCTGTTAAAAAGGAAAGAACGATGTTTCAATTTAATTAAAATAAATCTAAAAGAAATGTTTTACTCAAAGGTAAAAAATTAAATATTGTATTCTTCCAGCAGTTTTTGGACAATTAATTTAATGTAAAAGATCTCAGAATTACCTTTTAGGAAAATTTTAAATACAATGACCTTTAACCATACACGGAGAATTGACACAGTTAGTGCCACATGGTCCGTGGATCATGTAATTCTTGACAGCTTCGTAACCAACTGGATCAGTACTTGGGTCAGGAATTTCTGCAAAAACCATTTTATCTATTTGTTCAGTTGTTTTGGGATGATCGTTTGGATGCAACCATATTAGCATGTGAGCATATGGCAATCCACGCTTTTGAAACTCTATGACGTGCTTTACTGTAATATGAAATTGATGAAAATAATTAAATAAAGCCTTACATATATGTCATATTAAATTTAAATCATAAGCAATTTGTTAGAGGAAGAAATCCTGAAAATAGCATACCTCCAATATAACGTCCAAAGCAATTATTATTATTTATTTGATCAAGAAGTTGGTCAACTTTCATTTTAAATACCCTTGCAATGACGTCAGGTGCGTCAACAACATCAACACCAGGTAGAAATTTTAACATCCTCTGAATTTCAGGCCATTTTGTGTTAGTGGTCATCGTAAGGAACAATGATGGGTGTCCAAGTGTTCGACAAATTGCCATTGCGTCCTTGAATACTGGTTCATGTATATTTTACTGCCAGTGAAGCAGGCTGGTAAAATTGTTGCCCTGCCGACATTTTCAGGATTGCTGTCACCCTTGTTTAGTGCATCTCGTATGTTGTGGTACATATCAGAACGAATTGTAGTCTGGTGACCTCTCATCCAGTCAAGTCTGTATTGCTCAATCGCAGTAAATGCGTCAACAACATATTACTGCCATAAACGACCTCCCAGATGTGGAGTCAAACCTGAATATACATGAGACAATTTCGGGAGAAAATTAGAATGGTAGAATTAATTCATATATAAGTGTTCAAATTTAGGTCATGATTTTGAACATACCTTCCGAAGGCCGTATTATGAGTTTATAATTATAATATTCTTTCATCGTGATGAACTCTCTCTCCCCCTTTTCATCCGGATCTTCATCTTCGGTATTCTGACGTTGTTTCTGATTTTTTTTGATTTGGTCTGTTTAAAGGGATTTGACGGTAATATCTTCTGTCTCCATGAGGAAAAAGAATAGGATACTGAAGCTGCATAAACCATGGATCTGTTTCAAAAATTCTCTCCAATCCATTGGTTCCCGAATGGATTATTGTATCCCTGCATCCTTTAACATACTCGTCAGTGACAATCAACCCGACAACTTCATTTGATGGGCCAATATGGTTAGGTCGACCAGATGCGGAAGACGAAGATATTAGAACCAATCTAAATTCATCAACTACATTCTGACTAATTCTTTCACGTGCCATACGAAAACCTTTGACCAAACGATTATGTTTATCCAACATTTCTAACAATGACTCAACGATTTCTTCATCCACGACATCGCGTCCTCCCTTAACGACATTTATTCTGTTATGTACTTCATCTTCAGTGCCATATATGTAGAGTTGACAGAATTTGGGATTCTCACGATAAAGTAGTACAAAGCTTCCCATACTGTGGTAATTTACACATTTTACCTTGAAACAGTAAGGAGCACCGCCACGATTGATACTACGATCAATTTGACCTCTGGTGGAAGACATGGGAAACATACAGTTGTACATTCTTATATTTTCCTTGAAATGCCTAAAACGGGATCCACCAGTAAGGAGTGAAGCGAGAGGCTCGGGAGGTTGCTTTTCTTTCTCAAGAATTATCTGACCATTTTTACAACAAAGAGAGAAAGTTGGAGGCTTTTTGATCGCTTTTTTATTGTTTCTTTCATGATTCCACATGATGGCCTGACACTTTGAACAAATTGTATCAGGATCACCGACATCGAGGTACTCACTCCACTTAGTAACAGTATTTTCAAAATCATGTACATCAACATCGTCACAAACACCTACAAATTTTGAAATTATTATGACTGTGGAATATCAGAGTAATTAAGAATGAAACTGAATTTTAAGTTCATACTGGTAGATATACAATCACTATCGTTGTTGTCACAATCTTCAACATTGTTAAATTGTCCTAATAAGTTCTTAGAACCTGAACTTTCTCCTTGCTCATAATAACTTTTTACGGAAGATGTATCATATGTTGAAGAACCTGGACTAATTTTACCACAGGTTTTTTGGATTGTTGTTTTACAGCGATATCACTGCTGGAACCTAAAGTTACTTGTGGTCGTTTAAATATAGTGGATGCGGGCAGTGCAAAAGTGACAGTACTCTTGGCACTTTGAGTATTTTTTGGAGCTGCAATATTTCGTTGTTCTCCTGCTACAATGACAACATTATTAATAAGATCAACTACTACTATCTTTATTTGCATAAATAGTAAGCATCTCTAATATACAATTTTGATTTTGAAATGCACCTTCAAATCCCATTGGTCGTAATTTATGAACGCATGGAGTATTAGGAGTTGCGCATATTTCTCCATTTATCTATACACTTACATGGTTGACCCAAAATTTATCAAATTGTGCGATGAATTTAATAATTTAAAAATTGTATTTTGTCAATATAGCAATAAGACAACCATGGACAACTGTAATAAAAAATAATGTTGATTATGTTTTGACCTGATATTTGAGAACAGTATGAACGTGAAGTGTTTCCAGGTTGGGTGTATGGAGAATTATCGAGTAATTCTCTTTTACGCGGACTCTTTCCGCACAGCCTATTTTTTCTTTTACCTGGAGAAAAACATAACCAATTCAGCCAATATCATATAAAATTAGACACAAATTTTTCCAACTATGAGTGAAGTAAAATGTGCATGATGTTTGAGAAGCATGTGAAGGTGACGCAGTTCCCATAGGCTTGTGCACAATGCTTTCACTAACAGTTGGATCATCCGTCAGTGTACTAAGGAATATGTTGTGTTCCTTAAAACTGCAGTTCTTTCGACGCACCCTCATTTGGTTTTTTTCCTGCAATTTCCAGTAAAGAGATTTATATTATAAAACAAGATTCTTTAGTAAAAAAAAAAACTGACCACACTTATTATTGTTTACCAGGTTGTTTCAGGTTTGGTTTTGCATTTGGTTTAGTATTGAGGCAATATCCGTTAGTACCTAGTTTCTCAAAACTGGGTTGGAAATTAATGTCAACCGGAACTTCATGGAGAGTTGACATTAACATCTGTCCGGTGGCTAATCTATCCTTATCACTGGATTAGTAATTACCGACAACAGAAACTGCATAATCAAAAGGTATATTAAAATTAAGAATATTGTAGCTATAAATGTAAACTTGGGAATTTACCAGCCTTTGTCATGTCAAGAATGCGCAGATACTGTTTGCCTAAATCTTCCAAACACAATGGAAAATCTCCGGAGATTTGTTGCTTACATAGTTCTACGTTTATATCTTGCAGCTCTGTGTGTTTAAGATACCTATTTTCAATTCCACTGAATGCTGAACATGGCATTGTATAAACACAACAATAGTATTACATTAAGAAGCAAACAAAAACATGTCAAAGTTGGCGTCAGTATACGACATACCTTGACTATGTTCAATACTTGATCGGCTGAGAGATGATATACTTGACGGAATTATTGGACTCTAATTATCCTTGCGACTATCTGACAATGCATGTCCAATCAAAATTATTGGATAAGATCCGGGTTTAACTAAAGCAAAGAATAGAGAAAAACTTATTTTCAATTCCACCGAATGTTGATCATGGTATTGTGTAAACACAACATTAGTATTACATTAAGAAGCAAACAAAAACCATTCAAAGTGGCCGAACATGCAGACTGTAAATTCTGACTTAATTCGATATTCTTTGATAATTCAGTCAAAGGAGACAGCTTTGCAGAATTACCTGCATCCATGAAAGGGGAATATAAAGTTAACTTAAACTACCAGGCCTATCTACATACATGACTGTCCTGCAATTCAAGTTACCGTTAATTATTTTTAGAGGATTACAGCTAAGATATTCTGCATTATTAGTCCTCAAAGAATGATTGAACGGCTGCGGTTTGGTACCTGTAACAATCACAAATAAACAACATTAACTATACATCAGAATTGTTAGAATGTCCGGCTTTGGCCATGTTCAATAGTTGATCGGCTGAGAGATGCTTAACCTGACAAAATTAGTGGATTCTGATTCTCCTTGCTACTATCTGAAAATACATTTCCACACATATTTATTGGATCAGATCCGGGTTTAACTGAAGAAAAGAATAAAGATAGCCTTATTAACATCTGCATAATAACTTTTAGATTCAAACTACGTCAGTAAAATGAAGAAACTTTACATGAATCATTGCAGGAGGAAATCATATGGTAATTATCTCCACTCTGCGAATTAGTCATGTCTGTAAGAATGGAATTTACATTCCGGCCATGGACGCGACGTTTTTTTTCTGATTGGACAAAAAATGAAAAATCATTACCAAATACAAAACAAAAAGTGTAACAATGAGACATGTTTATCAGATTTCATACCTTGATTACCTGAGGTGTGCGATGCATTCAAAATATTTTCAGTATTACGACCACGAACACGTTTGGATCCTACCATTAGTGATTAACGTACATAATGTATAATCCTGTGAATCGCATGACAAAATAACAGATAATAATCCAATAGCAAATTAGAAACTGGTGATTATGATAACGTTTCGGCGCCAAGATTCAGTTTTCAGCGAGAGAGAGAAAGAGAGAGAGTGTGAGAGAAAAAGAGAAAGTATGGAGGAAGAGTGAAAGATTGATGTAACAGAATGAGCAAACCATGCATGATTTGTTTTTTTTTGAAATTATTTTCCATAGATAGGCTGATTTTGAAATTCAAAAATAGGTAATTAGTAATTAAGATGGGTCAATTGAAGCTAATTGGATAGTCCATGGATATGGAAAAATATATAGGATTTTGGTCATGGGTAAATTTATTTACCCATGGGTAAATTATGGAATAGTCATTAAGATATATACATGTTAGTCAACAGTAATTAAAGCAACACTTGTTTTGAAGAACAAATTATTAATTAAATCTATAACCCTTATTATAATCGAAACCCCCTGTTTAAATGGTACCTTGGTTGGGAGGCTTACAATGTAAATGACCTAGAGAGCAAACCAAACCTCTGATTTTGCAAAGAAGTAGTGCCAGATTGATCAAAGTCTAATGCAAATTTATATAAATGAAACGATCATTACAAAAAGTCAAAAACTACGGCGATAATTATACAAGTGTGAACAGTTAAACAATTTACTTCATAAATATTTTATACTATGTTAGTCAACAATTGTTGATTAAATACATTAGAGATAACATGACATATATGAATGAAAATGTCACAATAATGTTTAGTTGATAAACATGAATTATGTGTGGAACCAAAATAAAGTGTGAAAAGTGAGACATGTTTTTCTTAAGTAAGTAGAGGTCTAGTGAAATTAGATAAAAATAAAATTTCTTATGCGGTCTAAATTGTGAAGTAAATGTTTATGTTGCTAGACCATTCCCTGCTAGAACTTTAATCATTTTAATATTTCTTATACAAAACATTTTTTTGTACAAATTGATCTAGCAAATCACAGCACACAATGCGACATTTCAAATAACCGGGTCATACTTTTTTAAATATAATAAACTATAACAACCTTAAATTGTAGAGTTAATATCACTTTGCAGTCCTTCGGTTTCAGCATAATCTGGATTGGGTCAAGAACTTTAATTATATGCAATATGCATCCCTTAGATTTTCATATCCTTACAATGACTAACCCTCAGCCCGATTTTTCATTAATTTTGATCGTTAATGGTTGACTATGGCTAAAATGGAGATATTATGTAAAAAATATATATTAAAAATTCAAAATAAATGTAAAATAAAAAGTAAAAATTATAGTTTATTTTTTTATAGTGTGAGTATATATATATACAAATTTTTATAACGTGCGTAATAATTATAAATATATCAAAATATGATTTAACTTTAATATGTTAAAGATGAAATAATTAGATAGAAAGACTAAAAAACTATTATTAATTTTTAAAAAGTGCTAAAATCGATTTAACCCTTGATTCAATTTTTTTTAAAAATCATTATATATATTTCTAATATTTCCAATTTATTATTATTTTATTTAAATATATTATATGTATTATCTCCGTTTTACCCCTAATCAACCGTTACTTAATGGTCAAAATTGACAGAAAGTTGACTAAGGGGTGGTTATTGTAAAAGAATAAAAATCTAAGAGATGTATTTTGCATATAATTAAAGTTATTAACCTGCATTAAATTAAGCTGAAGGGATACAAAGTGAAATTAAGTCTAAATTATATGACAATAACAGCACATACTCAACAAAGTACACCTTTCTTACTTAACATTTGTTTATTTCATCCTCACAATAGTAACACATTGCATGACATTTATTTATTTTACAATCCTCTAAAAGATGTGCAGCTAGAAATGTCACACCAAGACAATATACCTTGGGTCATATTAATTTCATAACAGAAATGCACTAGAAAAACACATCCTAACGAGCACCAACTTGAAAGACAACTACAGTCTACATGCTTTCTCAGTTTACGGAGAACCACAAATCGAAGCACAGCAATACGATGAGCGAAATACGACATTGCACTAGAACATGATTTTATTAGGGGAATATCGGCTCCGGTCTTGGTTCAGTACAACGAGCTCCAGCTCCTTTTGAGCCCCTTCTTTCCGTCTTTTCCCTTGCTAGCTTTCATGACCTCGTCCATTTCCTGCACGAAGTTCTGCAAATGTGAAATTGATTCATGAAAATGTGAAGGTATACATTTCCATTGAATGCATAATTACGATGTATCTGTGTATTGCAATTTGTTTTATGAAGTGATTAATGTGTGCTCAACATACTTGCTGCTTCATCCTCTTCATCTCTTGCTGTTTACAAATGCATAAAACATATTAATCTATTAGGCATTAGTCAACAAGAGAACTATAAATAAACATATAGATTAGTTTTGAAGAAACAAAGTTGTAGCCACGGTCTTGCATACCATTTTTTGTTGCAGGCGTGCCTTCCCTGCTTTTAGCGCGTGCAGTTGGGCTTCTAAATCACAAGTATACGCCTAGCCAACCAGAAATTATGTAAAATAACTTTAGAAACAGACTTGGTCTAGACCTTTTCCAGACCATGGTTTAAATCTAAAATATTTAAATTGGGAAACATAATACTTAAATAGAGAAAAACCAATTTTTTTACAACCCCTTCACAAAGCATTATTTCGGGTGAACGAAAAGTTTAGACTATTTCTATATAAAATTAACAAAAATGACCATTTTCTGAAAAGTTGACCAACTTTAGCCGATGAGATACCCACCTGAGTATCCCATATATGATAGCCAATTACCAGTGAAATATCTTATACAATTTGGGATACCTAACTAACGGTGGAGTATTCAATCGGCTAAAATTGGCCATTTTTTCAGAATGGTTATTTTGGTTAATTTTTTTTAAAAAATCCGTTATTTTTATCAGTTTTCCATTACTTTGCATCTTCTATGTTATTCTTTACAGTAAATTTATCTCAGTGAAAACAGAGCGTACCTCTCTCCTAGCCCTTGACCTGGCGGCAGATTCTCTGTTTTTGATCACGCGACGCTGCTGCTTTCTCGACACCTCTTTGGATGCCGGATGACTGGACTTGTCCGCTAAATTGACATTTATATCAAGATTATTCACACTGTCAGAATTGCTTCCCCCGATACTGTCAGAGGAAACTGGAGTATCGGCTGACCCCTGCCTAAATCCACCTTCACGTGGTTGGTATCCACTATGTTTTCTTGCAATTGCAGCTGATGCTGCATCTTTGTCGCTTTTTTCCAGCAGTGTCTGATAAGCTGGCACATTTCTACCCCCTCCTGAAGCAATGACAGGCCTGACCATACAACCAGGTGTCCCAGATCCAACTGTTGTATTATTGTTGTTCTGGTATGACGCACATGACTGCTGCAGAGGAGAAGAATAATCAGGTGCCCGCACCACACCAGCCATGATAAGAAAATCCTCGAGGTTCATCTCTTCGTTTGAAGGGATGAACTGTGGATTAATATTGGCTGTGGCTGCAGCTGTGGGGACTGTGGCTGCTCCCATGGGGGCAGCAGCGCCGAGGGCAATATCGGGGCTGGGGAGAAGTGTTTGTTCAAAAGCTTGAATTTCTTCTTCTGTCCAAACGTTTTTAAGGAGTTCATCTATGTTCATTGATCCAGAGATTCCAATGTCATCAGAGAATGTGTGTTGAAACACATCAAGGAGGGACAAGATTGACCTTTGGCGATCTAGTGATGGGAGGACATGGCTGTCAGGATGTTGTGGGTTTGTTGAATGAACAGATGAGTGAATTTCTCCTCGCAATAGAAAGTCTGAGTTGTCTGTCCTCACCATTCTGGGAGAGAGATCATCAGAACGTAACCAGTATCTGCAGCGTCACAAGGAAAGTAAAACTGAGCAATTACTTTAAGGATAATAGATATGTACAACTAGCATAAGCAAATTCAGATGCACTGAAAATACAAAGACCACAAATCAACCATGGATTATGTACAGTAGTGGGGAGGCTTCCATTGTGAGTGTCTTACATTTCAAATTGGAATTCAAGGATTATAATAAAAATAACTACTAGGTTGGGGAGAGCAAACCAAACCTCTGAATTTGCAAAAAGAATGACCAAGTTAATTTGCAAGATTGATTAAAGTTGAATGCGGATTCATAGAGATGAGATGATCACTATAAAATGCAAAAAATTAATGCGGGAGTTCAACCGTGGACGGCTAAACCGTTTGCTTCATAAATATTTTATACCATCTGAGGCTATACTTATTTATTATATGCTTTAGAGATAGCATCGGCATAGATAAAGTGAAACTGCCGCGTTGACGTTCAGTTGATAAACATGACTTGTATAAAGAACTGAAATAAAGCGTGGAAAGTGACGAGGCTTGTTTTCTTTTTTGCGAAGGTAAGCAGAGGATCTAAACAAAATTCCTTTGTGGTTTGTAGGAATGATAATCATTTCATATCGTGTACTTTCGTATGCATAATATTTTTCGCCAAATAAGAAAATCCACTAAATTGTTTTTTTCGGGATTTTAACCGATCGAATTGCCCGTAACGATTTTTTTCGGTCCGGTTAACCGTTTATCGGTTTTGATTTTTTTTTCAGTTTTTTTCTCACCCCTACTAATTTGTGAATTAAAATTTTATGTTGCTAGTACGGATCATGCTAAAACTTTGATTTTCAGTAAGGAGGCTTTCAATGTGAATGACTGAAATTTCAAATTTGAATTGAAGGATTATAATGAAAATAATTGTGGAGAGAGAAAACCGAACCTCCGATTTTGCAAAGAACTATCCAAGTTAATTATTTGCTAGAAAAATCAGCGTCGAATGCTGATTATATAAACTAAAACCTCTATAAATTAATAGAGTTGGGACCGAGGAATTTATTAATTTAGAATTATTTTAATTTAGAGAGGTATTACTTAATTGTAAATTAATATTGATTAATTTAAATATTTATTTTAATATTAAAATATTATATTTTAATTATATAAATTAAATAGAATTATGTCATCCAGAGTTTCTAAAAATTATAACTTATTATTTTATCGAAATTGTTTTTTGAACGGGTTCAAGTCGGGACAGGAGAAAATCACTATTTTATAAAGATTTTTAATTTTATGAAAGTTTTACTATAGATGAAATGGTTAGCAGGAATGGTCAAAAATTACTGCAGCAATTGTACAACCGTGGACGGCTATACCACCACTTCATAAATATCATATACTATTTTAGGCGATAGTTATTTATTATATACTTTAGAGATAACATGACATAAATGAGTGAAACCCCCTCAATGACGTTTAGTCGATATACATGGACTGTATATTGAAAACAATAGTGTTAAAGTTAGGTGCATTCGCTTTCATGCAAAGATTAGTAGAAGTCTCTCGAATTCAGATATAAACAAAACTTAGGTCCACGAACTCCAATGCTATCCAAATCGAATCTCATACCGAACCTGAAATTATAAGTAATGAACTATACAGCCCAGCAAGAACAAATTGACTAACTATTTGACTGAAAAATAATGGGTATTTTAATAAAACATTTTTTCTCAAAACAATAATAACTTTGTAAAATATTTTCTAAAATAAATTCAACCCAAAGTTTTATATTTTAAAATTCCGAATTTAAAACAGAACAAAGAAGATTTTATAACAGATTAGAACACAGTAAAACAAAACGAAATAATAATTTTTATAAATACCACAGTCTTGATCTACGACCACACTTGGCAGTACTCGGCATCTAATTCATATTCTTATTCTGTATACTACACTTTGCCCATGGTTGACATCTAAAGTTCAATAATTACGCGCCGTAAATAGGTATCTAAAGTTGCACACTTGTGCGCCTACTAAGGGTATCTAAGACTAGTTCACTATAGCGTAAATTACGAACGAGTTCAAAAATGTAAAGACCGGATTTCAAAAGATTCTCGAATCTTATTTCTTATACAGTTCAAAACAGAATTCTTATATCTTATACGAAATTCGAAAATCAGAGTATCAAAACTTTTCCGAAAATAAAAGTAAGTCAAAAAGTACTTACCTCAAAACCTGGTCAGATCTGAATATTGCCTTTTTGACCCTCTAAACGACGTTTTCTTGAGAAACATGAAACACGAAAGTTGTAGAGAACGCAAATACCTTTCCAAAAAGTTCATAATCAATGAATTCTTACTTATGATGAATTAAATATGAATTTTATAAGACTGCTGATTTATGAGAAAAAAAGGCCTACGAATTTTAATAATTAAAACGAGCAAGACGAATATGGTATATTTATAACGATATAAAATCCTGTTTCTTAACCACCAAGTTATCCTTATTAAAATCTGATCCAATTTTAGGCCCATTAATCTAACCCAATTTTAAATCCTTGTCCTAATCTAATTTTAATACCTTTTTTCTACTATTCTATTATTAATCAAATTCTAAAAATTACAGGATATTGCAGTATCAAACACATAATATGGTTTATTGCTGAAATTAGACCTAACAATTCGTTCATTTCGTATACTTGCATGTCGCGTACTTTCGTGTTTCGTGCACGTAATGCCAAACCAAAACCCAAACCATCAAAGATTCGCTTCATTTCGTTTCATTTACCTTCATTTCGTCTGTGTTTCGCTTCACGTTCATGTAATATTTGAATAAAATAGAAATACTAATAAATAAATAAAAATATTTAAATATGAAATTTTTACTGGTAGAGTTTTAAATCAATATGTCATAAAGAATCAATTGTGGTCAAGTCTAGTGAAACTTAAAATTTGAAACTATTTTGTATTTAACTTATGTGAATATTATATTTAAAATATGAATTCATAAAATTTAAATATTATTTATTTCGTGTATCTTCATTTCGTGTCGTGTACTTCAAGGTAGACAATAAATTCATGTGTATAATTTTGTGAACCACAGAGGTCAGCCCAAACTCATTAATTTCGTGTCTTGTACGGAATTGCCCACTAAATACTTGAACCAAATGTAGGGTGTTTTTACACTTCTACTCATCCCATCCTTTTAAACATCATACTCATAGAGCATACTCAACTAAATGCGTAATTGGTTAAGCTAGGATGGTCATAACCTTAACTAAGACTAATGCTATCAAAAACACTTATTTACATTAGAATGAATAATTGAGACATTAAATTGCATTTCAATTTCTTTCCACTTGTTAGTTACAAACTAATACACTAAGCATAAATTTAAAATTAAATCACATTGTAAAAAATTGGAATGATGGCTAGTAGGAAAGAACAATACGAGATAAATATAATTATATATAAGAATGCATGCATATAGATTAATGATGTTAGAATAGGCCTTGTATTGGTATATACCCTGAACGCTGGGACTTCAGAGGTCTTCATTTTTTTTTTACTTTTTTTTCTCACCCCTACTAAATTTTGAACTAAATTTTTATGTTGCTAATACGGATCACGCTAAAACTTTGATCTTCAGTTGGGAAGCTTTCAATGTGAATGACTGACATTTCAAATTTGAATTGAAGGATTGTAATAAAAATAATTGTTAGGTTAGGGAGAGAGCAAATCAAACCTCTGATTTTGCAAAGAACTGGCCAAGTTAATTATTTTCCAAACAGATCAAAGTCGAATGCTGATTTATATACTATAAAACCTATATAAATTAATATAGTTAGAACAAATAAATTTTATTAATTTAGAGAGGTATTAATTAATCATAAATTAATAACTATTGATTTAGTAGGAGTTTTTAATACAAAAAATTACATTTCAATTATACAAATTAAACATAATTATATTATCTGGAAATTCTAAAAGTTATTATTTTATTATTTGATCAAAATTGATCTTTTTTGAACTGCTCCAAGTCAGGACCGGAGAAAATTATTATTTTAGAGAGAATATTAATTTATTAAGGTTTTAGTGTAGATGAAGTGGTCACTACGGAACATCAAAAAATGCTGCAACAATTACTCAATTGTGGACGACTAAATCGCATGCTTCATAAATATCGTATACTATCTTTGATGATAGTTATTTTTTATATATTTTATAGATAGATTGACATAAAAGAAGTGAAATGGCCTCAACGACGTTTAGTCGATAAACATGAATTGTATATGGAACCAAAATAAAGTGTGAAAAGTGATGCGCCTTAGTTTTAGTTTTTGTGCAAAGATTAAGAGAAGTCTCCCAAAGGCATATATAAACAAAATTTCTTAATGGTTTGTAGACATGGAAATCATTTCGCGTACTTTCGTATTAGCTGTATCGAACACATAATATGGCTTGTTACTGAAACTAGACGTGACAATTCATTCGTTTCATATACTTCATTCATTTCATATACTTTCGTATCGTGTACTTTCGTGTTTCGTGTAGATAATGCCAAATCAAATCCCAACCCATTAAAGATTTGTTCCGTTTCGTGTTCGTGTACCTTTATTTCGTTTAAGTTTCCTGTCGTGTTCATGTAAATTTTGAATAAAATAGAAATTAAGATAAATAAATAAAAATATTTAAATAATACATTTTTACTAGTCGAGTTTTTAAATCAATATGGCATAAATAATCAATTTTGGTCAAAACTTGTGAAAATTAAATTTGAAACTATTTTGTATTTATTTTATGTAAATATTATATTCAAAAAATTATTTAAAAACATGTATTTATGTAATTTTAAATAGGTATTCACTTTGTATATTTTCATTTCGTGTCGTGTACCTAAAGGTAAACTCATAACGGATAATAAATTTATCTGTATAATTTATGTTCTTATACTTTCATGTTCGTGAACCACAAAGGTCAACCCGAATCAGTTATTTTCGTGTCTTGTACGAAATTGCCAACTCTTCCTGAAATAATTGAACCAAATGTAGGGTCTTTTACACCTCTACACGTCCCGTCTTTTTACACATATACTCGTTGAGCACACTCAACTAAATGCTTAATTGGTTAAGCTTTAGAACCTTGACTAAGAATAATGCTATCAATAGAACTGAGTCACATTAGAATAAGGAAGTTGGACATTAAATTGCATTTCAATTTCTCTCCACTTGTTAGTTACAAACAAATACCGTGAAACATAAATTTAAAATTAAATCACATTGTAGAATGAAGAGTGCATGTATATGAATTAATAAAATACTAATTAGCAACTAAGCTCGCCTTTATTAGGCTCAAATCATCATCCCAAGTATTGAAATATTTTGGTTGTAAAATATATTTAAATTGTTAGACATTTTCGTTAAATTAACACATATATTAAAGAAGTAGAATATGAAACTGCCGATAGTAGTAGGTTGTAATGGATAAATGCGACGAAGGCACGACTGGAGATATCACATAGTAGCTAAGTTATCTGTAAGAAAAGTGGGCCCCAATTTGATTTATCTTGTGACGACGACATTTTGGTACAAAAAGGACGACATTTTGGTAAAAAAGGTATAGGATAATTTAATTAGCGAAAAAAGGTACAAGAGAATTTGAGTAGGAATATGTCATACGTCGGCATCACCAGCAGCATTCTTATCTTGTTCGTATAGAATTTTTTTTTATTCACCTATAAATAAATTATTTTTCAGATTTTATTTCTTCATATAAATTGTTTATAATAATTAAATCTATAGTATGATAGATAAGTATGTGTTGTAAGTTTGTAACAAAAGGAATGAAACAAAAAGCAAAATCGTGAGGGCCACATCAACTAAATCTTTTCACTAGGTTCTACAGAAGTTTTTCAAAAATATTTATAATAAATTTTGAACTGCTTGAGTTCAAGAAATCATATGAAAGTGAAAACAAATTTTTCTAAATTCGTCAATGGTCAATTGACTATACATTCTATAACTTAAAGTTTATTATTATAAGGTTGGATAGGGACCAGAGCTGACCGAAAAATTGTGTTGACGAATATAATAGTTTAATTTTTATTCGATTATATATTATTATACTATGATTTTATTACTTACGCATAAACATAATTATTATTTTATTTTATTAAAGAAGTGCTATTGAGCCCTGATCTTAAACACAACTATAAATATATAAGAAGTAATATTTAAAATTACTATTCAGTCAAATTATATTGTGCGGAATGAAATGTTAACAAGTTAATTCATGAAATTTTGTTGAATTACAAATCTTGTTTGTTGAGATCCGAACAAAATTATTAATATTATTATTTCATTACTTATGTATAGACAAAATTATTGTTTATTTTGGAAGAAGTGTTGGACATCTTAAACACAACTGTGAATATTTTATAAGTATAATATTAAAAAACTTTCATTCACTCAATTTACAAACGTGCGAGGTGAATGGTTATCAAACTGTAACGTAAAATTTCTTTAAATTGCAAATTCTATTATACATGTACGAGGTAAAATTTCATTGTATTGCAAATCCTATTTTTTGAAATGTAAAATCTGAATAGTACTTCATGATATACATATTATATTTTAAGCATCTTACACCAAAATCAAATGGAAGGATTTAACATTATTTTAATGACAATGACTTTAAAGATTTAAATAAATTTGGATATCACTTTATCAAATTGATATAACTAAAGTATTTGTAAAACCAAGCAAAACCTCTAATCAAAGTCTAATGGTGATTTATATGAATGAAAATGTCACTACTAAAGGTGGCCGTCTAAACCATCTGCTTCCTAAATATCATATATTATCTTAGACGATAGTTATTTATTATATACTTTGGAGATAACATGACGCAAATTTAGCAAAACTATCAAAATGACGTTTAGTTGATAAACATGAATTATATATGAAACCAACATAAAGTGCAGAAAGTGAGGCGGCGTATCTTGTTTTCGTACAAAGGTTGGTATAGGCAAGTTAAATATATAAACAAAATTCCTTTATAATTTCTAGACATGATAATTATTTCGTATCTTGTACCATTGTTAAAAAATGATAGAGAATGACATGAAAATTTAGAGCATACAATAGTACCTTTATTACGAAACATTTATTTATATTACAATTCTCACAATGTAAGAGATTTGCAGTGTACACATTCTGCCTCATTGTTATTTTAATTTCATAACAGAAATGTACTGAAAAAATATCCAAACGAGCACCAATTGAAATACAACTACATGCTTCCTCTGTTCACGCAAAACGGCGTAACAATGACATAATCAAAATATGAAATACGACATTGTGCTATAGCAGTCTATAGGGGCGAAATAGATTTTATTAGGGGAGTATTGGTGTCGACCTTGCTTAGTACAAACAACTCCAACTCCTTTTCAGTCCTTTCCTTTCGTTTTTTTGCCTTATGAGCTTTCATGAACTCCTCCATGTACATTGTCCGCAAAATTACAATGTATGTGTATACTGTAATTTGTTAAATGAAGTGATTAGTGTATGGTCAACATACCTTCTACTTCATCCTCTTTGTCTCTATTTGCTTATGTATGCATTAATCAATAAGAGAAGTAAAATAATTATACCAATTCGTTTTACAGAACCTAAGTTGTAGCCGGAGTCTTACTTGCCAAAACATGTTGCGATCCTACATTCTCTTCTTTTATAACCTGTAGTTCTGCTTCGAAATCACATTTATGAGCCTTGCCAATATGAAATTATGAAAACAAATATTTAAAATAGACTTGGCCTAGCCCTTTTAAATACCACGGTTTTAATCCAAACATTTCTTATTTTTATGAACATTTCTGTTGGAGTTAATCTTTAATATTTGATTACCTTATTTAGTCCAACTGTTTGTTTAAGTAATTGATTTGGTCATTATATTTCAGAGAGATTTTAGGAGTGCCAACAAATAATGATAGGAGTGGAGTAATATTAAGAAGGTGGTGTGATTCTGTTTTCCTGATCTGTTGCCATAATGTGTGGTGTTTATTTTCTTTATAAGCTTTGTTTTTTTGTTCCATAAAATATTGAGAAAGAGTTGTTGCTCGAAGTACTTTGTCTTATGTTTAGTTTTACATATTTACTCATCTGGTGTCAAATAATTACAATATTGTGGTATCAGAGCCATATAGGTTGCAGTAGTACGTATGTCAAAAATACAGACAATGGATATGGGAAAGAGCAAAGGAGGATCAATGGGCTTGAGTTACCCTATGTTGACCAGGACGGACTATACCGTTTGGGCAATGAAAATGAAGGTGCTTATACAAGCACATGGTGTTTGGGAGGCGATAGAATAAACAGATCCAAAGGCATAAACCGATCAAAAGGCATGTGCAGAAGAACGGGTTGACAAAGTGGCTCTTGCAATGATCTATCAAAGCATTCCAGAGGAAATGTTACTTTCTCTGTCAGATAAGAAAAAGGCAAAAGATGCCTGGGAAGCATTGAGAATTATTAGTCAAGGTGCAGACAGAGCTAAGGCGGCCAAGGTTCAGACTTTGAAGGCAGAATTCGAGACTCTTAGTATGAAAGAAACAGAGTTATTGGATGATATATGTATGAAACTTAATGGACTGGTGACAAACATTCGAGCCCTTGGAGAAGATGTGAAGGAAACTTACGTGGTTAAGAAATTGCTTCGTGCAGTCCCACAAAAATTCTTACAAATAGCGTCCACAATGGAACAATTTGGGAATTTAGAAACAATGAAGGTAGAGGAGGTAATTGGTTCACTAAAAGCACATGAAGAAAGGATAAAGGGAAGTACATAAAATGTGAATAGTCAACTGCTACTCACAGAGGAAGAATGGATTACAAAAGAAAAAAATGAAGGTAAATTACTTCTTACCAGGGAAGAATGGCAAAAATGTATGAATCGAGGAAGTGCTGAAGGAAGCCATAACATGAGAGGTCGTGGTGGGAGAGATAAGAGCAGAATCAGATGCTATAATTGTCACATGTATGGACACTATGCTGTTAAGTGTCGAAGAACAAAGCGTGACAAAGAAGGGAGGCAAAAAGCTCTTATGACAAGGACTGGAGATGATGAATCAACACTCTTGCTGGCAAGCCATAGAAAAGAATTGATGCTGAATGAAGATAATGTGACACAAAGCTGTTGATAGATGGGAAGACGAAGAATACAAATTCAAATGTGTGGTATCTGGACAACAGGGCAAGTAATCATATGACGGGGGAGAGAGAAAAATTCATGGAACTAAATGAGAAGATAACATGAACAGTAAGGTTTGGAGATGGTTTAGCTGTGGAAATCAAGGGAAAGGGACTGATAACCTTTAAGTGCAAAAATGGTGAAGAACGGATGCTACGTTAGGTATTTTACATTCCTTCTCTATGTAGTAATATAATTAGTTTGGGTCAACTCTCAGAAGAAGGTAATAAGGTTGTTTTGAAGGGTAACTATCTGTGGGTGTATGAGAAAGAAGGGGAATTGCTTATGAAAGTACAACGATCTCCAAATAGATTATATAAACTGATTTTTGAAACCATAAAGTCAAAATGTATATTGACCAAGTCAGATGAGGTAACAAATTTGTGGCACACTCGTTTAGGACATATAAATCATATGTCTATGACACTAATACAAAAGCACAAGATGGTATAAGGTCTGCCTAATATGTCAATGCCAAAACAAGTTTGTAATGGGTGTTTGATATCAAAACATACAAGAAAGGCTTTTCCGCAGTAGTCAAGCTATAGTGCAACAAAAGTTCTACAGTTGGTACATGGTGACTTGTGCGGACCTATAGAACCCACTACGCCTGGAGGAAATAAATATTTTTTTCTCTTGATGGATGATTTTAGTCAGGAAATGTGGGTATACATGTTAAAAAATAAGGACGAGGCATTTGATGCTTTTAAGAGGTTTAGAGCCAAAGTTGAAGATGGTGGAGAAAAGAAGATAAGAGTTTTTGGTAGTGACCGTGGAGGGGAATTTACATCAAATACATTCAAGGCTTATTGTGAGGACTCAGGAATCGGGAGACAGGACACAGTTCCTTATACACCCCAACAAAATGGGGTGATAGAGCGTAGAAACAGGACGGAGATGGCACGTTGCTATTTGAAAGAAAAAGAAATGCCATTATTATTTTGGGGTAAGGCTATTCGACATGCGGTGTATGTGTTGAATCGATTACCAACTCAAGTATTGTCAAGTGAGACACCTTATGAAGCTTGGACGGGAAAAAAACCAAATTTGGGTCATTTACGTATTTTTGGTTGCTTGACTTATATGAAAGTTCCAAGCGTTAATAAAAAGAAATTGGATGAGAGCAGTATTCAAGTAATTAATCTTGGAAGTGAACCAGGCACCAAGGCGTATAGACTATATGACCCTGTGGGGAAGCGTATACATGTGAGCAGAGATGTCATTTTCGAAGAAACGAAGGGATGGTCATGGGCACAACAAGAAAATGATAATTCATGTAATTCAAGTTCATTGTCAGTGCCATAAATACTTGAGAGAGATGGAAATGAAATTGTTATTGAAGAACTATCGGATGTTGAAGAAACATGGGGAGATGAAGTCAGGACACCTTCGCGCACACAAGGAAGGAATGAGAGCAGCACTGAAAGTTCACCATTATCACAGACGTCAGGGACAAGTTTAAGTTCAGACATATATGATGGGAGCACACAGAACCACGCAAATTTAGGCCTCTCTCAGAGATTTATGCTGATGCGGAAGAAGTAGAAATAGATGAAGAACTACTGATGATAGAAGGTGAAGAACCACATAATTATGAACAAGCTGTAAAAGTAAAAGATTGGAGGATAGCTATGGATGAATAAATTAAATACATAGAAAAGAATGGCACTTGGAAATTGACTAAATTACCAGATGGGCGCAAGGTAATTGATCTGAAGTGGATTTTTAAACCGAAAAAGGATGCAAGTGGGAAAGTTATAAAACACAAGGCTCATTTGGTTGCAAATGGGTATGTACAAGAACATGGAGTCGACTATGATGAAGTTTACGCTCCAGTCACCAGGTTAGAAATAATTCGATTATTGTTGGCATTAGCAGCTAAGAACGACTGGCAAGTCCATCATCTTGATGTGAAGACAGCGTTTCTAAATGGAGACATTAATGAGGAAGTATACATTGCACAACCAAAGGGATACATCAAAGAAGGATAGGAAGAATTGGTGTATAAACTTTACAAAGTGTTGTATGGCCTAAAGTAGGCACCACGTGCGTGGTATGCAAAATTAAACAGCTGCTTGGAAAATCTTGGATTCAAAAGGTGTCCCTCAGAACATGGTGTGTACACTCAATGAAATAAGGATGAAGTGCTGATAATATGTGTGTATGTCGATGACATACTGGTGACAGGCACTGACTTGTGAATCATTAAGATTTTTAAGAAGCAAATGAGTCAGGTGTTTGAAATGAGTGATATGGGATCATTGACATATTACCTGGGAATAAAAGTAAAGCAAGAAGATGGTGTTATCAAATTAAAATAAACGAGCTATGCTAAGAAATTCTGGCACAAGCAGGTTTGACATATTGTAATCCAACAAAGTTTCCTATGGATCCTAAGGAGCAATTAACGAAGGATGAGAGTGGCAAAAGGGTTGACAACACCAAGTACAGGAGCTTAGTGGGTGGCTTACAAATTTGGTGCATACCAGACCAGACATAGCATTTTCAGTAGGGATGGTGAGCAGGCATATGGAGTAGCCAACAATGTTGCATTTAAACGCAGTGAAAAGGATATTAATATGTGAAAGGTACATTGGAGCTGGGTCTTTCTTACTCAAGAACAAGTGGAAACAATATCTTAACAGGTTTTTCAGACAGTGATTTTGCTGGTCATGTTGGGGACAGATGAAGTACAGGAGGAATGGCCTTATACTTGAATGAAAGTTTGATAACATGGGTCTCTCAGAAGCAAAAATGCGTAGCATTGTCATCCTGTGAGGCAGAATTTATGGCTGCAACTGCAGTAGCATATCAAAGCATATGGTTGCAGAATGTTCTACAACAGGTGACAAATGAGAAGATTGGACCAGTGACTCTTTACATTGACAACAAATCGGCCATAGACCTTGCCAAGAATCCTGTGTTTCTTGGACGAAGTAAACACATTGATATTCGTTATCATTTCATTCGTCAATGCATTAAGCGTGGTGAAATTGAAGTAAAGCATGTTCCTGGTGAGAGTCAGCTTGCAGATATTTTGACAAAAGCTTTGTCAACTGTAAAATTCGAGAAAATGAGAAAGCTCCTGGGAGTTAATAATGTTGCAAGTCCAATTCAAAATTTAGGGGGAGAATGTTGGAGTTAATCTTGAATATTTAATTACCTTATTTAGTCCAGTTGTTTGTTTAAGTAATTGATTTGGTCACTATATTTCAGAGAGATTTTAGGAGTGCCAACAAATAATGATAGGAGTGGAGTAATATTAAGAAGGTGGTGTGATTCTGTTTTCCTGATCTGTTGCCATAATATGTGGTGTTTATTTTCTTTATAAGCTTTGTTTTTCTGTTCAATAAAATATTGAGAAAGAGTTGTTGCTCGAAGTACTTTGTCTTGTGTTTAGTTTTACATATTTACTCATCTGGTGTTAAATAATTACAATAATTTCTTCTCACATTAAAATTTAAACAAAAGTAAATTTTTCTGCAACCACCTAAGTATTAAGTATCACTTTCCATCTTCCACATTATTCGTTCACAGTATAATCATTTGACGGGAAATTGACCGTACCTGCCTCCTTGCCCTTGACCTGGCTGCAGATTCTCTGTTTCTGATCATACAGGGCTGCTTCCTTGCCGCCACCTTCTCCAACTGACCACTGCACATGTCTGCTGCATTACCATTCTTGTCAAATTTAGGGGAAACTAAACTAGCAGAACTTCTCACCATACGGAACTTCTCGTGGTTGGTATCCACTGGCCATTCTCTCTGGCAGTGGCTGATAAACCGGCACATTTCCTCCCCCTCCTGAAGCAGTAACAACTACACCACCAGGTGTACATGACTGCTGCAGAGGAGGTGAACGATCATGTGCCCGCACCACACCAGCCATAATTAGAAAATCCTCGAGGTTCATCTCTTTCTTTGTTGCCTGATTCTGGGCAGAGTTAACTTCCTAAAAATTAGCAGTATCATTCACTGATGATGTTTCTATCTCGCCATCAGGAAACTATGGATTAGTATTGGCTGTGGCTGCAGCTGTGGGGATTGTGGCTGCTCCCATGGGGGAAGCAGTGCTAAGGGAAATATCGGGGCTTGGGAGAAGTTGTTCAGGAGTTCACCAATGTTCATTGATCCGGAGCATCCAATGTCATCAGAGAATGTGTGTTGAAACACCTCAAGGAGGAAAAAGATTAACGACAATCTAGGGATGAGAGGGCGTGGCTCTCAGGATGTTGTGGGTTTGTCGATTGAAAAGATGATTAAAGACATTCATCATCATATAATTATTGATATAAGCAACGAGGCATGAAACCGAATTGGAGATAAAATAAGATAATAAATATGTACATCTAGTATAAGCAATATTCAGATGCACTGAAAATACAAAGATCACTTATCAACCATGGATTATGTACAGTAGTTGGGAGACTTCTATTGTGAGTGTCCTATATTTCAAATTGGAATTAAAGGATTGTAATAAAAAGAAGTACTAGGTTAGGGAGAGAGCAAACCAAATCTCTGATTTTGCAAAAAGAATGACCAAGTTAATTTGCGAGACTGATTAAAGTTGAATGCTGATTCATAGCGATGAAATGGTCACTACAAAATGTAAAAACTTAATAGGCAGTTTAATTGTGGACGGCTAAACGTTTGCTTCATAAATATTTTATACTATCTTAGTGTATACATATTTATCATATGCTTTAGTATCTGCACAGATAAAGTTAAACTGCCGCGTTAACGTTCAGTTGATAAACATGAATTGGTTGATAAACATGAATGGTATAACGAATAAAAATAAAGCGCGAAAAATGACAAGACTTGTTTTGCTTTCATACAAAGGTAAATAGAGGTATACGATAGTTAGATATAAACAAAATTACTTTGCAATTTGTAGGCATGATAATCATTGTGTGTCGTTTACTTTCGTACTCATAATATTCTTTGGCAAATAAAAAAATCAATTTTTTTATTTGCTTCAACTTAACTGCACAACAACATTTATTTTAATTAAAATTTTCACAATTATTCATTTTTGTATAATATTGGAGGACACAAAAATAATTTTTGCTTCCGGCCTTAAATATTCTAGGGTCGCCCCGATGCCAAGTACTTTTTAGGGAATATCTTTTTTATATATTTGAAGGAAAAAAGAAATATTAAAATATATAGGCACAAAAATTATCTTTGTTAAGAACATGTCTTAAATTATTGTTATATAAAACTATCGAAAAAATTAAAATTCTAGTAGCAACAGAATTAAAAAAAATTAAGGGCACGCCTCATTTTTTTAGGCCTTGTTTGGATTGGGGGTTGAGCAGGTTGGGTTGGGCTAGGTTGGGCTAGGCTAGGGTAGGTTGGGTTAGACTTGGTTGAACGCTTACCTCATTTGGATGCAGTTGCGGAGTTAGTACGGGTTGAACCCTTGTCATGTTTGGTTTGGAGTTGGAGTAAAGTTGGTTTTTATCATGTATAACTTATATATTGAAAAACTAGTGAATGTTTTTAAATTTAATCTAAAAATTTTAACTAAATTTTAAAATATTTTTAAAAAATTTAAAAAAAAATCAAAAAGAAAAAAATGAAAAACTTTAATAGAGACAGAGTGAGAAAGAGAGAGAGAGAATGAAAGAGAGAGGATGAATAAAAAAAAGGTAAGCTGCCAAGACCCCAAATTGAAGTGTTGAAAAGTTCAATTTTTGTATAGCAAATTAACTCCTTTCAACCCTTGATGAACCCTCACAAAACCCAACCCCTGTTTTGACAAACTTTCCCAAACATGATTCTCATGAGCCCGTCCCAACCCAGCCCAACCCCCATCCAAATACAGCCTTAATTAAGAAATACAAAATGTACACACAGTATGTATAAATAGGAATACATAGATAGTTTGGTTATTTGGTATAAATATTACAAATGTCTCATTTTTTTACATATTTATATAATCCTCTTAAGTTAAAAAACATTTGTAACTTAGGGACTTAGAATATCTCTTGACCGACCTCTTATACGATAGTTAAAGTTCAACTTGATTATTTTTAAGGTAAATTAAAAAATGTCTCGAGTAAACTTCAAATGCTCATTAATAGATAGCTCAGCTTAATCACCAGCTTGTCGAGTGAAACCACTGAAAAAACAAATGAATCTTTATACAGTAAATTAATACTCGATAAATTAATAATCTCGTTAAATTAATAATTTCTTATAACCCCGAGCCGGACTCTTTATGCAAAATTAATAATTCGCTAAATTTATAAGATAACATTTTTTTATTAATGCATATAAGTCCCATATAATATATAAATTAATAATTACATATTACATCAAAGTTATAAATTTCTAGGATGCACTTTAATAGTAAGCCTCAATTTTAACATGCTTCTTTTTAAATTTGATGTCGACTTGTACTTTATTTTGAATCCTTTTTAATGCATTTAGAAGATTTGGCGTACTATGTTCAAATTGCAAGAGAAAATTACGTAATGTAATTGTTGCTTTAAGGACATCTTTTCGTGAGACTGACTCCAACTGTGTACTATCATCTTCATTAACTTCATCTTCTTTCTTATTTCCAGACACCGCTAATAATTTGTTCATCATCCCACAATTTAATTAAATTCATAAATATTTCTTAATGTTATTTTAAGTATTCAATAGATGAAAATAAATTATTATTCTGAGAATTGTATATGTTATAAAATTTTAAATAACATATTTTCATAAATTAATAAATTATTAATATATCGATAAATTAATAAATTATTATCGATATATTAATATTTTAATTAATTAATATTTTTTCATGGTACCAAAGGTATTATATTATCGAGGTTATACTATATTAAGATTTTCAAAAGTTTTGTGTAAATGGTGTTATTTGTGGAAAAGCACAAGGTCTGCAACAAATGGTAATGAACGATCTGGAGATAGTCCCGAGATACAAAATTCAAGTAAAGTAATATATTTAAGCAGCTAAATATATAAGCATAGATAAATATTAATAAATAACATTCACATTTGTTAAAGAGTAAAAATCTGTTTCGATCTTTCTCTAACAGTTTAAGATTTTAGATGGATTGGTTACTTAATTTGGTATCAGAGCTCGATTTAAGAAGGGCAGGTTACGTTTCTTACCTTTTCCTCATAATATTATATTTTTTCTTAATCTTCATGCCCAAAATTTATGTATCTATTATATCTTAATGAGCACTAGTGAAGAGACCCAAAAATTTGTACTAAAAATGACATTTTTTGTAAATATTTTGACCCATATTATTGAAATTTGACTAGTGGGTCGCCCATTTTCCTAAATCAACTAATCCTATACAAAAATGTATAGATTCATGTACTATCCACATCTTAAATGGTATTTATAGTTATTAAAAAATCACTTTTCAATATTAAAAAAGATGAAACATATTATGAAAATAGATTTATTATTATACCAAATCAATTATAGATCCAAAATTCATGCTTACAGTAATTCAAATTCAAAAATCATTACTACTTTCCTTGATAATCATTATCTTCTTCCTCTTCTTTCTTTGTTATATGCTATATCAATCAGAATCAAATTCAAAACTCAGAATCAATCTTGAATAATTTTCAATTGCTTTGCTATTGAATATCTGACATCTATTTCAAAATTAAATTCATAATTTCATTCTAATATTCTTCTCATTATCATTTGTATATGTATAGAAGCCATGTATTTTCTTAAATCATTAGCATTACTCATTTAATTAGTATGTTACTCAGATTTGTATACACCAAATTATAATTACAATTTCAATTTCATATATACGATTTTTATCACCTTTATTTGATTTTGTTTATTATATTTGTATCTAATTTGTTTATTATATAGATTTTTATTGATTAATGTTTGATACTTATTGATTTATATTTATATGGAAGAAAGTCAAAAATAGTTGCTCTTAAAGCAGAGGAGGAATCTCCTAAAGTGGTTGTCTCAATGAGGGGCAAAGGAAAGGCTCTCATCATACAGTCTGATTCAAAGTCATCAAATTCTGATGATGATGATTCAGAATTTGAAAATTTATCTGAAGTTGATGTTGATGAAGAGATGATGCAACTGTGTGCTCTTATGGTGAAGGGTATCGCAAATATAACCTATAAGAAATTCAGGAAATGTGGAAGTCCCGAAAACAAAGGGTTCAGAAAGTCTGAAGGCAAAGGAGGAAAGTCTGACAGAGGAGACAACTCAAATGTCAAATGCTACAATTGTGGTGAAAGAGGCCACATCTCTCCTGACTGCAAGAAAGGAAAAAGTGATAAAGGACATGCACTTATCACAAAGAAGAAAAACTGGGAAGACACTTCAGATTCCGAAGATTAGGTGAACTATGTCTTGATGGCAAATGCTAATAGTAGTACTGATGCTGCTGAACTAAAGGTACCTCAATCAACTCTTGCTTTTCATACTGATGATATTTATGAGCTAAGATTATATCTGAAAACCATGTTCATTAGTTTTAGAGATCAGACTTTAACAAATGAAAGATTAACATCTGAAAGTCTTGCTCTTAGAAACAAAAATAACTATTTAGAAAAAAGAGTTAGTTATGTTCCATCAAACTCAGAAAAAAAGATATAAGGCTTTGTATGTTATAGATGAAGTGCTAAAATTGAATAAATCTCTTAAATCTGAACTGAAAAAGGAAAAGGAGATAATCAAAACTTGGACTAACTCTGGAAGAACAACTCAAAAAATCTTAGAAAATGGAAATTGGAAAGAAGGTCTAGGTCACGTAGATGATAAGGAAGAAAAGGAAACTGTGTCATCTAAACCAAACTTTACCAAGAAAGCTGAAAACCCTAAAGTTAATCCTATTAAATTTGTAGCAAAAACTGATGTGTCAAAGTTTGAAAAGATGAATGATTCTAAAATAGAAGTCAAAGAAAAGTCAACTTCTGACAAATTGAAATAGGACAAACCAACTTCAATAAACATAGGTTTAATGACAAAGAAGCAGCTTAAGCATAAGCTGAAAGAGATTAGAAATGTGAACAAGGTAAAAGAAGCTAGGAAAAATAGGAATGGAAAAGAAGGTGTGAATAAAAGCAATAATTATATGCCTGTTCCTAATGCTCCTAGAAAGAAATGCTATAACTGTGGAAACTCTAACCATCTTGCTTCTTTTTGCAGGAAAAATAAAGATATAAACTCTTTACCTCCTAGATCAGGAGTTAAGAGTCAGTCTGTTAGGTTTAAACCACAAAATCCTTATTTTCATTGTGGTAGTTTATGGCATACTATTTATACTTGTAAGGAATATCATAGTTTATACTATGATTATTATCAAATAAAACCTTCTTTGAAGAAAGTTAGTGTAATTCCTTCTAGTGTAAATTCTGATGCGAAGTCTGATATAAAGTATGATAAGAAGCAAGTTAGCATAACTCTGAAATTAAATCCGCTATAAATGCTAACAAACTTAAAAAGGCCAAAGGATCCAAGCAAGTCTGGATCCTTAAAACTAACCAATATTGGTCTTTGTGATTACAGGGCAACAGGAAAGACATCCTAGTTCTGAACAGTGGATGTTCAGGACATATGACTGGAAATAAAACCCTGATATCAGACTTTGCGGAGAAAGCTGGCCCAGGAGTTTCTTATGGAGATGGAAACATGGGAAAGACTCTGGGATATGGCAATATCAATCTTGGGAATATCATAATTAAATAAGTAGCTCTTGTCTCAGGACTTAAACATAATCTTCTAAGTGTGAGTCAAATATGTGATAGAGGTTATCATGTGGATTCCTTTGAACAACACTGTGAAGTTGTAAGTAATTCTACAGGCAAAGTAGTTCTGAAAGGTTACAGACATGGTAACATATATGAATCCAGACTTTCAACAAACTCTGATGGTTCTGCAATCACCTTTTAATTATTAATTCTTTTTCTAAACACTTTAGAAATAATTCTCTCTCTTGATTTAATTTCCAAAAATTAAATTCTTAATTAATAATATTAAGAACTTTTCTTAATTAATTTATAATCAATTAAATCTCATTTAATCAATTATTAAATTTGCCAATTAATTATTTATTTTCTGAAAGGTTACAGACATGGTAACATATATGAAGCCAGACTTTCAACAAACTCTGATGGTTCTGCAATCTGTCTGTTAAGTAGAGCATCAATTGAAGAATGATGGAATTGGCACAAGAGACTATCTCATTTAAATTTCAACAACATAAATGAGCTAGTAAAGAAAGATCTTGTGAGAGGACTGCCAAAATCAGTATTTGCTCCTGATGGTCTTTGTGACTCATGTCAAAAGGCAAAACAAATAAAATCTTCATTCAAGAGCTAAACTGAATCCTCAATTCTTGAGCCTTATCACTTACTGCATATTGATCTATTTGGTCAAGTCAATGTCATGTATATTGCAAAGAATAAATATGCTATGGTTATAGTGGATGAGTTCATAAGATACACTTGGGTGTATTTCTTGCACAAGAAGAATGAAACTGCATCTACTCTAACTGATCATGTCAGATAGTTGGATAAATTGCTCAAAGATTCTGTTAAAATAATAAGAAGTGATAATGGCACTGAGTTTAAAAATTCAATCACGAAAGAGTTCTGCAAAGAGCATGGAATAAAGCAGGATTTTTGTGACCTGGAACTCCATAGCAAAATGGAGTTATAGAAAGAAAGAACAGGACTCTCATTCAAGCTGCACGAACTATGCTTGATGAAGCAAAGCTACCAACCTACTTTTCGGCTGAAGCTGTGCAGACTGCTTGTTTTACATAGAATGCTACACTCATAAACAAGCATGGAAAAACACCATATGAGATGATGAAGAAAAAGAAGCCAAATCTGAAATATTTTCATGTATTTGGATGTAAGTGTTTTATTCTTAAGACTCATCCTAAACAGCTGTCAAAATTTGATCTAAAAGCTGATAAAGGAATTTTTGTTGGATATCCACTTTCCACAAAAGCCTTCAGAGTCTACAATTTAAGAACAAGGGTTACATGGAATCTATTTATGTATCTTTTGATGATAAAAATATTACTGGACTTGAAGATTTCAATTATCATGATCAGCTGAGATTTGAAAATGAAGATTTAAATTCTGATTCTGTAAATTCTGATGACCTAAATCCTGATCATGTAAGTTCTGACGGGATAAATTCTGATGTCATTGAAACTGTGGTAACTACTCCAAGAGAAAATGCACCTGTTCAGGGGGAGCAATCTAATGATCCTACCATATCTCAAGACTCTCAAGAAGCATGAGAACCTGTCAATGGTTCTTCAAGTTCTGATTCATCAAGTTCTGATGAGCCAAACTCTGATAATTCTGGAACCTCTGATTCTTCGATTCCTGAAGAATCCAACTCAAATTCTGAAAATTCAGAGAGCATAACTTTAGGGGGAGCATCAGAAAATGCTGATGGAGACATCATGGATTATGGGGGAGGATCCAGTTCTAGAGATCAACTTCCATCTGCAAGGAAGTGGAATAAATCACACACACCTGAGTTGATAATTGGAGATCCTGAAGCAGGTGTCAGAACTAGAACAACAATATTAAATGAATGTCTCTATCATTCATTTCTATCTCAGACTGACCCAAAGAAAGTGGAATAAGCTCTTCAAGATGCTGATTGGGTGCAAGCAATGCAGGAAGAATTAAATGAATTTGAAAGAAATAAAGTCTGGACCCTAGTGCCAATACCAAAGAATAGATCCATTGTTAGCACAAAATGGGTGTTCAGAAACAAAACTGATAGTGATGGACTAATTACAAGAAACACAGCAAGTCTGGTTGCTAAAGGTTACTCTCAACAGGAGGGTATTGACCATGATAAAACATTTGCTCTAATTGCTAGATTGGAAGCCATAAGAATCTTTTTGGCTTATGCTACTCACAAAAAATTCAAAGTCTTTCAAATGGATGTGAAAAATGCTTTTCTCAATGGAGAATTAGAAGAATAGGTATATGTTGAACAACCTCCAGGCTTTGTAGATCCAAACTTTCCAAATCATGTCTACAGGCTTGACAAAACACTTTATGGCCTTAAGCAAGCTCCAAGAGCATGCAATGAGACTTTAGCTCAATTCCTTCTGGAAAGTGGATTTAACAGAGGCACAATTGATAAAACTCTGTTCTACCTCAATCATGGAAATGACTTACTTTTGGTACAGATATATGTTGATGATATCATCTTTGGTTCTACAAATGCCAAACTCTATGAAAAGTTTACAAAGCTAATGCAGTTAAGATATCAAATGAGTATGATGGGAGAACTTAGCTATTTTCTGGGACTTCAAGTCAAGTAAAATGAAGAAGGTACCACTACTACAAATTTCAACTTGGGAAACACTACTTAGATAGGGTTTTTTCTGATGTGCTATGTAAGTGAATTACTTCCATAGCGTTTCTTAAAAAAACGGTATGCAAGTCGGTATAAAAAAGTTGAAAACAAACAAAAAAATATATTAAATTACTAGCATAGCGTTTGTTAATATAACCGCTGTACAAGTTTCCCTTTGGACACCGTTTTCTGAAACACTATCCAAGTTAACATATTTTAAGTAATTTTTATTTTTTTACACACTTTTATAGCTCTTTACAAGAGCTTAGCCAATAATTATTTTTTATTTTACTCATCTCGTAGTTTCTAACTAGGAGAACATATCATCTTCTTTTTTACACAACTATATACAAATTCTATAATACACCCAACTTTGATTAGACTTAATATGCGAAGAGGTTCATCGAGAATTCTACTAACAAATTTGATGTGGATTAATTATTCTTTGGGCATAACTGGGGAGGTATATCGGGCTATTCTTCGAACTTCTCCGTGTTGTATGAGATTCCGGATCTTATATAAACAAATCAATTCATATTGAGTATCTTCGGGATATCGAGCATATGGAGCATTCTGCTTTGGAATCGGTTTAAATTTTGTATTTCATTACATTTGATTTGTTAATTTAGTGTTTTGAAATTTTGTATTTTCCCTGAGTTACTATTGACTTCTGTGGTTCTTCACTTGTTGGGTTGTATATCACTTGTTGTGTTGTTTTATAGGTTATAATAGTAATATATCTTAGATTCAGTTTGTTATAGTTATATCTGTTTTAGTAGATATGTATGTGTATATATATAGAAGTCAAGTTATATCCTTTGTTTTCTTTTTTCTGGTTATTTTATGATATATATAATGTTTTGTATAGGTATAAATAACCAAATTTGGTTTATAATAGCCAATCTTAATTTCAGAATTCTGAAATCTATATCGATTTTGTGTAATATGGTCATGGCTTTCAAGGCTTCTCATAATCCTTGTTCATCATATATTTAGGCATTTTGTAATTTTTTTTTTAATTATTGTATTGCATATTGTAATTCCAGCAGGTTGAAATTGGTTATTTGTTTGGTGAGATTCGGAAGGAGGTATTGCCTAATTCTTGCCGCTTGCTGCCTATTCTAAGAACAAGGCCGAGGAGTTAGTGAAGAATTACAATACTTGTTTAGGAAATATGGTTTAAAGAAAATGTTTGTTTGAATTATCTCTTAAAAAAAGAGTTAGAAGCTAACGTTAGGAAGATGACACCTCTTACTCGAAGTGCGAGTCTTTTGTTTAGTGCAAGGTGTAGATATTTTGTTTGAAGAAAGGAAGTCCCTCTCGAAATATTCAGAAGGTTAAAAGTGGTGTTAGTATATATGTTTTTTTTTAATTCCATAGTTGCATATATTTTTTTTAAGTAGAGTCGTAGATAGCATTTATGAAAAGAAACTACCTTCTCCGGGTTGATTTCTCTTTTTAACTTTATTGCTCATAAAATAAAGAATAAGTTGCAAGGATTATGCATATACATGTTGATATAATAATTCTTATGATTTCTTCAAAAAAATTAATACAAATCTCGATGATCTATATTGCTTGTTCTTCTATGCAATAATCAGTAGCTTTATTATTGACTTAAAATATATACTGGTATATTATGCAGGGTCTGATAGTGTAGAAGTTGAGTGTCTGAAGTGGAAAAATGCTGGTAGTGATCTGGTTTTCAGAGGTCAGTCACAACAAACTCAAACGGGGAACCCAAAATTCTAAAAAAAAGGTACTGTAGGTTAAAATATTTCTCCGGATTTTTAGACTGTGCTTTGATGTGATCATATTCATTAGTTGTTTATTATAATTTTTATATGTTCTTTACAAACATTGCTAATAGCTTATAGAAAAAGAAGGGTAATTACTTTGACCTACAAGGGAAAAGCTTATACATTTTATTTATAGAATTTAGGAAGTACTACCCCTAGAGAGAATTTCAACGCACGCGTATATATTATTCTTGTAGTAGTTTCATTAAGGCATTTAGTTATTATTAGAGTTAGTTTATTATTATTGACATTTCTGGTGTATCTTGAGCTGTTCATTTTATTTTTGATTTTTGATGGAATTTTAACTTGCTCTGTTTCTTAATTACATTTGAAAGATATATATACTTGCAGTCTTTAATCCTCGCAACAGCATGTAATCAATGATAATTTGCTAATTAATAAATTTGATTTAATATCAGTCAGTATTTATCAATTTATATTATTAATATGAATTAATATTTAAATAGTTTGATAGACTAGTTAAGCCTTGAGTACACTCTATTTTGATCTTTGACATCTTCATGTGATATGGCAGGGAAGCATTATCCACAGCATTTTATCATTGGTGATGTTTCTAGCATGGATAAGACTTATCTTCCAGACTTCAAGGATAGAGTGTATCGAACTAGTTGTTCAGATGACAGAGAGGAATTATTATTTTGCCAAAAGATATCACTCGAAGATCTGACAGTGAAACTACTGAGAATGACAATCCTGCTAATGGTTAGTAAAATATTTGGTTATATAATCAGAAATTATATATAGTTTATTCAGTTCTTCTCTCTAGATCCATTTGAAACTATACCCTTTGTTTTGGAAAATTGCTTCATCTGCTCATTTTACTTTATTCTTCAGCATGTTAAGTTTATATCATTTTGTGTTTTTAATTGCCTAGAATCCTTTGATATTCAATGTTCTTGTATTTGTGGTCATTATGATGTCCTTATAATGGCCAATTTCAAATTGCAGGTGGAGTGGAGGATGTGAAGGAGCTGCTGCAAAGTCCTGAGTAAAGAAGATGAATAAAAAAAAGTCTACGGAAATGGATGGGGATGAAGTTGCAGAGGCAGGGGACAATTTGAGCTACTTAAAAAACAAGCAGGTTCCTTTAGGAGTAATACTGGGCCAACCCGTTCTTCAAGAATTTTATGATTCCGGATGGAGTAGTTTATATACAATTTGTAGTTGATACTTTTTAGAATTCTTATGTATTGGAAGAATTGATAATAATTTTTTTATTTGTAAGTCTTACTATATAAGTTTCATTGCAGTAGTAGATATTTTTACTGTATTTGATTTAATGGAAGTATTTTAAGTTGACATTTAATTTCTATTGTTATTTGAATTTTGATATTTAAGAAAAATTACAGGTTATAAATGGCAAAAGAAATAATTAAAATTATTTTTTTCTCTGAAAAATTGGGAAGCTTGTATAGCATTTGTCCTGAAGAGAGTCAAATACTTGCATATCGTTTGTTTAAGTGCTATGTAAGTAGCAAACATACTTTGACAACATTTACTTGTATAGCATTTCTTGAAACGCTATTTTACCTTTGTTCTTGGAGAGCGCTAAAATAAGCGTTATGTAAGTGAAATATACTTACATAGCACTGGCTTACATAGCGTTTAAAAGCGCTATATAAGCTCAAAAAGAAGCACTGTACAAGTTAAAATATGTAGTAGTGTACTTTCATAAATCAATCTAAGTACACCATAAATTTACTAAAGAAATTTGGAATGCAAGACTGTTCAACTGCATCCACTCCCATGGCCACTGCAACCAAGTTAGATAAAGATACTGGAGCATCAGTAGATATTACTAACTACAGAGGTATGATTGGCTCTTTACTCTATTTAACTACAAGTAGACCTGATATCATGTATGCTACCTATCTTTGTGCAAGATTTCAGGCTGATCCAAGAGAACCTTATCTAATAGCCGTGAAAAGAATTTTTAAGTACCTCAAGGGTACAACTGATCTAGGATTGTGGTATCCTAGAGAATCAGATTTTAACCTAATAGGTTACTCAGATGCAGATTTTGTAGGATGCAAAATAGACAGGAAAAACATTAGTGGAAGCTGCTAATTTCTTAGAGGAAGACTGGTTTTTTGGTTTAACAAGAAAGAGAAATCAATTTCCATATCAACTGCAGAAGCAGAATATATTGCTGCAGGAAGCTGTTGTGCATAGATTCTTTGGATGAAGAATCAGTTACTGGACTATGGGTTAGAATGTTCTAAAATACCTATTTACTGTGATAATCAAAGTGCTATTGCTATAACAGGTAATCCAGTTCAACACTCAATGACAAAGCACATCAGCATTAGGTACCATTTCATAAGGGAACATGTGATGGAAGGTACAATGGAATTGCATTTTATCCCAACAGATTAAAAAATAGCAGACATCTTCACAAAACCACTATGTGAAGCTACTTTTACAAGACTGGTAAATGAACTTAGAATGGTTTCAGGTTCTTTCTCAAAATCTGCTTAGTGTTTGTTCTTATGTATCAGAATTTATGATCAATATTTACAGATTATCTTATCTCCATGTAATTTGTGCTTAAATTATAATATATTAAATACTAATTGTTATCTGATGTGATTCTATATACTCTGATAGTGTTTTTGATATCCTTTGACTATTCAATCCAATAAAGATTATTTGTTAGATGCTGACTTAGTAGTCTTTAACAAACTGTGTATCCCATGTTTGAATTAGTTGATTATGTGGAAATCCATAACACAAGCAAACTCTGATTTTGATCTTAGTCAAATTTACTTTGTGTATCTTATTACTAAGTCACAAACTATATTTTTGCTTCTTATCTATCAAATTCTGATGTCACTAAATCTTAAGGATGAACTACATGCTTGATAAGCCTCACTTATCTGAAGAAAACAAAAGAAAAGAAAAATTAAAGTCAGGTACTCCTTTGAGATCTAGAGTAAATATGTGAAAGGGAAGACCCAAGTGCATTGCTGGTATTAAGTTATATGCGTTAAAAAAGCAAATAAATTTTTCTTAGTGATTTTTCACATTCTCTGATTACTGGAGAAATACTCTGATAATATCATAAATTCTGATAGCAGTTGTGACTCATTTACACTGAGAAGCCACTGTAAAAAGAATGTCGAAAGATGCATAAAATGAGCACAAATAGTTGAGGTGGACTCTTGCATAAACTTATTCTATAGTAGACTTCAAAATTAAAGACAGATTTTAAGCACTTTTTTTAGTTATGCCTTATTTCTAAGATATACTGAAGTTTATCAGACTTTAATTATTTTCTGATGATTTGCAAATGAGCACACTCTCACTCCATATGAATGATGAAAATTACTGTGGTGATTAAGTTGTTTTTGACAAAGTTAAGTATTATTTGCATAAATTCTGAGGACAAGTTCTGATGAGAGTTCTGATGATTAAACTCTGAAGAAACCAGTCAGTACTTGTGTGAAGACTCACAGATACAGTGATTCACTTTTTGAGTACAGAAGCCATGTTCTGATGACCGTTAAATTTTGATAATAGTCAAGTTCTGATGCAAATCTGATGGAAACTCTGATGCTTACGTGGCATTATTTAAATTACTTGGTTCATTTTTAGTATTTACTGTAACGGTTATATTTTGTCAGAAAATAATTATGTGAGATAAAAACAGTGATAATCATTTGGTTAATGGGTTGCGTGTTGGTTTTTGCATATGCATGTGTGCAATAATTACTGCTTATTTCTCGTGCCCACTAACTACTGCTTTGACTATTTACTGGATGACAGATGTAAAGTGTCTGTTTTACTTCCAAAAACAGCCGTTGAGTGGAAAGAGTATAAATATTAGAGACAAAAGATTACCCAAATCTTTTACTTTCTCTCTTACTTAATCTCTTATCACTACAAGAATAATGTCAATAGACATCACACATTAGACATCGGTTAACTTTGCCACTGATGTTAAAAAAAGTATTGACATCACCCCGTGTTTTTGTGATGTCTTTGTTCTTTGTAGACATCGGTTATAATTAAATCGATGTCCAAAATTCACCAAAAAAAACAAAATTCGCGTCCATCATTTCTTTCCCCCGTTAGTGAAATTTTCATTCATTTTTTAGTTCTACATTCCCCCCAATCCCAAAATTCTCCCCCCTAACCAAATTTTGGTTCCCCCCAAATCAATTTTCAGACACAACAAAATCAAAACAGAAAACTAAAAACAAAAAAACTAAAAACTAACAGAAATTTTCTCTCTCTCTCTCTCTCAGCCCCCTCTCTCTCGAACCTCTCTCCCCTCACAATCTCTCTGAACTCCGGTCATCATCTCACCATCACAATCTCTCGAACCTCTCTCTCTCTCTCACCTCTCTCTCTCTCTCTCTCGAACCTATCTGTGGAAACTCTCTCTCTCTCTCTCTCTCTCTCTCTCTCTCTCTCTCTCTCTCTCTCTCTCTCTCTCTCTCTCTCTCTCTCTCTCTCTCTCTCTCTGCTCTCAATCTCTCCGTTAAGCCTCTTTCAGTTAACCTCTCTACTTCAGTAAGTCTTGTATCTACTTGAATCGAACTGGTCTTCTCTGCATGAAGACCAGTTTTAAAAGTTGAGGATTTTTGAATTCAAAGCCCTAATTTTGTAAATTGGGGTTTTATCTAATTCGAAACCCTTATTTTTTTATTAATTTAATGTCTAAACTTGTTGCTAATACTTTTCTTCTTGTTGTATACAGGACCTAAGTTGAGAAAAAGATTTAAAGCTTTAGGTAATTTGGGTGTTTTTGGTTGTACATTTGTATTTTTTTATTTTTTTTATTTTTATAAATTAGGTTTTCATTTGTCTGTAATGTTGTGATTTGTTTTTGCAGGACATTAGTGATGTTTAATTTTTCAATCTTCGGTGAGTTTTCTTTTCCAACTCTGTTTTGTACGCTTAGATATTTGATTTGTTTTGTTAGTTTTGATAGTGTTTTTTTGTCTATGTGCTATATAGTTGGTTCTTATATTGATCTATGTGTTGTGTATAATATGCATTATATGAAATCTCAGTTTTGTTTTATTTGTAATTATGTGCAGGAGAATTCATTTTGGTATTAGTATGTTATATTTAAATGTAGTCGTGTTCTGAATTTTGGATGCAAGTGTGTGGTTAATTTAGTGATTGTGTATGCAAGTGTTTAGTTGAAAATAGTACATTTATAATTTGATAATCTGTATTCGTGATCTGACTATTATATTATGGTTAATTATATAGTGATTATACATTAAGTACCGAATGACTAGTTAATATATAGTACTAGTACTATAATTAAATGTATAATATGAATTACGTAATATATTACAAATCGATTCATATCATATTATAATAAAATATATAACATTAAAATGTATAATATGCATTATGTATAATATGAATTCTCAGTTTTCTTATGTCATTTATAGTCTTCCCTATGTGTGGATGTCATACTTAAAATCAAGTTAGACTTCTAAAATAAATATTAGACTTATAAATAAATATAAGCCTTATACTGAATTTTTTGGTGACATACCAGGTGGTTTTAAATGGATAAGTCTTGGATAAAAGCCAATAGGGATTTTCTACAGTATGAAATTGGTGTTGAAAACTTCTTGATATTTGCAGAGGAAAATGCTAAAAACCCCAAGAAAATTCCTTGTCCTTGTGCACACTGCTCTAACTTCAAAAAGTTTTCTGTGAATATAATCAGAGGTCATCTTTATGAATCAGGGTTTAGTTTAGGATATTCTGATTGGATTTGGCATGGAGAAAACCATGATAATAGTACTAGGTCATCTGTTGGTAGTACTTGTCATCCCTCGAAGCCCATACCAATTTCAGAAACATTTAACGTGTGTGAAGCAGCCTATAGTAGGGAAGATTGCGATAAAGAGTCAGATAACTTTAAGTGGTTTGTTGCCGATGCAGAACAACCTCTGTTTGAGGGAAGTGAGTGTACTAAACTGGAGTCGGTCTTAAAATTACATAATTGGAAGGCTAGGTTTGGAGTTTCCGATAAAGCTTTTACTGATCTGCTTCAATCAATTGGATCAATTCTTCCTAAAGATAATCTGCTTCCGTCTAATATGTATGAAGCCAAGAAAACCTTGACTGATTTAGGCCTCGAGTATATTAATTTCCACGCTTGTCCAAATGACTGCGTATTATACAGGGGTCCAATTCTCGAGTCATCTTCCGAGTGTCCCAAATGCCATCTCTCTCGCTGGAAAGTTGGAAAAGATGGTCAAGTTAGGGTAAATGTGCCAGCTAAGGTTATGTGGTATTTCTGATAATCCCCAGATTTAAAAGAATGTTTAAATCTTTATCTACTGCTGAATTAATGAGTTGGCATGCAAATAATCGATCCAAAGATGGAAAGATGCGTCACCCCTCTGATTCTCCTTCTTGGAGAAATGTAGATTTTAGGTGGCCTGAGTTTGGTAGCGAGGCAAGAAATATATGTTTAGGATTAGCGACCGATGGTATAAATCCACACAACAATGGATTAAATAATCGGTACAGCTGCTGGCCAGTTATGTTAGTAACATATAATCTTTCTCCATGGTTATGCATGAAAAGGAAGTTTATGATATTAACAACATTAATTTCAGGCCCACAAGAGCCTGGTAATGATATTGACGTATATCTCCAGCCACTGATCGACGATTTAAAAAAATTATGGGAGGAAGGTGAACCAAACGTGTACGATGCCCATACCAAATCCTTTTTCACTCTAAAGGAAATCTTGATGTGGACAATAAATGACTTTCCGGGATATGGAAATTTGTCGGGGTGCGTTAATAAGGGTTATAGGGCCTATCCAGTATGCGGTGATCAGACCGTGGCTAAATATCTAAGTCGTAGTAGAAAAATGAGCTACCAAGGACATCGTCGGTATTTAGATCTTTATCATCCGTATAGGAGACAAAGGACAACTTTTAATGGAGAACAAGAATTTGGTTGTGCACCAGAACCACTTATCGGAGAGGAAGTGTTGGGGCAACAACAGCAACTTAGGTTCAGTTTTGGGAAGGGGGGAAGCCAAGAAAGGTAGAGTCTCCACGGAAAAAATAGTCAGTTTTTTTTAGTTAGAGTATTGGAAGTTTCACCATGTTCGACATTGTTTAGATGTCATGCACGTCGAAAAGAACGTATGTGAAAATATAATTGGGACACTTCTGCACATGAAATTCAAGAGTAAAGACAGCCTTGCCTCGCGTCTTGATTTGGTTGACATGGGAATACGGCCTGATTTAGCTCCAGAAGTAGGTGAGAAAAGAACATACCTACCTCCTGCCCCTTATACTCTCTCCCGGAAAGAAAAACAAACAATATTGGCATCATTGTACGACATGAAACTTCCATACGAACATGCTTCAAATATAAGAAATTGTGTATCAATGATTGATATGAAGTTGTATGGTTTAAAGTCCCATGACTTCCATATCCTTCTCCAACAACTACTACATGTTTGCATTCGTTCAGTGCTTCCGAAAAATGTTAGGGTTAGTATCATAAGATTGTGTTTTTTCTTCAACTCTCTGTGCAACAAAGTTGTAGATGTGTCAAAGTTGAATAAATTACAAGCAAATGTGATATTGACCCTGTGTGAGTTAGAGAAGATATTCCCACCGTCATTTTTTGATGTTATGATACATCTTATGGTCCACCTAGTAAGGGAACTGCAATTATATGGACCGGTTTTTTATAGATGGATATTTCCATTTGAACGCTTTAATAAAATATTGAAGAGTTATGTAAGAAACCGATTCTATCCAGAAGGTTCTATAGCTGAAGGTTACCTCAAAGAAGAGTCAATAGAATTTTGCAGTGAGTTCTATAGCGGGAGTAGTAGAACAGCCGGTCTTCCAAAAGATGAAGAAAAAATTTCTGGTCCAATCGTTGGTGTGACTGTGAAGTCAGTTGCGGAAAAAGAATGATATGAGGCTCATCTTTTAGTTCTTCGTAATAATTCGGAAGTGGAACCATATGTTATGTAAGTAAAACATAAAAAGTATACATATAATTGTTAAAGTTGTATTTTGTATAGTTTAGTCCAATTTGATGAATGTAATTTCTGGTTGCATAAAAAATATTTGGAAGAGATTTATCGAGGGAAAAAGAAGAGTGTACAGTGGCTATTGGGAGAGCACAATCGGCAATTTGCCGATTGGTTTGAACAAAAAGTTGGTTTACATTCTTTTTCCTTCTCTTTTATTTTTATAAGTCGTGTTTTTAAATTTGTAGCCACTTATATGCATCAATAAATTATATGTAGGTCAGTACAGAAATGAGGGAGAATGCGGAAGCCGTATCTGAAACTATAAGATGGTTGGCTGGGAAACCTTTATTTTCAGTTTTGACTTACGAAATTATGTTGTTGAAGGGGTCCGATACCACACAAAGGATCGAGATAATGCAAGGGTAGTTCATAATAGTGGTGTGTCATTAGTTGCGAGGACAGTCCAAGTCTCTAGTGCTAAGGACATGAATCCTATAGAGAGTGATTTAAAATTTTATGGGGTGATCAGGGAAATATGGGAATTAGACTACCACGCATTCAAGGCCCCTCTATTTTTATGTACATGGGCAGCAAGTGATAAAGGTGTCAAGTCCGATGATCTTGGTTTCACCCTTGTCAACGTCAATCGACCAGGTCACAAAAAGGACAAATATGTCTCTGTTGACCAAGTCAACCAAGTATTTTATATTGAGGATCCAGTTGATGCTAATTGGTCCGTTGTGTTATCGGCGACAACTCGAGACTATCATGATATTTACAATGAAGATGCTCCTGAAGTCACCTCCTGGAACCCTCCCCCATTCTATTCTAATATCCCTACATGTGACCCTGCTAATATTGATGATGCAAGTGTTTGTAATAGAAGAGAAAATGTTGAGGGTATATGGGTCAAAATGTTATAGGAGTCTAGCTATATATTCTCCTTATTTGTAATTTTTCTTGTTATTTATAATTTTTCTTGTTATTTGTAATGTATCTTGTGATCTCTATTTTCTTGTAATTTTTCAATGTAGTTATAGAAGTCTATCTGTAATTTTTCTTGACAATTAAATGAGAATTTTGTTTAATTTTCTGCATATCTGTTAGACATTATACCATGAACTGTGTAGTTGTTCTAATCTGTTAAATATTAATTAATTTTTCAGATTAGAGGAAGAGGAAAGAATGGCACCAAAAAAGCAAATGCGAAAGCAATTAGAAAAGACCGCATCACAGAATCTTAGCGGTGAAAGCCCCAAGCGGCTGGAGGATGTTCCGAACAATGATGAAAACAATGAAGGGCATGCATCGGAATCTCAACTGACTAACTCAGAATAGACAAATACTATAACTAATATTGCTACAAGGAAGTCTGGTGATAAGCGAGGCGTATGCGCAATGTACAAAGTGATTGTCAAGAAAGCTCGCGGGAAGAAAGTTAAAGTCACTGCCAATGAATGGGGGATTCCTAATGGGGAAACTAGAGCCCGTTTGCAGTCTAACATTGGTATGTTGGCCGGGACTACGATTCCAATCGACATTCCTACGTGGCCAAATGTAGACCCTGAATTAAAATCAAAACTTTGGTTAGATCTCCAGGTACTAGATCAATTGTAAAAAATTATTATCAAATGTAGATCTTGAATATAAGTTTTTCCTGTTATGATTTTGTGAACTTGTGTTTTTTCAGGCTACCTTCAAAGTTAAACCAGAAATTGAAAACATGGTCCTAAAGTCAGCAGGCTCTAAATGGCGACAGTTTAAGACTGATTTGACGAGAAAGTATGTGCTACCATTTATTGGAGAAAAGAAGAAGCTGAGTAAGCCGCCAAGAGGCTATGGTTATGTTAGTAAGGCAACCTGGAAAAGGTTTGTGAGATAGAGGACTGATTCTAAGTGGAAGGTATATTTTAATTCTGTAATATATGATTTTGGTGATTTTTTTGCATCGTCTGTTGTAATTTTTGTAATCTTGTGAAATGTTTTTAGGAAATTCATGACACACAAAGTGAAAGAGTGTCTAAGAGAAAATATCATCACCGGTTGTCAAGAAAGGGCTACATCAGTTTAAAAGAAGATGAGGTAAGAAAAGTTCATTTAATTGTATAACTGTATTTAATTTATAATAGGTCAGTCAATAATAAATTAGAGTCCTACATTTTTTAGCCCTGGAGTTATTTGTATTACTGTATTTTATTTTATTTGTAACAGATAAAAAAAGAAAGGTTGAATCCGGGAGAAGAACCGGATACAACGATTTTTTGGCAAAAGGCTCGTAAGCGGAAAAACGGACAAGAGGTCGATGAAGATTTGGCTGTTGTATGCGATAAAATTGTAAGTTTTAATTTTGGTTAAATTACATTAAAGTAGGTGAATCAGTAAAATTAGGACGACATAAATCAGTAAAGTAGGCGAATCAGTATAAATAGGACCCCTATCAATGTTTTATTTATTTTCTTGTTAACAGAACGCATTGTTGAAAAAAAGAAGAAGGGTGAGATTCAGTTTTCTGGTGCTGAAGATGTTCTGAGAACGGCTTTGGAGAGTCGTGAGCATTCTGGGAGGGTTCGGGCTGTTGGAGGGTACATCACTCCAAAACAATACTTTAATTTGCCAAGAGAGCCAAAGCTTCGAATCACAAAGGCAGAGTTGATGGCCCGTGATCAACAAAGGAATGAACTGCTTGAAAAAAAAACGCAAGCTCTTGAGGCAGAGATTGATCGCTTGAAGTCAGTGATCGAAAGTGGAGGTACTTTTCACTCTCCAATGCCATCTGAAAAGGCAAGTTTCGATCCAGAAAAGGATAAAGAAATGAAGTCAAATCCACCACCTGCAAGAGGAGTTGTGTTGGTATATGAAGATGATGACTGTGTTTTTACAGATGGCCCAACTAGGCCTTCACCTCCTGGAAGTCACGTAAGTTATTTTAATTTTGTGAGCAACCTTGTCATTTATCTTACTAAGGTAAATCATTGTTACCTTAATTTTTTAATTTTGTTTATTTAAATATTATAGGCCCAACGATCATGTGAGCTATCTGTCGAGAGACTTGAGAATAAGGTTGCATTTGGTATGGTATATCCTCGCGAGCATAATTTAACTGATTTGGTACATGGAGTTGATATACCAATTGGACATCAATGTGTCTCCGTTGATGGCCTCATAAAACCAGATGCCTTGCTTCCAGCTGAGACACGTGGTGATGACATGATGACTGTCCGCGATGCTCTAGGATCTTTTTTGGCATGGCCTAAGGAATTAATTAGCTACACAAATGTTGCGGTATGATGAATAATATATATATGTATAATATTGTCTGAATTTTGAAATTAAATTGTTCATTTCAAGATATTAAAAATTAAGTGGTATGTTCATTTTATTTTGGTTTTATATTATCATCAGGTGCAGAAATAAGAAAGGCCCCGAACAAGTGCTGAAAAAATAAAAAAGAATGACTGGTTGCAGGATTTGAAGGCACAATTTCTTCAAGCAAAGCCAGGTGCGAAAGTGCCAAAGGGCTTTAAGCTGTTGTATAAACATGCAACAACTTGGATGAAAACTACCGGGGTCAGTATCCAGGTTCGATGTGAGCCGAATGTGTTTGGACATGAAAAAACAATTTATTTGTTGCATGAGAATGTTGTGTCTTTATTGGAGTTTGAAATGTTGGGCCAAATAGTAGTTGCAAGTTACATGGCGTAAGTTACCTTTTTTTTCTTTTTAATGATCATTTTTTTAATGTTTGTAATTTTCCAGAGCTTGCATTTTAATATCAGCACTCTTTTGATAGGCACTTGCATTCTGAGATTAGTGAAATACCAGAACTGGCGGAGACATTTGCTTTTATTGACCCCGGATCCACATATCACGTGAATGCTGATTTTGAAGCATACATTTTAAACCGGTTGAGAGAGGGTAACCCGGATCGCCTATTCTTTCTTCCGCATAATCAGAAGTAAGTACTTATTGTAATACTGAAAATTAAAAACATGGATAGTACAGTATAAATTTCTATGTGATGTGTCCTATCTGTCTTTGTTTTTTTATGAAAATAGTATGCATTGGATTTTGGTCGTTATCTGGGAAGGGGAAATATATATTCTGAATCCACTACCTCACCCGACACAATTTTCAGAACTAGAAAAGGCGTTATCAAGGTAAATTTTTATTAACGTAACAGTTTGGTATAATTGCATGTTCATTTCTGTACATTATATGAGATTTTATGTTTTTTATGCAGGGCTTTGAAAAGTTACAACTCTGAAACCGGCAGGGGCAACAAGATGACCAAGGCAAAGTTTCTTAGTGCAAGTACAATAGATCGAGTACCTAATATTTGTGCTTAGTATATATGATTTATTTGACATGCCTGATTTGTCTTTTAATTAATGAAATAGGGATCTCCCAAACAACCCGGTGGGATTGAATGTGCGTATGTAATAATGCGATACATGAAAGAAATTATCGATGATGAGAAGTTGAATTTTGCTAAAAAGGTATTACCTTGACGCTTCCAGTTTGCTATATACTGAGATATGGTTACTTTTCGATATGGTTACTTTTCATTCATGTACTGAATTTTGTTTGTTTGGAATTTGTAGTGGTTGGCCAAGACTCGATCGTGTTACAGCATTGAACAGCTAGATGAAGTTCGCATTGAGGCTCTGCAGTTCATCCAAGAGCATATCTGATCAATTCTTGTACTCAAGGTCTTTTCTTTTGCGTAGTCGTACATTTGGTATTTTAGACGGTTCCGTGTAGTAAGAATGTAAGTGTATGAATGCTGGGGTTGCTGTATAGGTTTGAAAATGCTGGGGGTTGTACATTTGGTAATGTAGATTCTGTAGTTTTTGAATGATTGATGCAGATGATGGGGTTGGTGTTGGTGATTTTTGGATGATTGTTGCAGATGATGCGGTTGGTGTTGGTGGTTTTCGGATGATTGAATGGTTAAATGTATGAATGATTGACTGGTTAGATTTGTATGGATGCGTGTTATTCCAATGTTTTAGTTTTGGTTATGTAGTAAAGGACATCGGTTTTATTTATAACAAATGTCTATTAGTAACGAGTACATCGCTTTTTTAGAAAATTAGTGATGTAAAACTTTACACAATTTGGTCTATAAATTTCTTACACATAACTTTTAATTAAGAAAAGCTGATGTCAATAAAGATAATATACATCACTTTAAGGTAAAAAACTGATATCAAAGGAATCCAGGTTCAAGTCTAAATTAAACATAGAAATCACTTTGTTTAAGATAAAACCGATGTCAAGTGACGTTATAAACATCACTTTTAACCAAACAAAACTGATGTCAAAAAATGCAATGTACATCAGTTTAAGGCAAATAACTGATGTGAAAGACTAACATGTTCAAGTCTAAATGATACATAGACATCAATTCATTGTAGAAAAAACTGATGTCTATACGCTTAATTAGACATCACCTTTCATTAAAGAAACAGATGTTTAATATGCCATTTTACATCACCTCTGTCAAAATTATCGATGTTTTTGTGACAAAAAACATAGCTCAATATATGTTTAATATGTTTTAATAGGTGTAATTTAGCTATCAAATAATTTTGTTATAGCATTTTTTGTAAAAAATCATCACATAGACATCAGTGTTTTTCACTAAAATCGATGTTTTTGTGACAAAAAACATAGCTCATGATATGTTTCACATGTTTAATTAGGTGCAATTTAGTTATTAAATAATTTATTTATAGCATTTTGTTCTAATAATCAACATATAGACATCTGTTTTTTAACTAAAACCGATGTCTAATCGAGTATATACAATGGGTATTCACCGATGTCTAGAATAGACATCACCGACATCAACATCGGTTGGGAAACAACATAGACATCGGCCAAAAAGTTTCCAATGCTAAGAAACCTCCAAGGCCTAAGGCAAAAGGCATTGTGATCAAGGAAAGCTCTAAGGCTTCAAAGTCCAAGACAAGGTCACAAGTTGAAATTGATCCCAAGGATAAAGGGAAAGGAAAGATTGATGAACCAACAAAGACACAGGAGATGAATATTCCTCAAATCCTAATGAAACCATTGTACAAAATGGTTCAAGTTTTTGATGATACAGTTGCTAAAGATGAAACTGTTGAAACTCAGAAAAGAAGGAAGATAACTGAAGAGTCTAAGACAACCTCTGACATAGCTCAAGTTGTTCAGAGTGAAGAACAACAAGCTACAGAAGAAACAATAAATTCTGATCAAGTCATTAAGACATCAATCTTTGAAAGTGCTCAAGTAGATTTGAACAAATTGACAGTTACTGATAAGAGAAAACTCCTACGGAAGAATGTTAATCCATCAGTTCCTAAGAAAAGTCAACTGTTATCTGATTTCATGACTGTTGGATTGAAAGCCAGAGAAGCAAGAGACAGAGCTGGATTAGGTTCTAAAGAAGCCAAAATTAAGACAAGAGTTGAAGTGCTTACAAGAGATCCATTTTTGTTAACTGAAAAACCTCTTGAAGAAGTTACACAGAAACACCTTGATAAGGTTATATAAGTTCAAGTGGTACTGGATGCTCATGATAAAAGTAATGTCAAAGAAAAGCTGATTCTGTTTCTTGAAGATGGAAGTACTTACAGAATGTCAGAATCAGATGTGCTGAACAAATCTCTAAAAGAACTTCAATTCTTTTATTATCTTTTGGAGATAAATTCTGAGATTACTAGGAGATGGTCAAATTTCATAATAAAGACCAAAAGGGATAAAGCAAGAATTTCTGGATCAAGAGTTAAAGAATTCATTCCAAATATAGTTAAAGATGATGGAAGTGAAATTTCAATGAAGAAGGATTCTTCCAAACTTGAGGTTATTTTGAAAGAGAAATGTATGTGCTATAATAAAGACTCATCCCATCCAAGAGTAATCAAACTTGGTGATGGATTGGAAATAAATCACATCTCAGCACTATATGTGTTATCATTCACGAGGAAGAATATACATTATAACCTAGCAGCTCATAGTGATATTGTTCATCACTGAGAGAGAACAACTGTTCTATTGTAACGGAGTTTATTATATTGAATATACTTGATTACTGTTACATACTTATGTTTAAAATTGATTTCATTGTATAAACACTATATTCAACCCCCTTCTATAGTGTTGTGTAACCTAACAAGTGGTATCAGAGCCTCTCTGTTGATTTACAAATACTAAGATCCAGCTTACAATCATGTCTGAAGAAACATAAACCCCACCTAATCCCACCAAAACTCAAGATACTCAAAACAATCAAACTCACAGTCGATATGAGAGTATTAGGGTTCCCATACTGAGTGCATCTGAGTATCCTATATGGAAGGTAAATATGGTTATGTTTCTGAAAGCCACAGATCCAGAACACCTTGATAGAACTAATGATGGACCATATAAGCCTACCAAGCTTTCTATTGCAGTTGCTGATCAACCAGCAAAGATGATACCAAAGGAGAAAAGTGAGTACACAACTGAAGACATCTCATCTATTGCCAATGATGCAAGGGTAAGGCATCTGCTGCATAGTGCAATTGCCAATGTCATGTCAAACAGGATAATTGGTTGCAAGACTCCAAAGGAGATATGGGATGCTTTGGAGACAAGATGCCAGGGAACTGATGCAATCAAAAAGAACAGGAAGACTATACTCGCTCAAGAGTATGAGCACTTTGACTCAAAAGCTGATGAGTCATTAACTGATTCATATGACAGTTTTGCCAAACTCTTGACTGATCTGTCACTGGTGGATAAGGAATATGATCTTTAAGATTCAAATCTAAAGTTCCTTTTAGCTCTTCTTGAAAATTGGGATTTGAAGTCTACTACCATAAGAGACAACTATGACCTTGTTGAAACTACTCTTGATGAAGTTTATGGTATGCTCAAGACTCATGAACTTGAGATGGATCAAAGGAGCAAAAGGCATGGAAGAAAGTCAAAGACAGTTGCTCTTAAAGCTGAGGAGGAATCTCCACTACTAGAAAAACGTCAATAGACATCGGCTAAAAACCGATGTCTATGAATAAAAAAATCCGATGTCATCATGGGTGATGTTAAAGACCCCCCATTTAACATCAGTTTTAAACTGATGTGAAATGGGACATAGAACATCGGTTTTTAATATGAAATCGATATCTATTTCTTGATGTTATATTTCTAATGCACATCTATCATTTATATATTACAATAATATGATATTTTTATCAATTTAAAGATATGTGGGATAAGCAATAATTTTGGCTCTGACCGGTATAATTTAGTTAAAACTGATGTTATTAATACTTTTTACATTGGTTTTCATAATAAAATGATGTTACTAATAGTTTTAACATCAGTTTTTTTAAAAACCGATTTCTATAGTAGATGAAACTGATGTCTATCAGTATAATTAACATCACTATTTTGTAAAAAAACGTTGTCTAATGTACTCTTTATCATCGATTTTTTAATCTAAAGCATTTGTCTGTTGTGTTATTTAACATCAGTTTTTCTGCATGAACTGGTGTACATATACTACTAAAACTGATGTTATTATGTTAAATTAATATCATTTTTCATTGAAATAAATGTTACACATTTTAAAAATATAGATGCCAAAAAATTGTCAAAAGAAGAATTATTAAAATCAAACTCTAATTATCATTACTAAATCAAACCAATCAAGTCTTACAACAATGAAAAAACCAAAAACTTGTAATTCTCACGCCTATAATATCATTCATACATTGCTCAAATGAATGTAGTTTGGTCACCGGTTCTTCAAGTATCAATGCAGTTGAGCTAGGTCGTGGAGTCCTAAAAACATGAGCATCTGTCTTCTCTAGAGTGTTATTATTCTGCGCATGTCAAGGTCAAAAATTAATTCATCTAAAGGATGAACACTTGGAAATTGTATATGAAAGGATAGAAAAAATTAAAAAAGAAAAGATACCAAGTATAACAACAACTTAGGATATGTATAGCAAATAAAAATTTACTATCAAATTATTTTTGGAAAATGAACTTACATGAAGCATACACTCAACAGCTTTTTCTATTACGAGCAAATCTCTGAATGGTTGGTCCGGGGATTACCCTTGATTCTCCTTTGAAACACCATTCAGTTCTATTCTTCGTCTTTATGCTCAGTGGATGGCGACTTTTAGTTTTGAAACTTTTAAGAGCATATGTTGTTAACTGCAACTTTCGAAAACAAGCTTCTAATAATCTGGTATTCAGTCTTAGGTCGTCATTCTGCAGTTTTAAAGCAGAAACATGAAGGTTATTAGCATCCTTATTCCAGGGTTACCTGCGAAACAAGAACTAATTAACTATAGACAAAAAAAACTGAGGGATACATAAGGATCGCTACTTAAGCAATCGCTTTAAAGGTAAAATTTTCAACATATTTTTCTACTATATAGGAATTCCAAAACAATATATGCATACTTAACATTAAAGATAAGCCCTCACAAAGATTACACTACGGTATTTTAAATCTCATTATCAAATGAATGTCAGCTATGTAAATTAACCTTGGACCAACCTTATAAATTATATGACCAAAATTAGGACAACTAACCTTGAACTGCATGTTATTGCCAAGAGTAGCATAACTAGGGAAATGGCGATCTATGGTGCTGGCTCCAATGGTAGAACTTGACTATGTGTATATATATATACTGACTATGTGCAAGTGGTGTAAACCATAAGTGGTGTCCAAGAACTTCACTATGTGTTTATATATATACTGAATATAATATACTACTAAAGAAGTTAGGCTTACCGAAGGAGTTACCTAACCTAAACATTTTGAGTTTTGTTTAGTTTCTTTCATTTTTTAGTATTAGTGTTACAGCTCTTGCAAAGTAAGGAAAAGCTTGTAACTTTTGTAGATGATGAAGGATGGACACCACTTCATTATGCGGTGAAGGAGCAATTAGTTTCAGTATTTCAAGCCATCATAAAATCCTTGAACAATGAATTTGTGTACAGCCAATCAACACCATTTCATTCAGCTGCCAAATATGGATATGACTCTTGTATTACAGAACTAATGAAATCATGGCCGAAGTCGTATTTGTCCTACCTAGCTATTAATAAAACTTGTCAAGATTATACAAGAACTTTTAGTAGTACATATGAAAAAGCTTCTGGAATAGAAAAAACAGGATGGCAATACACCTCTCCACCTACTCTGGTTATCTCTTTCCTACCGAGGCACGAATGAATATTATGTTCCAGAGCTCATAAATCATAAAGGACTAGATCTAATGGCAAAGAACAACAAAAGATGGACTCCTCGAGATTTGTTGTATTTAGAAGATGGAATTACTGATGAACAGGTTCTTAAAAAAATAGGTTTAAATTAGCTTACAACAACTAATCTTATTGATATCTTATCCCTGTTAAAAGTAAAAAATTTAATATAAAGTAGGTACTATTTTGTTTTTGTTTTTAATACAGCTAGAACCTAATTTAGAACCTCCATCTTGGTAAATATGGTGTTTTAGTACGTAGTTAATCGTAAGTTAACTCTTTAGTCTCTACAGGTGAAGCCTCGAGGGCATTTAAGATTGTCAGTGCTGGGGGTTTTAGCATATATAGTAGTATATAATTTCTATTCATGTTTGGTTTTAGCTAATATAAAAAAAAGTCTTTTCAATTTATTTCTTAACATTGAAGATAAACATTTGTTAAATTTGTAAGCTTTACTTATAGGTACAAATTAAAGTTTCACTTGACCATGCCCAGACTAATCAGCATCAGAAGTTTTGGGAGGTCTTATTTTTGGCAGAAAGGCACAGGCACAGAGAAGGATAGGGATATTTTTTAAAGTATAGTACTTCCAAATAGAGGACAAACAAAAGATGGTCTACTTAATAAATATAGAACTGAAATGATGGACAATAGTGATGCAAAGATGAGAAAAAGAGAGTAGAAACGTATAATGACAGGACCAACACCCAAATAGTAGTTATTAATCTTGTACTTTGCATTATTAAGCATTCAAATGTTCTCATTTTTCTAAAAAGGTGCAATGTATAAGCGCCAATCACTGAGCATGAAAGCAGGTATTAATTTTAACAAATCAAATTAAAAAACCCATCTTATAGGAGGAAATGGAAGATTAATAAGACATAGTATGGCACAGTCCTTCCTGTCTATAGCGCAGAGATCCACATAGAGACTACAACTAAATAACGTTGGATAAAGTTACCATACATGTTGCAGTGAAAGCCTGGATCAACATCGTTTTGACTCCGCTGCTTCTTTTGCTGCTCTTTGAGATTCCAAAGCTTCTTCTTCCCTCTTCTTTTCAGCTTCAAGTTTAGCCAGCACCTATAGGATATTATACAACTATTAAGCATCTACAATTCCAAAATATATGCGGTCCCATTGCTAGAAGCTTCAGTAACCTACATTTGTCATGGTGTTATATTTATATTGAATTTTCGGAAGATACCTCTGCTTCTTCAAGAGCCGCATCATATCTTATTCTTCTTTCTTCAATTTGAGATCTGTGTTCATGTCTCCTTTGTACACCAGTTAAGTACTTATCAAGATCCTCTACACTAAATGATTATATATCTTCTCAACCAGTATGAATGATACTACTGACTCGACAACATTGATTAAAATTTCTATTGTGAGAATTAACAACCAGGAAAGGCAGAATTATTCTGAAATCAAAAATATGCCCTTTTGTATTCATATATATCAACTACAACCACTAACACTATTTCCAGAACCAACAATAGAGACGCGTATACATAAAATATTCATAAATCCACTATGATTTGCATTGAAAACATCTAAAAGGTTTTTTGTGCCATAGAAACTCGCATATAAATGCTATACAACTATTACATAAATAAACAAGCAATAGATAGAAGAAAGTCAAATACGAGATCAACGCACTATATTACTGAGATTGGATTGTTAAACCTGTCAAAACAGATAGTGAAAAATAAATGAGAAAATTAAACACAAAAGAATCACATAAAATATCAAACAACACTAATATATAACTTACAGCCCGAGAGTGCAGCTTGTTTAGCAGCGAAACACTTTGAAAGAACACCATTTCTGAAACCAAAATTGCACCATTTCATAAACACAACATCAATACACAAATACAGATCCTATCTGTTCACATTAAAATTTAACAGGGGAAAATGAAGAGAAAAAAACATGGTATTGAATTGCATACAACTGATTGGAAGGCCTTGAGATTCGCTAGTATAGAATCTTAAGTAACAACTTACATTAGGTGATGATATAGACTCCAAATTACACCTCACTCCATACCACAAAAAAAAACATAACAATAAGTAAAGAAAAAAAATAAAAAAATACATTTCACACAACATACACAAGCATGTACATTAAAATTGACACCCACATAAGCAATTCAAACAGTTACTCAACTTATTAAAAAACTAATTAAAAATTAACCTGCTCAAATTAAACAAGTACTCAACTAATTAAAAATAATTAGGGTTCCAAATCAACTATTTAAACTAATTAAAATTAACTGATTAAAAAATTAGGGTTTCAGATTAAACCCCCTAATTTAAAAATTAGATTTTAAAGGTTACCCAATTCAAGTTTTGGCCTCCTTATGCTTTAAACTCCGATTTAAGCTTTAGATAAACTCTGATTCTTACCTCTTTAAGACTTTTTCAATCTCCGAAGAATAGAGAGCAGAGTTGGGGAGAACTGGTTTGGGGAGGGAGGTATTAGATTGACGGAGAGGAGAGAGTCGAGCACAAAGTGCATAGATAGTCGAGCTCTCCAGTCGATGAATTGAATCGAGTTCTTCTGTCAAGAGATTAGAGAGAGAAGAGAGATAGCTGGTTTGAGAAGAGATAGAAATGAATATTTTTTATTTTATTTTTATGTTTTTAGATAAGGGAGGGGGACATTTGGATACTTAAAAAATTTCAAGGAAAAACGGGGGATTTTTAAGAGGGAATGAAATATTTGGCTAAGGGGGGAAATGTGGGAGGCACGCTGAATCATTTTTTTAAAACGGGCTTACAACATCGGTTGGGCTAAAAAATCGATGTCTATATTAACAAAAGACATCGGTTGATAAAAAACGATGTCTAAAAAACCTTTTACATTGGCTCCAAGAGCAACCGATGTCTAAAAGGAGATGTCTATTCTACTTTTTCTAGTAGTGCTCCTAAGGTGGTTGTCTCAAAAAGGGGCGAAGGAAAGGCTCTCATCATATAGTCTGATTCAGAGTCATCAAATTCTGATGATGATGATTCAGAATTTGAAAATTTATCTGAAGTTGATGTTGATGCAGAGATGATGCAACTATGTGCTCTTATGGTGAAGGGTATCACAAAGATAGTCTGTAAGAAATTAAGAAAGGGCAAGAAGTTTTCCAGGAAATGTGGAAGTCCTGAAAAGAAAGGGTTCAAAAAGTCTGAAGGCAAAGGAGGAAAGTCTGACAGAGGAGATAACTCAAATGTCAAATGCTACAATTATGGTGAAAGAGGCCACATCTCTCCTGACTACAAGAAAGGAAAAAGTGATAAAGGACATGCACTTATCATAAAGAAGAAAAACTGGGCAGACACTTCAGATTCTGAAGATGAGGTGAACTATGCCTTGATGGCAAATACGGATAGCAGTACTGATGCTGCTGAATTAAAGGTACCTCAATCAACTCTTTCTTTTCATACTGATGATATTTCTGAGCTAAGATTATATCTGAAAACCATGTTCATTAATTTTAGAGATCATACTTTAATAAATGAAAGATTAACATCTGAAAGTCTTGCTCTTAGAAACAAAAATGTTTGTTTTTAGAAAATTATTTTTTTCAATTTTAGTACTCCCTCCGTCTCACTGGATTGTTTACGTTACTTTTTGGAACGCTTTTCAATGTTCGTGTAAAGTATACTTCCATAATATATATATATATATATATATATATATATATTTAAAAAATCTGAAAAAAAGTTTCATGTTTAAACTTTTGTTCAAATTTTTTTTTAAGAAAAACCATTATGAAACTATACTTTATTGAAGACTCGAAATACGTGCAAACTGTGTACGTAAACTATCCCGCGGGGCGGAGGGAGTATAAGTTATATACTTCTATTCTGAAAAAATGTAAATTTTTTTATTTTTATTATATGATCAAATTACTTTAAAATGTATGTAGAAAAATGTGTGTAGAAGAGTCAAACCTAAAAGAAGAAGAAAAGGAAAAAACCAAAGAAGGCAGTACTAAAAGTAAAATTGTTCCGAAAATTTTAAAATCATAGAGCAGTTTTCATATGAAATTAACATAACAAAAAATGATCTACAATGCAACAATTTGAATTATTGAGTCAAACTAAATATAACAACCCTAAATTGACAAATAACATAACACAGTCAACTAGACTTGACAATTCGGATAACCAGTTCAGTTTCAGATCACATCCACTTTCAGATGTGATTCTATTTGGGTTTATTTTAGATTAAAATTGGATAAAATTCGAATTAAGATCAGACAAAATTCTGCTCAAATTAAATTCAGTTCAGATATTTTTTGATCATAATTTTTTTTATATTTATTCAATTTTCATTTTTTTATTTAATATAGTATTTTTAATATATTATAATGTACTTTTACAAAAGAATATGATTAAATAAGTATGTTATCATACACATAAACTTGTTTAAAGTATAAATTTTGCTTATTTCAGGTCATATTCGATTCAGGTAATATATAATTTGGTTTTAATCTGTTCCAAGTTATAATCGAATCTTATTTCGGTTAAATTTTCAGTTCGTGTATTTTTTGGATCATTTTAAACTTATTTCAGATAATTATCGGCTTGTATGATTCGGATCTCGGACCGGAGGTTTAATGAATTTCGGTTAAATTGATTCATGAAAATGTGAAGGTATACATTTCCATTGAATGCAAAATTACGATGTGCGTGTGTATTGCAATTTGGTCAATGGAGTAATTAGTGTGTGCTCAATATAGCCACTACTTCATCCTCTTCATCTTTTCCTGTTTACAAATGCAAAAAAACATATTATACATTAGTCAACAAGAGACTAAATAAATAGATAGATTCAATTTCTCCTTGTGATAGAAAGTCTGAGTTTTCGGTACTCGCCATTTTGGGAGAGAGATTATCAGAGAAATATATATAGTAACCTTTGTCTCTAACGTCACAAGGAAAATAAAAATGAGCAATTACTGAACCTTTCTTCATAAAGCGAAACAAAAACATAATGAAATCTAAGCCTTAAATCATTTATCGTCATTTAATTATTGATATAAGCAACGAGGCATAAACCAAATTGGAGATAAAATAAGATAATAAATATATATGTACAGCTACCATAAGCGACTTTTAGATGCACCGAAAATACAAAGAGCACTAATCAACCATGGATTATATACAGGAGTTGGGAGGCTTTCATTGTGAGTGTCCTACATTTCAAATTGGAATTCAAGGATTGTAATAAAAAATAACTTCTAGATCGGGGAGACAGCAAACCAAACCTCTAATTTTGCGAAAGAATGACCAAGTTAATTTTCCAGAATGATCAAAATCGAATACTGATTTACATATATGAAATGGTCACTATGAAATGTCAAAAATTTATACCACAGTTTAACCTTGGACGGAAAACCGTTTGCTTCATAAATATTTTATACTATTTTAGGCTATACTTATTTATTATATGCTTGGGAGATAGCATCGGCATATATCGCGTTGACGTTCAGTTGATAAACCTAAACGATATGTGGAACTAAATTAAAACACGGAAGTGACGAGGCTTGTTTGGCTTTTGTGCAAAGGTAAGTAGAGCACACTCAAATTAATGCTTAATTGGTTAAGCTAGAATATTTAGAACCTTGACTAAGACTAATGCTAACAATAATACTAAGTCACATTAGAATGAAAAATTTAGACATTAAAATGCATTTCAATTTCTCTCTACTTATTAGTTACAAACAGAAGTTTAAAATTAAAATATTATATATAATATATATAAGAGTGATTGAGAGAGAACTAGATAATAATGAAAGTGATCATCTTGTTATTCTATATCATAAACAAAGTACAAGAATTAGAATAATTTGGTTGTAAAATATATCTAAATTGATGGACATTTTCGCTAAATTACCATATATATATTAACGGAAAAGAATATGAAACTGACGATAATAGTAGATAGTAACCAATACATATGACGAAGGCAACTTGCAGACGAGCGGAGAGATCATAGAGTATTTTGGTTTATCTCGTGATGACGACATTTTGGTACGATGTGTAAGAGAATTTAATAGTAGCTAGGAATATGCAACATGTCAGCAACACCGGCTACACTGCATTCTTATCGTGGGGATTCATTTCTACAGAATTCGTATAGGAAAATATTTTTATTTATCCATAAAAAATTAGTTTTTAGCTTTTATATATTCATAAATAATTTCTTTTAATAATTAAATCTATAGTATGGTAAGTAAGTATGTTTTGTAAGTTTGTAACAAAAGGGATGAAACACAAAATAAATTCTTGAGGGTCACATCGAATAAATCTTTTACACTAGACTATATAGAAGTTCTTCAAAAATATTTACAATAAAATTAGAACTGCATTACTACACGAAATGATTAGCATAAGTACACAAAATGATAAGAAAGCTTAAACAAATTTGTCTAAACTCGTCAATAATCAATTGTGTATACATTCTATTACTTAAAGTTTATTATTGTAGGATTAGATTGGGACCGGGGCTGACTAAAAAATTATGTTAACGAATATAATAATTTAAATTCTATTCGATTATTCATTAGAATACTCTTATTTTATTACTTATGCGTAAATCATTTTTTTTAAAAATTTTATGAAAGAAGTGCTATTGATTCTTGGTCTTAAATACAACTGTAAATATATTAAAAGTATTATTAAAAAACACTATTCACTCAAATTATATTCTGCAAAGTGAAATGTTAACAAGCTGCGCCACGATATTTTGTTGAATTACAAATTTTGTTCTTTGAGATCCGAGCAAAATTATTTATACAATTGTTTTTTAATTTTTTAATTGTAGTGAATCCGCAGCCGCTACCTTTCGGGTGCGTACTGGGTAAATCCCACGGGCTCACGCAGTAGCCTGCAAACCACGTGAACCAAGATAAACCTCACTTAAGTGACAAGTTCACGAGAAATAATCCCCTCTTTATAATTATCGCCTCTTTATACAATTATTTCGTAGCTTATGTATAGACAAAATTATTATTTTATTTTTATAACAAATGCCCGTGATATTAAACACAACTGTAAATATTTATAATTATATATTAAGAAAATTTTCATTCACTTAATTTAGAGATGTACGAGGTGAATGGCTAACAAACTGCACCGTAAAATTTTGTTGAATTGCAAATAGAAAAATAATAAGTGTAATATGTTTTATCTTACCAAAAAAATTGGGTGTATTCCCAGCCTTTTTCTCGGTCCTGGAGCTTGATGAGCTTGTCATCAGACGCTGATAAAACATATGGAAGGCTTGGATGCAAATCCAATGTCCTGATGTAGTCTTTGTGTGCTTCAAACTCTTTAATCTTATCATATATGTTGTAGTTGTACACGGGAATCATTTTGTTCTCAGCTCGAACTGTAAACCAATTTTTTCCAGGTAAACAATTTGCACATCTAACGGCAAACAATCATATAAAATCACAGTTTGTCTTGTAATCCACCATAAACTAGTAAAAAACTTACAGGATGATAAATTTAAATCATCAAGATACAAGGAGTGACAAAAATGTACCTAGCGTTTCAGTGAGTTTAAAGGAGTTCTCAATTTTCTTTAATATTAAAGATAAATTAAGCACGCAGTTCAAATATATGCTTGTATTAAATTATGATATAGAGACACAACTGATCATAACATTAAAACATCAACTTACTTGGTAATTATAGTTCCAAATTAACACAATTTCCAAATTAACACAATTCCCGAGTATAAACTCAGTAGTTCCCTGCATAAAGAACATCAGATTGAGGAAGCAGGAGCGCATGACCTTTATTTTAAATATTTGTTCTTTCAATTATGGAGTCTGGATATATCAGCTTATTGTACATTAATGAAATAAATTTACCTGTTTCCGCCATATTCATCAAAGCTTCTAAACACACAACCTAGTTTCAAATGTGAGATAAACTCCAGATTTATAACATTTTCAAACAACTCTAGTTAGACCTTAATCAGGTACATAGGCTCAAATCAGGTGGATAAGAAAAAACTTGGACCCAAGTTATAGACTAGATTCACTTAGAGTTATTTACTACCCAGATAAGAATTATTACACTATGGTTAAAAAATATAAAAGAAATATTACCAGGAGTTAGATGTTCTCCTTTAAACAAGTTAACAACACTACAAAAAAAACGCCTAAATACAACCGCCAAAAAAACAGTTGTATTTAGTTAAATACAACCGAATTCGGTTGTATTTAACTAAATACAACCGTTTTTTGGGCCGGTCGAAAATACTCGAGTCATATTTAGTAGACCGGTCGTATTTACACTAAATACAACCGGCCAAACGAGCGGCTAAATACAACCGCGTAAATACAACCGCATAAATACAACCGCATTCAGTCAAATTTAAAATTTCAGTTAAAATTTTAAAATCCCGCCCAAAATTTTAATTTTTTTGAAAAAGTTTGAACAGTCCCCAAAAAAATAAATTCGACAGCATATGGTCAAAAATATACTGCTAAATACAACCCCATTCAGTCGAAATAAGGAACACCAAATTTAAAAAAAATATCTCACCGGAATCGGAAGGTTTCCAGATTTCGGCGAGCCTTTAAAAAATACACATTATCTGCATCAAATTAAAGCACCCCATTCAACCCGGTACCCCAAAAAATCAAAGTTTCAAAATACCAGCAAAAAACTCATTGAGGACTTTCATCATACAACTTTTGTGCATTCAAAATAAACTCATAACAATTATCACATCTGACCACTCAACACTTATATTTGTCATATCACCCGCTTTAAACTCATTCAACGTGTCTAAGAACTATCATCTCCTGCAGTCGCTGACCCTCAACGCAAACGGAAACCATTCTTCGATCTCCGGCGAGCTATATTATAATTATTATCGGGTTCGTTTAGAACGATTTTGGGTTAGATGGGTTCAGATCTGGTGGGTTTAGGACGGGTTGTGGAAAAATGGTGGGTGAGTTTGGGATGATAGTGATGATTATACGTGAGTTTGGGACCATAGTAGAGATTGTTGGTGATTATATGAATGATTTTGGGATAAAAAGTGTGTATACAGGGAGTTATGCAGAGGGAGTTGGTTGAACCGTGAGGCAAGAAAGAATGGTGAGCGGAGTAATGGGATGGGATGGGATGGGATGGGTTGGGGTGGGGTGGGGTGGGGGTTTAATAAATTCTATTTTTAGTTTATTTAATTTTGTTTTATTTTGATTTATAAATATTTTTTGTAAAATGGAAATTCAACCGTTGGATTGATATGATAGTAGTTGAACTTGGTCCGTTAGATATAACTCACGCGGATCGCTGACGTGGCTCTAAATACAACCGTATTCGGTTGAATTTAGGAGTGTCCTTATTATTATTATTATTATTATTATTATTATTATTATTATTATTATTATTATTATTATTATTATTATTATTATATAATTTGTTCCCTTTAATAGGACTTATATAATTAATTAATATTTTCCCTAAATATACTACAATATTCAAAATTTTAAAATTTATTTTTGAGAAATCACTATTTTGAATTCATGATTTTGATCAATTTTATCATAAATACCGCAAATATTTATCATTTGATCAATTAATTTTTTTATTAAAACAAATACTATGAATTCGGTTTTAGATGTCAATTTACTCCAACTAATCAAAACTTATCTTTATTTTCATATTCAAAATAAAACTAAAAAAATCATAAAAATATTTTTTTAAGATATAACTTAAGAAATATTTCATACATGGATGCTTAGAGTAAATTCTTCCATTGGGTTTTACTATTTAGTCAAATTAGTTTTGAAATATTAGTAAATTCTCCTATTGGGTTTTACTATATATATAGATCTTCACATTGTTATGTTTGGATCATTTATAAATTGTTTTGAAAAAATCGAAACATTAATACAGAACTAAACAATATTAGGGAATGCGGGTCAAACTACTAGTTGACTGTTTAAATAGCAAATCAAGTAAATTGATTTTTTTCTAAAATTTTTACCATATCACTAATAGATATAGATCTTCAAATCCTTAGGGTTTGATCATCCTTAAATTGTTTTTAAAAAATCAAAAGATTAATATGAGACTAAACAATATTGAGAAATATTGGTCAAACTACTACTTGACTCGTAAAATAGCAAAGCAAACAAATTTATTTTTTTCTAAAATTTTTATCATATCACTAATATATATAGATCTTCAAATCCTTACGGTTGGATCATTCAAAAATTGTTTTGAAAAAATCAAAACATTAACTTGACTAGTACTTCTAACTACTGTTTAATCTCATATTGATGTTTCGATATATTTAAAAATATTAATGAATGATCCAACCGTACGGATGTCAAAATCAGTATATTTTTGTGATATGACAAAAATTTTAGAAAGAAAATAAATATATTTGATTTGCTTTTTTAACAGTCAACTAGAAATTTGACCTGTACTTCTAACTAGTGTTTAATCCCATATTGATGATTCGATATTTTTAAAAATATTAATGAATAATTCAACCGTACGGATGTCAAGATCTGTATATTTTAGTGATATGACAAAAAATTTAGAAAAAAATAAATATATTTGGTTTGCCTTTTTAAGAGTTAAAGAGTAGTTTGACCAGTACTTCTAACTAGTATTTAATCCCATATTGATGTTTCAATATTTTTAAAATATTAATGAATGATCCAACCGTACGGATGTCAAGATCTATATATTTTAGTGATATGACAAAAATTTTAGAAAAAAATAAATATATTTGGTTTGTCTTTTTAATAGTCAAAGAGTAGTTTGACCAGTATTTCTAACTAGTGCTTAATCCCATATTGATGTTTCGATATTTTTAAAAATATTAATGAATGATCCAACCGTACGGATGTCAAGATTAATATATTTTAGTGATATGACAAAAATTTTAGAAAAAAATAAATATATTCGATTTGCTTTTTTAACAGTCAACTAGTAATTTGACCAGTACTTCTAACTAGTGTTTAATCCCATATTGATGATTCGATATTTTTAAAAATATTAATGAATGATCCAACCGTACGGATGTCAATATCTGTATATTTTAGTGATATGACAAAATTTTAGAAAAAAATAAATATATTTGGTTTATCTTTTTAATAGTCAAAGAGTAGTTTGACCAGTACTTCTAACTGGTGCTTAATCCCATATTGATGTTTCGATATTTTTAAAAATATTAATGAATGATCCAACCGTACGGATGTCAAGATTAATATATTTTAGAGATATGACAAAAATTTTAGAAAAAAATAAATATATTCGGTTTGCTTTTTTAACAGTCAACTAGTAATTTGACTCGTACTTCTAACTAGTGTTTAATCCCATATTGATGATTCGATATTTTTAAAAATATTAATGAATAATTCAACCGTACGGATGTCAAGATCTGTATATTTTAGTGATATGACAAAAAATTTAGAAAAAAATAAATATATTTGGTTTGCCTTTTTAAGAGTTAAAGAGTAGTTTGACCAGTACTTCTAACTAGTATTTAATCCCATATTGATGTTTCAATATTTTTAAAATATTAATGAATGATCCAACCGTACGGATGTCAAGATCTATATATTTTAGTGATATGACAAAAATTTTAGAAAAAAATAAATATATTTGGTTTGTCTTTTTAATAGTCAAAGAGTAGTTTGACCAGTATTTCTAACTAGTGCTTAATCCCATATTGATGTTTCGATATTTTTAAAAATATTAATGAATGATCCAACCGTACGGATGTCAAGATTAATATATTTTAGTGATATGACAAAAATTTTAGAAAAAAATAAATATATTCGATTTGCTTTTTTAACAGTCAACTAGTAATTTGACCAGTACTTCTAACTAGTGTTTAATCCCATATTGATGATTCGATATTTTTAAAAATATTAATGAATGATCCAACCGTACGGATGTCAATATCTGTATATTTTAGTGATATGACAAAATTTTAGAAAAAAATAAATATATTTGGTTTATCTTTTTAATAGTCAAAGAGTAGTTTGACCAGTACTTCTAACTGGTGCTTAATCCCATATTGATGTTTCGATATTTTTAAAAATATTAATGAATGATCCAACCGTACGGATGTCAAGATTAATATATTTTAGAGATATGACAAAAATTTTAGAAAAAAATAAATATATTCGGTTTGCTTTTTTAACAGTCAACTAGTAATTTGACTCGTACTTCTAACTAGTGTTTAATCCCATATTGATGATTCAATATTTTTAAAAATATTAATGAATGATCTAACCGTACGGATGTTAATATCTGTATATTTTAGTGATATGATAAAATTTTTAGAAAAAAATAAATATATTTGGTTTATCTTTTTAATAGTCAAAGAGTAGTTTGACCAGTACTTCTAACTGGTGGTTAATCCCATATTGATGTTTCGATATTTTTAAAAATATTAATGAATGATCCAACCGTACGGATGTCAAGATTAATATATTTTAGAGATATGACAAAAATTTTAGAAAAAAATAAATATATTCGGTTTGCTTTTTTAACAGTCAACTAGTAATTTGACTCGTACTTCTAACTAGTGTTTAATCCCATATTGATGATTCGATATTTTTAAAAATATTAATTAATAATTCAAACGTACGGATGTCAAGATCTGTATATTTTAGTGATATGACAAAAAATTTAGAAAAAAATAAATATATTCGGTTTGCCTTTTTTAGAGTTAAAGAGTAGTTTGACCAGTACTTCTAACTAGTATTTAATCCCATATTGATGTTTCAATATTTTTAAAATATTAATGAATGATCCAACCGTACGAATGTCAAGATCTATATATTTTAGTGATATGACAAAAATTTTAGAAAAAAATAAATATATTTGGTTTATCTTTTTAATAGTCAAAGAGTAGTTTGACCAGTATTTCTAACTAGTGCTTAATCCCATATTGATGTTTCGATATTTTTAAAAATATTAATGAATGATCCAACCGTACGGATGTCAAGATTAATATATTTTAGTGATATGACAAAAATTTTAGAAAAAAATAAATATATTTGATTTGCTTTTTTAACAGTCAACTAGTAATTTGACCAGTACTTCTAACTAGTGTTTAATCCCATATTGATGATTCGATATTTTTAAAAATATTAATGAATGATCCAACCGTACGGATGTCAATATCTGTATATTTTAGTGATATGACAAAATTTTAGAAAAAAATAAATATATTTGGTTTATCTTTTTAATAGTCAAAGAGTAGTTTGACCAGTACTTCTAACTGGTGCTTAATCCCATATTGATGTTTCGATATTTTTAAAAATATTAATGAATGATCCAACCGTACGGATGTCAAGATTAATATATTTTAGAGATATGACAAAAATTTTAGAAAAAAATAAATATATTCGGTTTGCTTTTTTAACAGTCAACTAGTAATTTGACTCGTACTTCTAACTAGTGTTTAATCCCATATTGATGATTCAATATTTTTAAAAATATTAATGAATGATCTAACCGTACGGATGTTAATATCTGTATATTTTAGTGATATGATAAAATTTTTAGAAAAAAATAAATATATTTGGTTTGCATTTTTAAGAGTCAGGGAGTAGTTTGACCAGTACTTCTAACTAGTGTTTAATCCCATATTGATGTTTCGATATTTTTAAAATATTAAAGAATGATGCAACCGTACGGATGTCAAGATCAATATATTTTAGTGATATGACAAAAATTTTAGAAAAAAATAAATATATTTGGTTTGCCTTTTTAACAGTCAAAGAGTAGTTTGACCAGTACTTCTAACTAGTGTTTAATCCCATATCGATGTTTCGATATTTTTAAAAATATTAATGAATGATCCAACCGTACGGATGTCAATATCTGTATATTTTAGTTATATGACAAAAATTTTAGAAAAAAATAAATATAAAATAAATTGAAACTCAAACTATAATTATTAATTGAATGATAAATATCTTACTACCATAATAATTTTTTTTGCAAGAACTAAAATATAAATTTCGTGTAAATTTTTTCTATATTTTTTCCCAGAAATTTTTCGCCATTTTTAAAAATAATTCGACTGAATCGGTTGAATTTAGTACAAAATTCGTTGGCGGGAAAAATTCCCTCCATTTTTTAGCAAGGCTAAATTCGACCGAATACGGTTGAATTTAGGAGCACGCCTAAACTCAACCGTATACGGTTGTATATAAATACGGTTGTATTTATTCAGTTGTAATTAGTAAGGCTAAATTCGACCGAATGCGGTTGAATTTAGGAGCACGCCTAAACTCAACCGTATACGGTTGTATATATATACGGTTGTATTTATTCGGTTGTAATTAGTACTAAATTCGACCGCGTAAATACGACCGTATTTAAATAAGACCGCATGCGGTTGTATTTTGCCGCGCCCTTAATTTCAACCGAAAACGGTTGAATTTGATGTTGGTTGTATTTGTGCAGTTGTATTTAGCCTTGTTTTCTTGTAGTGCAACTTTATAATCATAATCAATCTCTGCTTCAAGAACACCTAAATTCAATACCCGCCAACCCTATTTTTTATCCACAATACCACAATCAAAAATTAAAACCGGACACATGATAGAATTTTTTAATTAAATAATGCCAAACAGAACAACACTAAAAAAGGTATCAAACTCCGAATTCTGCGCTTCATAGTGAACTCAACAAATTTAAGCAGCACTCGACATCGCCTCATTATAATCCTACAATCAGAACCAACATAATAATTAGCTATATTTCGTACATTCAAACACAATGTTCCACAAATATAAAAAAGTTTTGTGACTAAAAAAGTTTGTAAAATTTTAAATTTCATGTCTTATATTTAGAAAATGAAAGTCTAATTTAAATTACTTCTGAATGAATCAAAAATAATTAAATATATAATTATTTGAATTAAAATAGAAATATACGTAAACTTTCTTTGAAGTTTATATTTATGTACGGATGTCAATACATGAAGTACTTTTTATATAGAGATGAACCGTTATTTAAAGAATATAAATAAATAATTTATTTCATTTTTCATCATATACAATTACAAATTTTAATCACAAAATTAATGATACTTATTTACGGTCTAATTTAAGAAATATTTTCATTTTTAATATGTAGTATTATCTTAAGATTATTAGTGATTGTACTTATTTACGGTCTAATTTTTAAAGTTGCCTAATTATTACAAAATGATAAATTTTTAAATATAAAAAAAATTATTTATATATATTTTAATTTAAACAACTTCAATAAAAAAAATTATTTAACATTATCAACCACTCAACCACAAATAAATTAATGTTGTCATTCAGAAATTTAAATAATTTTATCAAACAATCTTATTCATTACCGTTCAGATTATTACTCATCCAGAAATTTTAACTATTTGGAAAGTTTAATATAGGTATTCTATGATAGAATAACTATACTTCTAGTCCCTCCGTTGAATTTGAATCATACTCCTATGGTCCTATTCAATTTTTTATATCAGGGGAGGGAAACTCGATAATCACTTTAAATTTTTTATAAAATATAGTTACCTAATTTTTTAAATTTTATTTTTTTAAATAAAAATATAATATATTATTTTCATAAGTTGAATATTTTTGGGGACCGGACCTCGATCATTTCTCATATATAAGTTGTACTTTTGAACTATAGAAAAAATATTTTTCTCATAAAACAAGTTTTTACCGTACTTTAACTATATTTTTCTTGCCAAACATATATACTGTGTTACTGTAGTCATAATTTAAATAGTGATCTCAGTTAATGAAACTTTTTATTACTTATATGCTTAGAGCATATGTATCAAAACTGTATTTTCATTCATTCAAAGACTTTTTTAATTTGCCCAATAAAATATAGTATATAAATGTAGCAAATCAAATGAGTCAAAAATTCATACTCCTTTGATTCATTAATAAGACATTTAATAATTGATGGAGCTCCCAACAGTAGGGAATTTTGTGGACCCACATATTCACCTTTTTTTTGACATGTTCCATCTTTTCAGATACAACTTGCTCTATTTTTTTTTTAATTTTAGTATATTAAAACTGCTTTTAAATATAGCTCTTTGTGTTCATTTTCCACACAAAATTTTAAAGAATCAAATGGAAACGAAATAATTTTTTTGAATTCAGTACTACAAAATTTCTCTTGTATATTTTTAAAAACTGAAAATGATTTTGAGATTACTCTAATTTTATAAAAATAATGTTATTTTATAAATATAAATTCAATTAATAAATTTAGATCAAGACACGTGTTAGAAGCTGAGTCAACAAAATTCTAATCGAAAATCTAAAACTATCAACAATATTATCAAGAAAATATAAAATTATCTACAACATATTATTGCTTTCAAAAATACTATTTGTGAGACATAGAGATGAAGTTAAATATATAATATTTAATCAATATTTTTAAGTAAGATAATAAATATATAATCTTAAATGTGTATTATTAAGTAGGATAGTTGAGATTATGTATTATTTATTTGAGAAATAGTAATTGATTAATTGATGAAATTGTATGGGTGCATAAAATCTATGAAAAATATTGATTTAGTGTGAATAGTAATTAAAGTCATTGATTCAATTGATGAATTGATGAATTTATGAAGCAAACGGGTCCATATGCTCTTACATGGAATGAAATGCAGAGAGTTTTTACATGCACTACCCATATAATTCCCAATTCAGAGTTCTAACTTTTACATAAAACTCTTAATTTTCATCGTATACCTTTTTTCATAACCTTTGGTTGTTGGACGACGCCTAAAGTTGAATGGCCAAACATATCCCATGCACATAGAAGTTAGAACTTATAGGCTTGTACCTGGACTGTAAACACCATTAAACTCGGGTTCGAGTTTGACTAAACTTATTTTTGGAGCTTGAAATTCGAGTCGACAATGTTTGAAAAGCTCGAACCAACACTACTATGTACAAAACAAGTATCAAAAATCAAGATTCGCTACACTAAATTGTTAGTGTTTGTGCCCTAGAAACAACACTGTTATATTTTATTTATGATATTTGGATTATTAATGTTCATGTTCCATCAATTATTCTTTTAATAATTTATTAAGTCTTAATTTACTACGATATAAATATTAGATTAATAAATGTCCTTGGAATATGATATAAATTATGTATCTCTAAGTACGTGACATAGAAATGAGATTATGTGAATAGTATCAATATTCCCAAATATTCCTAGTCGAGTATTATTATTAAGGAAAAATAATAATGCATTCAGACTAATGTGTTTGTTGAATGATGATCACATCTCATTGATCATATGTATAAAGATACTAAAGTCGAAAACACAAGCAGATATAAACATACATGATGTTTGATAGACCCAATGTGAGATTCTACATGTCTGTTGTGTCATAAGTAATTCTCATAGTGATAATCATGTAATGTTCCTTCGACTTGAAATCATTATGATTAATAAACTTTGATTACATCAAAAGTTGACTTTGACCGGGTAATGATAAAAGTGGACTTCGGGTATATTAGGAATCATGTGAGAAATATGAATGATCTAGAAAAGATTTAACCCTCATAATTTTGGAGAGATATTATTGGCCTTTTATGTGAGCTAGATTATGAAATGCGTGGCGCCGTGCTCAAATGTTGGTTTGAAATGATAGTCTACTCATCGATCAAGGAAACTTGGATTAAACCATGAAGAGGATGACACATAACATGCCTCGAGTTTAATCTATAATATTTGGTTAAAAGGATTATATTACATTGTACATTATTCACGAAAGGTTTATCCATCACCGATTTAATTATTATTACTTGGGTAGCAATGATGTATTACTAGATGCCGCTCATTGTTTACGATTTTAAATTAGATTTAAAATTGTTGCCAACGTAATAATAACCTAAAGGGTCACACAAAGAATGATTGGAGGATTATTTAATTTAAATTTGGATTTAAATTAAATGTAAGTAATTCGAATAATTTATTATTAATTAAATAAAACTTAATTAGTTAAATAAATAAGAAATTTTAGTTTACTATTAAATCCGAAATTGAGTTATTGGGTGATTAAGTAAGACTTAATTAATAATAACTAGGATTTTCGGATTTATTAAAACTTTAAATTAGTTTAAGGTTAGAAGTCTTTTTCTCTTGCCTATATATTATTTTTTAAGCCTCAACTAGGGTTGTGCATTTTTATAATATAAAAACACAAACCCTAGCAACTTGGGAGAGAAAGAGAGAGAGAAAAGGCGGCTTCTGATTTACGAGTGCTAGAACACACTTATCCTTTGTTCGATCATTCGTGTGGATACCTTCAAGGCGTAGATCATTTCGCGACGGGATACATGGTGATTGTTGAAAGCTTGGAACTCCATTAGACAACATAAATCGTAAAACTTTTTAAGGTAAACATCTTAACCACGAATTAAATATCATCTTTTCGCATTGATCCTGCGTTGAGTTTCGATTTTTCTGGTTTTTACAATTTTAAACATTGTTTCCGCTCCGTTTATTCCTCGAAACCCAATATAAATTTGTAAAATACATAACCCTTCATCTCAAAATAAGTCGCTTGGACTTTAGGCGCATGTTTTATGGTGTACAAAAAAGTGACTTCCACATATTATTTATACAATTTTCTTTTTTAATAAATTATTACATTTAAATTTAATTCATTAAAAGATGAAATTAAGAAAAAAATGGGTATATGATAGTTTTTTGCACCTTAAAGTACGTGCGCTGTAATTAAAGCAACACTTGTTTTGAAGAACAGAGTATTATTTAAATCTATAACCCTTATTATAATCGAAACCCCCTGTTTAAACGGTACCTTGGTTGGGAGGCTTACAATGTAAATGACCTAGAGAGCAAACCAAACCTCTGATTTTGCAAAGAAGTGGTGCCAGATTGATCAAAGTATAATGCAAATTTATATAAATGAAATGATCATTATAAAAAGTCAAAAACTACGGCGATAATTATACAAGTGTGAACAGTTAAACAATTTACTTCATAAATATTGTATACTACTAGGGATTTTTTCCCGCGCTACGCGTTCTAAATATATTTAATTTTTTGAAAAATATTAAATAATATAAAGAGAAATATTATGTAACTTTTCAGTTAATGAAAAAAATGTACGCGGATATACTTTTTCACGTATGTTAGAAAAATATATGATGTGTTGTCATAATTTTTGTTTTAAAACATAATTAACTAATTTTAATTTTTGTTTGTAATAAAATCAGCACATGTTTCACGTTTTTCATATGATATAGATTAATTTTAAGTTATATTACAATTTTAATAAGGAAATGATTTAAGAATAATTTATTTAATTAATAATAAAATAAAATAATCTCAACATCTGTTTTTTAATTTATGTTGATTAATTTATAAAATGTGATAATTATTAATTTATACTCATATAAAGATTCAAATTAAAATATTATTTGTTCTTATATTACTTTAATGATAAAACGTAAAATTTAATTTAATAATCTTTACAAAGTTTCAATAGCATGTATATTGTAATATTTTATTTAAAAGAATTTAGATTTATATTTTAAGATTAAGTAATTCATACCCAACATATCTTTAACAAAGTGTTGGATTTAGTCACAATACCGTTAATGGCAAACAAAACATCGAACGTGATAATTATAAATTTATAAAATATGATAATTATTAATTTATAAGCATATAAGGATTAAAATTAAAATATTTTTTGTTCTGATATGATTTTAATGATAAAACGTAAAATTTAATTTAATAATCTTTACACAATTTCAATAGTATGTATATTGTAATATTTAATTTAAAAGAATTTAAATTTTTAAAGATTAGGTAATTCATACCCAACATATCGTTCATAAAGTGTTGGATTTAGGTAAAATACCATTAACTATAAACAAAACATAAAACAGAGCTCTGCCGAGGGAGAATCGATGGCTACTACTTCAAATCATGGAAACCAACTCTCTCAATCAGAAGATTATGAACAATTTATGGAGGTTAGTATCCCCATCTATCCATGTTTTAGTTGTTTATCAATTGATTGTAAAGTTCATGGCTAATAGTTTGTTTAATGAGATTTGTATATGTAATTCTCCATTTGTATGTATAAGAGTAACAGATACTGAACTTTACTTAGACGAGTTTAGTTTGTATTGTGTCCGTCAGTAGTTCGCGTGCGAGATAGAGTATCGTCGGGGGTTCGTATTGATGTTGATTGCATGTTTTAGTTCGGAGTCATATAGACAATGATTTAATTTCAAATTGATATAATTAGTTCACCGTTGGATGCCTATACTTCCGTATAGTAGATTGATAAGATTTCCAAAAGTAGATTATTCACGAATTTTTAAAAATTTCTTCATGAACTGTTTTGGATTGAGTTTTAAATTTTAATGTTCAGGAACTTAAGAGATAGCACGACTCATGGAATGTTGACTGGGATATGGGTAAATATGTCAGACAATGTTTTTAATTGCTTTTTGGATGCTTATTTAAAAGCTTAGGTATACATGATTGATAAATGTTGAATGTAGGTAGAAGACGAAAACCGTTTGTTTCTGCAAATGTGGAGAAAGATGAGGATGGAGCATTTGTAAGTTTTTAACTGATTGTATTTGAACGTTATTAAGATGTTGAATTTATATTGGACCTCACTGCATTATCTATCGAAAATTGCAGAGGGTTCCGTCTAGTTTTATTGATAAATTCAGGAGTAAACTTCATTCCCAATTACACCTAAAGTGCAAGATAATTGTTTGGAATACGGAATATGATAAGTATCGGATAAAAAATTCCGGCCTTCAAGAATTTATGAGATTTTATGATTTAAAGATGTATTCTGTTGTTGTTTTTGATTTTTATGGGTATGGCAACTTTATTATCCAGTGTTTCAACCATATGGCTGTTTCGATTACACATACATCAGTTGAGCCAATGTTTTTCTTCAATAAAGAGAACTATAACAATTGGATTATGGATGAGTTTATATATTGTCGTAATCATGATGTACTGAGAGGTACCTTGCTTGTATTCACTACAATGCTGTAAGACTTGATTGTGAACAATCCTTGATGGTGATCAGACAATACTCAAGTATGGAGGACTTGGATAATATGGTAACAACTCTCCCAATCTATACATTTATTATTTACCTCATATGTATAAACATTTGGTTTACGTATCTTAAATCTAATATTCAATGTGCTCAATTGAACAAAACTGCCTACTCATTTGGAAAATTGTATAAGCGATGGAAAGGAATGTCCAAGATCTGTTTGAAGCATGGTTGCAGAAAATGGGATGTACTCATCCATTGGGTTGGAGAAAAGTGTTGGTTTGGGAAAGGATGGTCTGGAGTTCTGAAGGAGTTGAATATCTGTGCAGGTGATGTAATAGCTATGAATATGGCTCATGAGCTATCAGAGATTGTTATACTTTTTATTTTTAACGAGAAAGAAGTGGAAGCTGAGAAAAAAGAAGGTATCTCACAATTCTTTTGATTTTGCTATGAGGAAAGGCGTCTCTTATTAACTCCAGCAATTCCCCAAAGGCAGACTCAGAAATTCAATGAGCATACTTTAAATGATAAAGTTTGATCAGGAAACTTAACCGAGAGAATTTAGTGGATCCGGGGTATAGTGGTTGTTTACCCTCCCTAACATGGCCATAAAACTTTCTGGCCTCTGCATTTGTTAGACTTTCATAGTCATTTTCTAATTCTCGAAACTTTTTACCCGTACAATTGAACATTTCACCTAAATTATCTTCGAAATCCATCCCCGTCCCCGAATCCATGAAGTTAGTACTACCGTCTACTTTGGAATGTGATACCTCGCAAATCCATTTCATATGTAGTGGAGAAGGGCCACTACATATGAGATGATCATAGATAACTGTTTGAGTGTGCCAATAACGGTTGGCACATACTTTGCAGGGGCACTTCATTTCTTCTCCTTTAGCATGAATTGGAAATGAATTTTCCAAAAATTCCTTTATCCCTCGTAAATATTCTTTACTAGATTTTGGAAATCCTATCCAGCTACTATAATCATCTTCCATTAGTACACTGTACAATATAGCCTGCGAAGTTAAAAGATTATAAGTCTACCTAAAAAAGCCCGTGTAATCCTCTCTGTGCACTATACTGCAGTGATACTAGATAAACTAATAATTTCCTACATCTCATTCCCCATTTTTATCCATGCTTTCATTTTTATTAAATTTTTTACTTCAATTTACAACATATTAAACACAGACACATATTAAACATATTAAATAAGCCGGGATAAATACATAAAATCAAAAATAAAGTTCAATTAGAGGTTACCTTGGTCCAAAATCGAAACCACAAAGCAGCTCTGAACCCAACCAAAACCCTAATTGCACGCCCTAACTCCGTTGCAGAGAACCCGAACCACCGAAATGTTGCTGAGAACCACCTAATTGCTGCTGAATCCACCGAAATGAGAGCAGCTGGGGTGAGGCTGAGGTGAGAGTGCGGCTGAGGTGAGAGTGCGGCTGAGGTGATGTGAGAGTTAGGGAGAGTGAGATGGGTGAGAGTTAGGGAGAGTGAGATGGGTGAGAGTTAGGGAGTGTTGGTGAGAGGTGAGTGAGTGAGCGAGGTCGAGAGAGAGTGATGTTTCTGAGAGAGAGTCTGAGAGAGAGAGTGATGTTTTTGGGGGGAAATTTAGCCGCCCATATTTTCACTGCACCTTTTGTACGATTTTCATTTTATTTCTTTTTTCATTTTTTTCATTTTTTCCTAAATTTTAGAAAAAACGATATTTTAATGTCCCGATCCGACCATGATCCGGGCATTATATTTTTTGATTATTTTTTCCCAATGTTAGGAAGGCAGTTTAATAACATCCGTACGGTTGGATCGTCGAGAAAACCGATTAAAAAAATCGAACGACGGATATGTTGGTCGAACCGTTAAATGAATCCTATCCTGACATATGAACCCTATTACGATCCGACCACGATCCGGGCATTATATTTTTTGATTATTTTTTCCCAAGTTAGGAAGGCAGTTTAATAACATCCGTACGGTCGGATCGTCGAGAAAATCGATTAAAAAAATCGACCGACGGATATGTGGGTCGAACCGTTAAATGAATCTTATCCTGACATATGAACCCTATTACGATCCGACCATGATCCGGGCATTATATTTTTTGATTTTTTTTCCCAATGTTAGGAAAGCAGTTTAATAACATCCGTACGGTTGGATCGTCGAGAAAACCGATTAAAAAAATCGAACGACGGATATGTGGGTCGAACCGTTAAATGAATCATATCTTGACATATGAACCCTATTACGATCCGACCATGATCCGGGCATTATATTTTTTGATTATTTTTTCCCAATGTTAGGAAGGAAGTTTAATAACATCCGTACGGTTGGATCGTCGGGAAAACCGATTAAAAAAATCGAACAACAGATATGTGGGTCGAACCGTTAAATGAATCCTATCCTGACATATGAACCCTATTACGATCCAACCATGATCCGAGCATTATATTTTTTGATTATTTTTTCCCAATGTTAGGAAGGCAGTTTAATAACATCCGTACGGTTGGATCGTCGAGAAAACCGATTAAAAAAATCGAACGACAGATATGTGGGTCCAACCGTTAAATGAATCATATCCTGACATATGAACCCTATTACGATCCGACCATGATCCGGGCATTATATTTTTTGATTATTTTTTCCCAATGTTAGGAAGACAGTTTAATAACATCCGTACGGTTGGATTGTCGAGAAAACCGATTAAAAAAATCGAATGACGGATATTTGGCTCGAACCGTTAAATGAATCATATCCTGACATATGAACCCTATTACGATCCGACCATGATCTGGGCATTATATTTTTTGATTATTTATTTATTTATTTAATTATTTAATTATTCAATTAATTATTTATTAAATAATTAAATAATTGGATAATGTGGGACCCACATATGGGGCCCACAGCTGGAGCCAACATATGGGGCCCACAGCTGGAGCCCACATGTGGGGCCCACTTTTCCATTATTTATTTATTTAATTATTTAAATAATTATTTATTAAATAATTAAATAATTGGATAATGTGGGGCCCACATGTGGGGCCCACAAGTGGAGCCCACATGTGGGGCCCACTTCTCCATTATTTACTTATTTAATTATTTAATTAATTATTTATTAAATAATTAAATAATTGGATAATATGGGGCCCACATGTGGGGCCCACAAGTGGAGCCCACATGTGGGGCCCACTTCTCCATTATTTATTTATTTAATTATTTAAATAATTATTTATTAAATAATTAAATAAATGGATAATGTGGGGCCCACATGTGGGGCCCACTTCTCATTTATTTATCTATTTCATTATTTAAATAATTATTTATTAAATAATTAAATAAATGGATAATGTGGGGCCCGCATGTGGGGCCCACTTCTCCATTATTTATTTATTTAATTATTTAAATAATTATTTATTAAATAATTAAATAATTGGATAATGTGGGGCCCACATGTGGGGCCCACTTCTCCATTATTTATTTATTTAATTATTTAAATAATTATTTATTAAATAATTAAATAATTGGATAATGTGGGGCCCACGTGTGGGGCCCACTTCTCATTTATTTATTTATTTATTTAATTATTTATTAAATAATTAAATAATTAGATAATGTGGGGCCCACATGTGGGGCCCACAAGTGGAGCCCACATGTGGGGCCCACATGTGGGCCCACTTCTCCATTATTTATTTATTTAATTATTTAAATAATTATTTATTAAATAATTAAATAATTGGATAATATGGGGCCCACATATGGGGCCCACATGTGGGGCCCACTTCTCATTTATTTATTTATTTAATTATTTAAATAATTATATATTAAATAATTAAATAATTGGATAACGTGGGGCCCACTTCTCCATTATTTATTTATTTAATTATTTAAATAAATATTTATTATATAATTAAATAATTGGATAATGTGGGGCCCATATGTGGGGCCCACATGTGGGGCTCACTTCTCATTTATTTATTTATTTAATTATTTAAATAATTATTTATTAAATAATTAAATAATTGGATAACGTGGGGCCCACATGTGGGGCCCACATGTTGGGCCCACTTCTCCATTATTTATTTATTTAATTATTTAAATAATTATTTATTAAATAATTAAATAATTGGATAATGTGAGGCCCACATATGGGGCCCACATGTGGAGCCCACAAGTAGGGCCCACATCTCCATTATTTATTTATTTAATTATTATTTATTTAATTATTAAAATAATTATTTATTAAATAATTAAATAATTGGATAATGTGGGGCCTGCATGTGGGGCCCACAAGTGGAGCCCACTTCTTTATTATTTATTTATTTAATAATTTAAATAATTAAATAATTGTTTAATATGGGGCCCATATGTGGGGCCCACAAGTGGAGCCCAAATGTAGGGCCCACAAGGGGAGCCCACATGTGGGGCCCACTTCTCCATTATTTATTTATTTAATTATAATTTATTTAATTATTTAAATAATTATTTATTAAATAATTAAATAATTGGATAATGTGGGGCCTACATGTGGGGCCCACAAGTGGAGCCCCCTTCTTTAATATCTATTTATTTAATTATTTAAATAATTATTTATTAAATAATTAAATAATTGTTTAATATAAGGCCCACATGTGGGGCCCACAAGTGGAGCCCACATGTGGTGCCCACTTCTCCATTATTTATTTATTTAATTACTATTTATTTAATTTTTTAATTAATTATTTATTAAATAATTAAATAATTAATTTTTTAATGACGTGGCGGTGCACACGTGGCAGGGTTGAGCAAATGTAACAGTAGCGTTGTAACAGAAAAGTTAACGTAACGCTTTGCTGACGTGGCAGTGCCACGTGGCAGTGTGGGCCCACATGTGGGGTCCACCTGTTAGTGTGGGACCCACTTTCTGGAACAAGTTTTAGTGGGGCCCACATGTGGGACCCACTTTTGCTGACGTGTACACTAGTCGGGTCCAAAAAAATATTAAATAAATTAAATATTATTATAATGATAAAGCAAAGCGTTACGTCATGTCAGCACTATTGTAACACTAGCTTTTTACTGCAACACAAGCCCTCTAACGTAACAGTAACTTTACATGTAAAGTAACGCTATTTCGTTAGTTTTATAATAGGTCAAAAAAGTATGTCTAATGTAACGCAAAACAGGCATTACATTAGAAAAGTGTCTTATTTGCCCATCTATGGCGTAGTGGTTCCAAGCTAAACAAATTGAACTGGTTCCCACATTATTTGAAAAATTGTCACTCAAAGACCTTAATGAGAATCTGACATACGATCACCTCAAGGTATTGCATTTATATAATATTCAGAAATGGTATTTTTTATATGGTTGATTTTGTTGTTAAATATTACATTTTCATCGTACCACAGAAAAGAATTTGTTGCACCTTTAAGATCATTAAGGTTGATGAGGAAACAAATTGGTGATTTTATAGCTGGAACAAATGTCTCCACGAGGTTGAGCGCATTGGAACAGTATTCAAATGTATCAAATGTCCTCGAAACATTCCCGTGTCTCCGAAGAGGTAACCTAACTATTTCAATTTATTGGAAATATTTGTATGCTTGATATTGTTAATTAAAGCCTTTAAAAATAGCTAACTATTTTCTCAAGGTTCCGTATGATGGTCCTTGCCGAGGATGAGACATTTGCCTGTAATATTTTTTTGAATGATCGAATTTCTACAAGAGTTCTTGGAACAGGTGCTGCAAAGGTGGTTTCTGATTACGATAAGGTAAATAACTGTTGAAATAAAATAGCTGCAGCGTCACCATGTTATACCATATATGCATTCTTATTTTCTACAACTGTGCTAATTTCAATTGAGCTCGGTCTGACAAAATCAAACGTTGTTGAGGATAACAACATCTTTTATGCTGATGATTTATATGAACCAACGATGAACACTCCAACTCCTTCAGAATCTCCAATTATGTCCGAAGATTATTCCATCAACATGGGTTTTGAAGTGAGATTATAATGCGGTTATGTTACATTTGAGTTCTCTTCAGTATTCTATGCTGAATACTAATATTTGCAGACTTTCTTATTAAAATGTCTTTGCATGTATAGTACTCTGAAGGTGATGACGGTAATGGTACTCCAGGCTCTGCCAAAAAAATTAAGAAGGTACTGACAATAACTAGCATCCTATGTTAGACATCCTATTTACTTATATACCAAAGTGCTTTTCGCTGACTAGGAATTGTCCTTATTCATCACTCTAAAACTATGTCCACCTAATATAATTAATGAATATGTCACTTTTGCTTGCAGGAAGGTTGATAGAATGCTTCAACTTTGAGTATTTTCCAGAGCTTTCATCTTGCTTATGGCTGAATGATTTTTTACAATTATTGTCTCAGAGACTCAGACTAAATTATTGTCTAATTAAACTCACTCACCAATGTATGATTACTTCTCAATGTTAAGATAATAACACTTAAAATTGTTGATTAAATATTAACTATAATTAACTACTTAATTAACCACTTAACTAACACTTCAATTTATCAATAATAAAACACTCATGAGATCACAACTTCATTATTACTTCCTTCTATAGCCATTGTCATTACCTTTAGCATGTGACAGTGATGACATTAATCGAATAACACGAAACTGATAAAAGCCAACTTTCATTGTACTAATACCATTCTACCAAGCATCCACAATTAAGATAGAAGTTGAATAGTCATCAATTATGTTGAGTTCCTATTTGTCTACAGAAATTGACAACACAACGATTTAAGCACAAGTTATTCCTTTTGATTACATAGGGCAAATAAAACTGTTAGAGTTACCCACTAATCATGCACAACGTACATGAACCTATGCTAGCATGGCAAGTTCTAAATCTCAAGATCCACCGTCGCTTCACAAGAGATTAACACCCTATCTTATATGTTCGCGACGCACATAAGACGAATACGCACAACCAATACTAGATATCATGCAATCATCACACACTAAAGTATTAAACAATTAACTAAAGAATTCCATAATAAATCCGTTGTAACCCCATGATCACGATTAGCCCATAATAGAACTCATCGCCATCATGGGTTCATATGAAATCATGATAAACAAACACAAGAAAATATTAACTAAACTAATTATATTAAAACAGAGTACGTCACAAGAGTAAATAAGTCAAAGCAAGAAAACTAGCATCCAACGTTACAACGAAACAAGAATCACAAGAATATATGCTTCCTCTTCGTTGCGGTGTGCTAAATCGGTCTTCTTCCCTATCTCTTTCGCTCCTTGCGTAAAACACAATCTAAAACATAATCTCCTTAATACTCTGTCTGAAAACGTCTCAAATCTCCCTATATAATAGTCCCATAAAACTCAGATTACATAGAAGTTGGAAGCCACACAGAAGTAGAAGTCTAAAATAATTCAGTTCTTTTCCCCGACCCTGCGCGGCCGCTCAGCATTTCTGCGCGGGCGCGCAGGCTGCTGCGCGGCCGCTCAGCATTGCTGCGCGGGCGCGCAGGACCCTACTGGAAAAATTCCAAGCTTGCTCCGTTTCTTCGCCGTAATCTGCCCATTCCTTTCCTCTCGCAATGGTGAACACATGCCAAAGCTTATTCTTGATGATTCCTCCCCCGAAATGCAACTAATACCCTGAAATGCATAAACACTAGAAAAACGCATTAAATACACAAAATACTTGATTTCAAGACACCAATTTAAGCCATTTTAAGACGTTTTAAGTGGTATAAAATGCCACTTATCACACCCCCAAACTTAAATCGATGCTTGTCCTCAAGCGTCACAGACTTAAAACAAATAAAAATATGCATGAATGCAATCTATATGAAAATGCAACGATCCCCCTTACTACAATTAACCAGCCAAATTGTCACATCTCAACGAATGCAGTTAGACATCTAAAGATCAATAAACTCATGCACCGGACAAACAGCCAGAAACGTGGTGTGTGCAAATGCTTAACAGATATGCTTCGGAACTAGACCAACTACTATGACTAGACTATCCTCAAGGAAATCCTACAATTATACAAAGAATAAAAATTCTAGGCACAAAGTGATATACAACACTACAAGAACTCTGGAGCTTACTACGGAATTGTGCTTTTTATTTACAACTCAAATGCTTATTTGACCGTGCAATGAGTGAGGTCCACAAAAGACTTATACAATGGTATCCATGTAACGAGCGTTAGGTTAGCGGATCCCAGACTCTAAAATCCTTAGGTCACTAGGCACAAAGTCCCCTAAGAACTTAATAACTCGAATACCAAAAAGCCCACTCTTGATCAATTATGCAGAATTTTTTTTTTTTTTTTCATAACTTCTGAGCAAGTACGTTTCGCTCCATCTTACTCAACCCTAGACTACTCGCAACATAAGCGAGCCAGCTACTAGCCATTTGACGCCTAGCCACAACTAGCAACAACTTCCATATTTTTTTTCTCCAAAACAATTTTCTTTTTCATGTTTTTATCACTAAGAACCTATAATCGAATTCTAAGCATAATAAATAGATTGACCTTAAAAACAACCAAATCATAACAACAATCTAGCCCTTACACATTCTTTAAGACTCAGTGGATTTACAATTGTTTCTAGCATGCATATCAACCTACACAACTTAATATCACTTTAATGCTATCACTACACTCGCATCAATATCACAATTCAGTCGATAAATCATTGCAAAAGGGATCATAGTAAATGCATGAGCTACATGACATTCATAAAAAAAAAACTATATGGCATAAATTTTGCAACTATATGAACTAACTATCATGAATATGCAACTAAATGACACACACACAATATTCCTTTAACTACCACCCCCAAACTAAAAATCTTCACTGTCCTCAGTGAAAGTAGTAGAAAGGAACACAGGGTATACCTACTCGGAGTCATCATCATCACCCTCAGCGGGTGGAGTATCAGGCGGCGGGTATGCAGAGTCCTCACCAAAAACTGGCCACTGGATATCAGCTCCAAGGCCTCGAAAAGCAGTCCCTAACGCAAGGGTGAGCTCCTGAGCAAACCTACTCTACGTCTCATACATGGCATCCATCCGCCGTGAAAGCCTCCTATACTGGGCATCACCCATCCCAGCACCCTCCTGAGCTCTCGATGAACCAGCCTCACCACGCCCTGGCCTAGCCATAGTAGCACCTCATGCTGGACGCCCTCCTGGAAGACGATAACCCAGCCCATGCTCCTCAGGCTCACCACCGGTCCACTCCTGCATCCCATTCAGAGTGCCAGAATCTATCGGAGCTGCTGGCAACTGCAACTGCTCATGAGCCGGCCAGTTCACTCCCACTGCTCGGCATAGCTTCGTAACCGTGGATGCATACGTGATGTTCATATGCTTTGTTCCCCTCAAAAACTTCAGAATTCCTTGGTAGATAAACTCACCAAGGTCCACATAGTATTCCTCATTCAGAATTCCCCACAACAGCTGTGCTCTCTCAACTGTGACCTCGTGTGCATTTGAAGAAGGCAAAATATTAGCACATATAAATGCATTCCATGCACGGGCATACTTGTTCATGGCGATCGCCGGAAAGTGACGATACTCATTATTGGCTGGACTGCGGTTCCAAACTGTGCCCGGTCGACAGAGAGTCGCACAAATCAAATCCAAGTCAAATCCTCAGCAGTCTTTTCATTCCAGTTCTCCTCCTCGGGCTTCCTCTCTCGCTATCCAATCACACGGAGAATCGCCGCAGGATGATAATCAACCGTCAGCCCATGGACTACAGAAAACCCATTCTTTTCAGCCTTCGCGTTCGCGTAGAACTCGCGAACAACGCTCATCGGTACTGCTTCGGGTGACTCACAAAAAGCTATCCACCTCTTCTCTGCAATCATGGGCAGCAACTCACCATCCCTCCCTGATGGTAAAAATCCCTTCTCCTTCAGAATCGGCTTCCCCAACAGCCTAGTGTACTCCTCCTCTGCAGCTCTGTCAGTTAACCGAGGCCTTGCAGCAGTGCCCCTTGATGAATCAGCTGTAGGAACTGTGCTGCTGCTGTCAATAGTGCGTGCTCTCTTGGGTGCCATTGACTCGTGAATAGAAGTGTGTAAGAACTGATTTTTGATGTTTGTGAGAGGGTTTAAGTGTAGGAAGTTTTGTGGGAGATATGTAGGATAGGTGTATGTATATATAGGGTGTGGATTAGATTAGGGTTTGGGAATTAAGGGATAAAATCATGGGGTAGTGGGAACAATTCGTGGGTTTATGGGCTAAAACTGTTTTTGTGTTTTTATTTTTTTTATTTTTTTTTTTCTGAGCTGCAAAAAATTTTCTGGAACTCGACCCCTGCGCGGCCGCTCAGCATTTCTGCGCGGGCGCGCAGCAAGCTGCGCGGCCGCTCAGCCTAGCTGCGCGGGCGCGCAGAGGGTCTCTGGAAAGAAATTTTTTCAGCCCCTGTTTTCTGATTTTTTTGTGTTTTTGGATAGGTTATTAACTTCTAAGGGTTCCTCTAACAACAATTCATGGGTTGCCTCCCACGCAGCGCTTCTTTTTCGTCATTAGCTTGACGTTCCGTACCTTTCTCAAGTAGTCAACAAAATGGCACTAACCACGTCTCGGTTTGCCATGTCCCCATAGTAGTGCTTCAACCGCTGACCGTTAACCTTGAATGCTTGGTCCGAATCATTCTCAAAAATTTCCACCGCTCCATGTGGAAACACAGTTTTGACAATAAAAGGTCCAGACCACCTTGATTTCAACTTCCCAGGAAAAAGTCGGAGCCGAGAGTTGAATAAAAGAACTTGTTGCCCTGGCACAAATAACTTAGGATCTAGCTTCCTATCGTGCCACCTCTTCACCTTTTCCTTATACATTTTGTTATTCTCGTACGCTTGAAGTCGAAATTCATCAAGTTCATTAAGCTGAAGCATTCTTTTCTTACCAGCTGCATCTAAATCCAGGTTCAATTTCTTCAATGCCCAGTAGGCCTTATGTTCAAGCTCCGCTGGTAGATGACATCCCTTACCATACACCAACTGAAACGGTGACATCCCTAGTGGAGTTTTGTATGCTGTTCTGTAAGCCCAAACAGCTTCATCGAGCTTTAAAGACCAATCCTTCCTTGACGGACAAACAACCTTCTCTAGAATGTGCTTTATCTCTCTGTTAGACACTTCCGCTTGACCATTTGTTTGCGGATGATAGGCAGTAGCTACTCGATGATTCACATTATAACGCTGCATCATAGAAGTGAACTTACGGTTGCAAAAATGTGATCCTTCATCACTTATGATTACTCGAGGTGTTCCAAACCTTGTGAAAATTTGCTTATGAAGAAAATTTAGTACTACCTTTGCATCATTTGTCGGTAAAGCTTTAACTTCGACCCATTTTGAGACATAATCGACTGCCAGCAAGATGTACTGATTATTGCAAGACGAGATAAAAGGCCCCATGAAATCGATTCCCCACACATCAAAGACCTCGACTTCAAGCATCACATTTAATGGCATCTCATCCTTCCTTGAAAAATTTCCCACTCTTTGGCAACGATCACACCTTAAAACAAACTGATGAGCATCCTTGAACAAAGTAGGCCAGAAAAAACCTGCTTGCAGAATACGAGCTGCCGTCTTCTCACCTCCATAGTATCCACCATAAACCGTGGAATGGCAGTCTCGTAATATCCCATCCGTCTCACAGAACGGGATACATCTCCTGATGATCTGGTCAGCCCCCTGTCTAAACAAATATGGTTCATCCCACATATACCACTTCACCTCATGCAGAAACTTCTTCTTTTGCGCGAATGTCAAATTAAAAGGCATTATATTGCTGACAAGATAGTTTACAATATCTGCAAACCATGGTTCTTCCTCCTGAATTGCAAACAACTGCTCATCCGGAAAAGATTCATTGATTAACGTCCTATCTTGTGAAGTAGAATCGGGATTCTCCAACCTAGAGAGATGGTCAGCTACTTGATTCTCGGTACCTTTTTTATCTTTGATCTCTAGCTCAAATTCCTGAAGTAAAAGCACCCAACGAATGAGTCTCGGCTTCGAATCCTTCTTAGAAACCAGATAGCGAATAGCTGCATGATCAGTGAATACTGTTACTTTCATACCAAGCAGATAAGATCGAAATTTCTCAAAGCCAAAGACTATAGCCAAAAGCTCCTTCTCAGTAGTGGTGTAGTTCAATTGGGCACCATTTAAAGTCTTACTCGCATAGTAGACCACATGGAAGAGATTTTTCTTGCGCTGTCCCAGAACTGCACCTACCGCATAATCACTCGCATCACACATCATCTCAAATGGTTCTGTCCAATCTAGTGCTGTAATAACTGGTGCAGTGATCAAACTCTTCTTGAGAGTCTCGAATGCTACCAAACATTCATCATCAAATTTGAAAGGCACATCTTTCTCAAGCAAATTGTACAACGGCTTAGATATCTTTGAAAAGTCCTTGATGAATCGCCGATAAAAACCCGCATGACCAAGAAAACTACGGATTCCTTTCACAGAATTGGGTGGTGGAAGATTTTCAATGACTCCCACCTTGGCCTTGTCCACCTCCAGACCCTTGCTAGAGACCTTATGCCCAAGGATAATGCCTTCACGCACCATAAAATGACATTTCTCCCAATTAAGCACCAAATTAGTTTCCACGCATCTTTTGAGTACGGCGCGCAGATTATTCAAACATTCATCATATGAGTGTCCAAAGACGGAGAAGTCATCCATGAACACTTCGACGTTATTTCCAATCATGTCAGAGAATATAGCCATCATACATCTCTGAAAGGTGGCCGGGGCGCCACATAACCCAAACGAAACTCTACGAAAAGCAAATGTGCCAAATGGACAAGTGAAGGTAGTCTTTTCCTAATCCTCTGGTGCAATACAAATCTGATTATACCCGGAATAACCATCCAGAAGACAAAAATACTCATGTCCCGCCAATCTGTCAAGCATTTGATCAATGAATGGAAGAGGAAAGTGATCCTTCCTTGTGGCTTTATTCAATTTCCTATAATCCATGCACACTTTCCATCCTGTAACTGTTCGAGTAGGGATGAGCTCATTCTTTTCATTTGCGACCACAGTGATACCTCCTTTCTTAGGTACACATTGTACGGGGCTCACCCACGAGCTGTCAGAAATAGGATAAATGATGCCTGCATCTAGCCATTTCAGAATTTCTTTCTTCACCACCTCCTTCATGATCGGGTTCAGTCTTCGCTGCTGTTCCACAGTTGGCTTACTACCTTCCTCTAACAGAATTTTATGCATACAATATGAAGGACTTATCCCCTTGATATCTACTATGGTCCATCCTATAGCCGATTTGAATTCTCTCAAAATCCTTAAGAGCTTGTCTTCCTCACTACCTGAAAGGTCAGCTGAAATAATAACAGGTAACGTAGATGAATCACCTAAAAAAGCATACCTCAAGTGTTCAGGTAGTGGTTTGAGCTCCAAGGTAGGTGCTTCCTCTATTGATGGTTTGAGCTTCCCTTCAGCATTCTTAAGGTCAGAAGTACCAAGAGATTCAAATGGTATGTCCAGCTTTCGCTTCCAGGGAGAAGCGTTCAGATATTGTAATTGCTCGTTGCTATCTTCATCATCACTGTCAAATTCCCCCACTAAGGCCTTTTCCAATGCATCAGACATTAGCATGTGCTCGAGTTCCGAAGTAACCGCGGAATCAATCACATCCACTTTTAAGCACTCCTCATCTTCTGTAGGGAATTTCATTGCCTTGAATACGTTGAAGGTCACATCCTGATCTTGGACCCGCATAGTAAGTTCCCCTTTTTGCACATCTATCAAGGTACGGTCAGTAGCCAAGAAAGGCCTCCCCAAGATTATGGGAATCTTCTTATCTTCCTCAAAATCCAGAATAACAAAATCTGCTGGAAAGAAGAGCTTATCCACCTTGACGAGCACATCCTCAACTATGCCCCTTGGGTAAGTAATGGAACGGTCCGCCAATTGTAGCGACATGTATGTGGGTTTTGGATCAGGCAGATCCAGCTTTTTAAAGATTGACAAGGGCATCAGATTAATGCTTGCTCCCAAATCACAAAGGCACTTGTCAAAAGTTAGATTGCCAATGGTGCAAGGAATGGTGAAGCTTCCTGGATCTTTCAGTTTTGGTGGTAACTTTTGTTGCAAAACAGCGCTGCATTCTTCCGTGAGAGCAACGGTTTCAAGGTCATCCAGTTTCACCTTCCTTGAAAGAATAGTCTTCATAAACTTCGCATAACTAGGCATTTGTTCCAGAGCCTCAGCGAAAGGTATATTGATGTGAAGTTTCTTGAACACCTCCAGAAACTTCCCAAACTGTCTATCCAGCTTTTGTTGCTGCAATCTCTAAGGAAAAGGTGGTGGAGGATAGAGCTGTTTCTCCTCTGTATTAGCCTCAGGCAGAGTGTGTTCAACAGTAGTCTTCCTTGGTTCCGCTGCTTTCTCCTTTTGCTTAGATTCTTCATCTCTAACTTCAGCTTCGACTTCTTTTGCCTTTTCAGCATCAGCTACTTTTCCAGACCTTAAGGTAATAGCCTTGACTTGCTCTTTAGCTTCCTTTCTGCCTGGTACTTCCGTGTCACTGGGAAGAGTGCCAGGTTGACGATTGAGCACTGCATTGGCTAATTGACCGATTTGATTTTCCAAGGTCTTGATAGAAACTGCCTGACTCTTGCACAACAGCTTAAGTTCCTCAAAATCAGCACTAGTAGGTGCAGCTGCACTTCCCTGTTGAGGATATGATTACCTTGTAGCATACTGCTGTGGTTGCTGGAATCCAGGTGGGTTAAACTGTTTACTCACCCCTTGCTGATATGGTGGCTGAATAGCATTCTGATTATTCCCCCAGCTGAAATTTGGATGATTTCTGTTATTAGGATGATAGGTCGCTGGCACAGGCTACTGTTGTCGCTGATAATTATTCACATACTGAACAGATTCGTTGACAAGAGAACACTGATCCGTAGCATGAGAACCTGCACAAAGCTCACAAACCATAGCTATTTGATTAACTCCATACGTAGCCAGAGAATCAACCTTCATTGATAGCGCTTGGAGCTGGGCTGCAATAGCGGTGGCTGCATCAACATCCAGAATACCTGCGACCTTGCCTGACGTCATCCTCTGAGTTGGGTTTTGATGCTCATTTGCAGCCATTGTCTCTATAAGATTATACGCCTCAGTATAGCTTTTAGCCCATAAGGCTCCTCCAGCTGCTGCATCGAGCATGGGCCGAGATTGGGCCCCCAAACCATTATAAAAACCAGTGATTACCATCCAATCCGGCATTCCATGATGTGGACATTTTCTCAACATTTCCTTGTAGCGTTCCCAAGCCTCGTACATAGATTCTGTAGGCTGCTGCGCAAACTGAGTAAGAGCACTCCTCATAGTAGCAGTCTTTGCCATTGGATAAAACTTTACCAGAAACTTTTGCGTAAGATCTTGCCACGTAGTGATGGACCCAGCTGGTTCAGAATGTAACCAGTCTTTAGCCTTATCCCTCAGTGAGAATGGGAAAAGCCTCAACTTGATAGCCTCATCAGTCACGCCATTATACTTAAAAGTGCTGCAGATCTCGACAAAATTTCTTATGTGCATGTTGGGGTCTTCAATTGCCGCTCCTCCAAAAGAAACAGAATTCTGCACCATCTGAATAGTGCCCGACTTGATTTCAAAGGTGTTAGCTTGAATAGCCGGATGAAGGATGCTTGACTGAATATCATCGATTTTAGGCCGAGAAAAATCCATAAGAGCTGGATCAGCTTGAACAATACGATCTCCCATGTTTACTGGTTCTTTCTGCTCAGTTCCTGAATCTGAATCCTCAAAATCTAACTTCTCCGGAATATCAAGAACTTCGTCTGTCTCCTCAGTTTTATCTAAAGTCCTCTTACGAGCACGAGAACGAGTTTGCATAAACGCTTGCTAAAGTACCTGAAACACAACCGAAAAGAGTAAGTAACTACTACGTCCTAATCACTGAGTCATAATGACCAATGATGGTAAGTACAAAACTAAACAAATACGCCGAGTCCCCGGCAGCGGTGCCAAAAACTTGTTAGGGCGAAAACACGCACTAATATTCATGCAAGTATACGCGTTCGCAAGTAATATAGAATACTTTCTAGTTCGTTCCCTCAGAGACTCAGACTAAATTATTGTCTAATTAAACTCACTCACCAATGTATGATTACTTCTCAATGTTAAGATAATAACACTTAAAATTGTTGATTAAATATTAACTATAATTAACTACTTAATTAACCACTTAACTAACACTTCAATTTATCAATAATAAAACACTCATGAGATCACAACTTCATTATTACTTCCTTCTATAGCCATTGTTATTACCTTTAGCATGTGACAGTGATGACATTAATCGAATAACACGAAACTGATAAAAGCCAACTTTCATTGTACTAATACTATTCTACCAAGCATCCACAATTAAGATAGAAGTTGAATAGTCATCAATTATGTTGAGTTCCTATATGTCTACAGAAATTGACAACACAACGATTTAAGCACAAGTTATTCCTTTTGATTACATAGGGCAAATAAAACTGTTAGAGTTACCCACTAATCATGCACAACGTACATGAACCTATGCTAGCATGGCAAGTTCTAAATCTCAAGATCCACCGTCGCTTCACAAGAGATAAACACCCTATCTTATATGTTCGCGACGCACATAAGACGAATACGCACAACCAATACTAGATATCATGCAATCATCACATACTAAAGTATTAAACAATTAACTAAAGAATTCCATAATAAATCCGTTATAACCCCATGATCACGATTAGCCCATAATAGAACTCATCGCCATCATGGGTTCATATGAAATCATGATAAACAAACACAAGAAAATAATAACTAAACTAATTATATTAAAACAGAGTACGTCACAAGAGTAAATAAGTCAAAGCAAGAAAACTAGCATCCAACGTTACAACGAAACAAGAATCACAAGAATATATGCTTCCTCTTTGTTGCGGTGTGCTAAATCGGTCTTCTTCCTTATCTCCTTCGCTCCTTGCGTAAAACACAATCTAAAACATAATCTCCTTAATACTCTCTCTGAAAACGTCTCAAATCTCCCTATATAATAGTCCCATAAAACTCAGATTACATAGAAGTTGGAAGCCACACAGAAGTAGAAGTCTAAAATAATTCAGTTTTTTTCCCCGACCCTGCGCGGCCGCTCAGCATTTCTGCGCGGGCGCGCAGGCTGCTGCGCGGCCGCTCAGCATTGCTGCGCGTGCGCGCAAGTCCCTACTGGAAAAATTCCAAGCTTGCTCTGTTTCTTCGCCGTAATCTGCCCATTCCTTTCCTCTCGCAATGGTGAACACATGCCAAGGCTTATTCTTGATGATTCCTCCCCCGAAATGCAACTAATACCCTGAAATGCATAAACACTAGAAAAACGCATTGAATACACAAAATACTTGATTTCAAGACACCAATTTAAGCCATTTTAAGACGTTCTAAGTGGTATAAAATGCCACTTATCAAAGCATGGTTGAAGCACTACTTTTATTAAAAAGTAGTGCTTATTTATAAGGGACCCTGTCGTACATCATTTAATTTGACAATCAATGTCCTTTATGGACATAAGATTTTATAATGGAAAGAAATGTTTAATTTCAAATTGTATAGCGAAAATATCATTTTTTCAAGAGAAGACAAGTTCTTAAATTTGACTCAAAAAATTCATGATGAGCAGCCTTAAATTCAAAATAAAGTGTCAGACTATATTTTTTAAATTCCCCGCATTACTCAATATTGAAATTTACCAAATGTAACTACTTTCCATCTCATTATACAAGTTTTCACGATATTTCCCGTGAATAACCTAAAAATATGCTCCCTAATTTTGATATAAATCAATAGCTTAATTATGGCAATCCTGATTCACACATTTCTTTGTTTAGGATTCTGATATAATATGTGTATTGTTTGTGATTTGTAGAGTATACCACAACCTATAAAAATTATCCTAACTGCCTACAATCAAGATGACAATATCTTCCTTTAAAATTGGTGTTATTGAGTATCTTTCCCATATTCAAAATCGATCCTATTCTACTTAGACGGAACTATATATTCAGTAACTTTTATAGTTGTTCTACACTAAAATTGTTGAAGAACATACAGGTTTGTACACATATTTCTCTTCAATTTCAACAAAAAATACTATACATAATACATAAATCTTATAAACATTTATCATCTTTCAGCCAGGTATGGATGACCATCAACATTTGTCCTATCTGAATGCCACTCAAATTGCATGGACGTTGAAAGTTAGGGTGACAAGAATGTGGAGGTCATTGAATGGTCATGGAGAGGTCTCGAGGCACAATCTTATTTTACTTGACTGTGAGGTGTGATTGCTTTTAATCTATTACAAGTAACTGAGTTCACCGTGTTTCTATTTTTCATATTTATTATTCATGCATATACTCTCTTTATATTATAGAATACGCACATGGTTGCAGTTGTTTCACCTGCTATTTGAAATCAATTTTCCGGACTTTTGATTCTAGGAACCTTATACCGTATAAGGAACATAGGTATCATGCCTGCAACTAGTTTGTACAGGCTTGTGCGTAACACAAACTGCATACGGTTCCTACCCATCACTATTGTGGATATAGTTCCAGTAGATACTCTAATGATTCCGCGGCACAAGTTTGAATTGACTCCCCTCCCTGCTATTTCCGACGCTCTTTTGAATTCGAATTATGATGAGATGTCTGTTTACTCCACAGGTATTGAATTTTAAATGTCGACAATCAAGATTTTTAAAGTTATAAATGTTAGTAATTTACAATGTCAAAATAGATGTTATCGGTGTTGTCGAAGACATGAAACCAAAGCAAACAATCCTGAGCAGATTTGGTTCAAGGGATATGATCCGCTTCAGACTAAGTGATGGAGAGTAAGATATTCCGTATTCTGGCCCTTAGAATACAGATTTGTACAATCATAACTGTTTAGTTTACCACATCTTTACTTTGATTTCAGGACATCGCACCGTGTTAATTTTGTGGGTAATTTTCCACCGAATATAGATTCTTTATACTAGGATATAGGAACAGAAAGGAAAATTGTCATCCTTGCATCTGTCCGCATCAACGTTTACCAAGGATTAATTCTTGCTTTCCTGCACGTACTAATTGTTTTTGAAAAAATCAACAGTCTGACTCTCAAATTCCATTTAAAGCATTCCTAAAGTATTCTATTTTTTCTATTTGAAAAAAGGTATAATTCACATAGGTAATTTGCCCTCAACAAGTATCTGCATCAATATTGATTATCCCGAGGTCGTCACTTTGAGACAGAGGTATGCACATTAAATCAACTAACATTTAAATTATTATATAATTTAAGATTTATACACTAACTTTTTTTTCTTTTGTCATGTAGGTTAGTGAATTTCGACAACTGATGCATTAAAGATATATTGCAGCTGGAGCATTTTATTATATTTATTAGTTTATGATATTTAACTAAATAAAATTTTATCGATATTCGGAATAAGCGTGCAAATTGTTCTACCACATATATTATAATTTGTTATTCAATGTGTATGTTTCTCATATTTTTGGATTTTAAATTATCTATTTAAATCTTTTGGTTGAATTACACCGCAGTTATCTTATGTAATATTTAACGTAATACTTCTCTATTCGGACTAAGATATTATGATATTTAATACAAGCACGAAATATTTACCATATTCTAAATACTGTCACACTTTATCTAAGTGATCCAGTACTAAGATTACAATTTTTACTTTTCTGTAGTCGTAGAAATTGTACAAGTTATCTATATTAAAAATATACAATATTGATTGCAAATATATAATTACTAAGTCCTCAATCAACCTTAAGAATAATGTCATTGCAATAAGAGAGCTTTTCCATTGTTCAGCCAATAAGATCCATAATATAAATACATCATATTAAATTTGGAAAGTGTTTTAAAATCATATCACATCCAATAATCTAAATAGCTACAAAACCAAATTTCAAAGATAACAAACCATAATATTAATACATCATGTACCAGACATAAATATATTGATCACATTGATCCAATATGAAATGTAGTGTAGATTAAACAAACTATTCGATAACTATATCGAATATTAAATCTTCTTGCTGACAAGAAAAAACCAAGTTATCGTCTATTTGTAGCTCATTATCAGTAGAAAATTGATTCCATCCAGCAGAGAATCGAGGTAATCCAGTAGAAAACACTATCTTAACATTTCAAGTTAAAAGCCCCATCCTAAAAGTTACAATTTTGCCACTTATCCATGTCCTACCATTCGGCTGTATAGCTGCTGGGATTACTGAAAGATGATATGTCTTTGTAAATCAATTAACCACAAAATGAGTAAAATTTATATTGTATTTGCAAAAAAAGTCTATGTAAATTGATCGAGTAATGTAACAATACCGCTCCGTGACATGTGTTGTTCACATTTGAAGCAGTCATTGTGGCGGTGAACTCCATTCCCAGGAGTTGATCATTTTCCTGATCACTTATATTATTGTCTGCATAATCATCAGTTACGTCTTCAACATCCATACCCAAGTTGTCTTATACTTGCTGAATTCCTTCTTCAGGAACTTCTGCAGCATGATCAGTGTCAACTGTAATATTCATATGAACAATTTCTTCTAATTCCTCAATTCCACTTGGAAGCTGTTCATTAATATCTACAGAGAAGTAGCAAAAGGTATTAATATTATTATCGTGGTCACACGCATTTCCATTATTACCGTTTGACTGCATAGCTTTATTAATCACCATACAAATAAAATGGTATGTAGTATTTAAAGTAGTACCATTTCTTGAAGAACAGCTGACCAGAAGTTTTTCATTTTTTGAACTATCAAAAATGATAGTTTCAAACTTCCCAGATCCTCTGTAGGTAAGAAACATGAAATCCTTCCTCTCGAACATTTTATCATTTACTAGCGCCAGTATATCAGAAATCTTCCCTGTGGATTCAGAGTACTGACAATTGTATATCTTTCCATTCTGCAAGATCAATTGTATTTGCAGGAATCAACTTTCCAAAAGAGTTATGAAATTTTTCTGGTATGGCCTTTCATAAGCATAATAAGTATCGATAAATGACAAAATTACTATTAATAGAGAAATAGATACATATCATAGTGTGGGAAAGTAAGAATTGCTTAATTAAAAGCTTACTATTACTCCAGAGTCTATTGCACCGCCAATACCGAATATCATGAATTTGCAACCAATCCCAGTTATTATATCTGTAAATTAATTGTTGGTATCCAAGTTCAGTCATAATGAATAATGAAATTTAAATTTATGTATCCTAAAACAAATACGTAAAAGCTTTGTAAAAATGTGCAATTACCTCTACAAGTTGAATGCGATTGGGAAACAACTCTTGCAGAATTATAATCCACTTCAATTGCATCAGGATTTAGTGCACATACCATAAATTGTCCGAGGCCCTCATGCGTGAAAATCAGAATTGTAGCCGAATACCGTCTAACTTCTTTCAGGATCCATGTAAGGTTAACAAAACTGTTTTCCTCCACTGAATACTTAACATGAATTTCACGACCACTTGGGAACCGAAGCTAGACATTTTTTGGTATCACACTTGCAAATGTTGTGGCCAACTTCTCTGGTAGTTTCTGTATAAATCAATTAAATTTTAAACACCAATTATTTTGATCCATATTCGCAGCAACCTTAAAATTTCACCCAAAGTTAATATATGAAATGTATACAACATTAAATGAAAAATGTACCACTACATTTTGTGCATAGTTATCTGATTTAAGAATGGCGATAAATCCTGGAAACTTGGTTTGATTAATATCCACCTAATAATTACAGGAGCATAATACTTTTACATACATTTTTAAACGAACAAATAACTCTATTCTATTAATCTGAATCGATATTATCATATACCATCTTATGTCTCTTCTTCAATCTATGATTTTTTTTGTAATATTTCCATCCTTTCTTACTAGCAATGAATTACAAAATTCATGCAATGGATCCATGTCATTGTCTTCTTCCATTAACATACTTTCTCCTCTTTCGCCACCAACAAATTCATGTTCCACCTCCATATCTATAAAATTGTAATATAGAAACATTAGTACAATAATTATAACTTTAACCTTCATCAGATTTTTCCACATTGATATGTATCAAATCTTCATCAGAATCTAAATGAATCTGTAGAAACCACTCTCTTCCTATCATCCCTTTTCCTCTAATACGCCTTTTTAAGTAATCAACCTCAAATCCATCTTCCTGAAAAATCCTAGCTGAAATGATATTACTATCATCCATAATAAATACATGTGTATCTCTTTCGCGCAAATAAAATATCACTAGCACATATCCAAGGCAGTAAAAATATCCACTTGGCGAGTTGTATGAAACAAAAGATTCATTCCCTCCAACCCGGATTTTCTCTATCGTCTGGAGCTTTTGACTGTATTTGTACCGCACCAAACTTGGTACAATCTTGGAAAGAAATAATAAATAATATTATTTTTACGAATTACACATAAAAGCACAAACATGTACGAATGCAACAACATATAATTATATATGCTCTTCAATTTGATCACGACGGAAGTTACTCAGAAATCCTCCACATGCTAGAGTTTCCACCAACAAGTTACCTGCCAACAAGTTTCCTGCCCCAAAAAAATATTTGATGAGTTTCTACAGATGTACAATTTCCTTAATTCATAAATAATTTATATGTATAAATCAAAAAATTTAACTTATGACAGTACCTCTATCAAGATCTTTACCATAAACTTCATGTTTATAGATGCAAACATTCACATTGTTCACATTATAAATATCATTATGCATTCTATACAAGACAATATAATCTCCAACTCCAAGTCCTGTGTCTGATACAAAATCAGCCCATCCTTTCCAAAATTTGCAATGTCCTCCAATCCTCTCTACCTCGCATTTCCATTCCTTAGTAGTAAACCTCAGACTGACCGAGTTCCCATTTTTCAAGTTTTTATAGAAATTCTCCGTTCCTGGCTTCAGTGTCTAATATATATACAAATAATTGGATAATTATACACCTTATACCAACTGATATGAAAGGATGAATTTTAGCTGATATGAAAATAATTCCAAAATCTATCATACCAGATCTAGCGCATGTTCTTGCAAGTCTGTGCTATTTATGCAGATAAGGTAAGATTCACTTTTGTTCAGAATTGCATCGTAAACTAACCGAGCAATAGATTTCTGAAACTCAATGTTTCCATATAGGACACCGAATTCATCATGTTTCCATTCAGGTTTATTCTTCTTCCACTCATTTGGATGTATTGTCTGGTAGTTTATTTCAACTGTGTCTTCCTTATATATCTTCACATTAAAAACTCTGTCCCCATAATAATCAAAGTGAACAAAGTTATATATCTTAATGCCATAGTACTCCATGAAACGAGCAAGACCACATATTTTACCGACTTCTGAATCATATCGAGCATGCCATATATGTGTTTTACAGTATATCTTCAAGTGATCTTAAATTCTTCTACCACAAAAACCTTTAAAATTCGGTGGCACTCTCTGATGAAGTACCATTAAATCAAAATTTCAGAAGATTATAAAGAGATTAAAACTATATAAATGAAAGCTGTAAAATCTACACTTACAATTTCCCTGAAATCAGATTATAAAGAGATTAAAACTATATAAATGAAAGCTGTAAAATTTCAGAAGATTATAAAGAGATTAAAACTATATAACTTCCACATTTACTGCGAGAAAGCTACATATAGTATCTTCATTCTTTATACAATTAGTATTATGTTTATGTACCTCAATAAAACAGTATACTGACTAAAGGTCAAATTTTTACCTAAATCTGCTACATTCTTCGTTGTAGAATCTGATGCTCTCTTCATCTGTAATTACATAATAAATTTATTCCAATAAATATAAATCATGAAATTTAATTAAAACCAAGATGGATGAAATACAGAGCAGAAATTTCACAAGAACACTACATGCATAAAATACAAAAATATTAGATTACATGAATCGAAACAAAACATGTTCTTAAATTCTATGTTGCATTAATAGATTAATTTTAGATATATATACATAAAACTCTATGAATCAAGCAATATAAATGTATACCAACAAATGATTCATAGCTCTATTCCATGTATATATATATATATAAACTGTATGTAAGCAATATAACTATAAAATCAAAATTGATTCATACCTCTATTGTAGACAACGAGTTGATTGTACCGAGAATGCTATTGCCTTCTTTGTGAAAGGAAGTTAGACTTCTTGCTTAATGGAAGTTGAGAATCCCAAATTAACGGCAGTTTGCGTTATATGGGTTTTTTTTAAGACAGGTATGTTGTATTTTTTTGGGTTTATAAAATCTCAAAGTCAGGCTTTTTTGTTTGCTTTTGTTTTTCTTCTCTCTTTCTCCTTATATTAAAAGGCCCATTCTGTAAATTACATTAATATAATATATTTTTATATAAGGATGATTTTGTATTTTTTTTATTTTTAAAACAATTCATGCAAAATATTGAACTATATATAGACTTTACTTTATGTCTTTTCAAATTATCAATTTAATTATACTATAAGTTGGTTTTACTACACTAACTTTATTCACACTGTCTTCTCAAAACTTGAGAAAAAAATATGTTACGACACAAGAAGTAAGATACTCTTTCCAGATTCGCTAAATCTTGAGAACTAAAAAATCAAAATTAAATGTCAGTAATTGATGATTAAATATAATGTATATTTTGAATTTCATACATTAACGAAATCTAAAAAAATTCAGTAAACTTAAAAGATAAAAGTTTTCTAACTACCTATGATAGTACATATACAATGAGCTATATCTTGGTTGTAGCACTTTTTGTTATTGATTATATGTCTAGATACAATAAAATAGAATGATAGATGTAATTAATGCTCTACAAACTATAACGAGTCTTCCAATACAGTTTTAGCAATAGGTGTAAGGAGAACTGCTTTTGGAGATATTGTCATGATAAACATTGATTTTATCTTTTTTTCACAAATATTTAAAAAATATTTTTGGTAAAGTTAGATTAAATCAAAATATATGTTGAAAAATATGTAATTCCCAGAGAAGATACAAATAATTAGTATCTTCAAGATGATTTTTTTTACAAATAAATTTATATTACTATGTCATGTAATTAGTTGACAGTTCAGAAAAATAAGTTAAGATTTTTTGTTCTGTGAAATTTAAATTTGGAAATTGAATTATGATGATGCCAAGATTTAATATTATTTTATTTTATTTTTGTTGCGAAAATATTGATAAATATTGATATTACGGGAATGAGTAATTTGTAGAATAAATATTGAAAGACAAATATTGTGTATAATTACTTTCTTCCATCTTTACATTAATTTATTTTATGATTATTTTTAGTTTATATTCTTCAATGATTTATACGATCTTTTATAAGAAAAATATGTTTTTGGGAATAAGTACATAAAATCAATATATTTATATTTTATTCCTCGGGATATGTAAAATTTATTAAACATAAAAGGAAGATGAAAAGATAACAATCTTTTGTCCAAAACAACTGCAGATCATCATTGTTAATTAAGTCCATACGCATTCCCTTTCTCTTAAAGTCAAAAGTAACAGGTTAACTACAATTTCGAGCAAAGCTTTCTCAAATGGCTGATCCAACAATTTTAATATTTCACTAGAGTTGATCATACTTTTTTTTTCTCACCTCATTTTCAAGACAAAAAGCTTCAGTTTGTTCGTGAAGCTTTTGTTGGTATGGGAGCGTAAACAACCAAAGAAACATATCAAGTATGTCCTTGAAGCTCTTGACAGAGATAAGCTATATGACTTTCATCAGCATCAGATGGAAGTTACACGTGACCAGTTCTACGGCTTCGTTTCTTATTGTGTTAGACACGATGTTCATCAGGCAAGCTTTTTTTAACTCATCTCTCAGACTGTTGTAGAGGAATAATGTTGATTTTAATCTTGAGGTTTTATCAGTACTATCTTCTAAATATTTCCCATCCAGATTTGCTTACATTTTCTTTAAGGCATTATTTAGACCAGCTGAATTAGATAGTACTGCTGCTGAAATGTATATGATAGTCACCAATACTGACATGAGAGGAAGAGTGAAAGAGATTATTACTCTGCTCTCTGACATGCACGGTAACATTGCTGGAAATGATGTTCTGCTACCAGTAAACAAATTATGTCCAAATGCAAGGAGTGTTAAACCGTTCCACCTGGAAGATGGACCTCCGTTTGAGATAGACTTGTGGAATTCACTTTGCACTGGAGCTGTCCAAGGAAACTATCAGGAAGAAGGCGACTTATGGCCAGAGGGTTTGAAGATGGCGCATATTTGGAACTCAAAATGTCACAAATACACTCTTCAACTTATGCTTTTCAAGATTTTACTTTATGCTATGAATTATTAAATTCAAGTAATATATTTGTGTAAACTTCAATTGTTCTTATGTAACTGGAATTTAAATCCATGAATCTACATGCGCCATCTTCTATAACCTTATTTTGTTTACAAGATTCTTGATGTGTTGTGCATTCATAGCTTATAGTTGGGTTTTGGAGTTAATACATCTTTCACAAATGTGTCAAATAATGACAATGCTATCAATGTCTGCATTGTTTAAAATTATAGGTTACAAAGGTTGATTTGGTTCTTCCTGAAAGGTGTCTTAAAAGGGTACTTAATTGACAGCTATCCTCAAAACTAACTTTCGAAGGTGCTTTCAATTAAGAAGCTCTCTTAATTTATGTTGTAAAATGTGAAAACAAATTCAGATTTGTAGTCATTTTCCAAGGAATTAGACCTATGTCATACCCTCTGTCTAACACATTTTCAGATGAATCAAATATAAGAGTTTCATTTGATTTTAATTTTTCCCAATAATGTTTTTCAGTCGCATGACTGTTTTAATTTGTTTCCGTGTCTTGCAGGTGAATGTGTTTGACTCATGAAGAGGTTTACTAACTAATTCTAATTAACTTACCTCAATTGACATAGTGAAGCAGTATAGTGTTGGTAAGAAAGTTACTTCCGAGTACAAGGCGTGGTTAGAACTTAAACCGATAGTGCACATGGTAAACTAACAGCACTACAGTGTTGTTGTAACATGTTGTATAAATTTTGAAACCACAGATCTGAACTATGAGCCGCGACATCAGTTATAATGTAAGTTTTTTTTGAACATTGCCATTATTTTGCTTGAATTCATTACTTTGATATATATATATATAGTATTCTGAATTTATATATTTTCTGATCACAATTTACAATCACATAAACAACTGCATGTTTGAAATTTTGATAAATAAAGTTTGTGCTAAACTAATTATTTACTTTGTATTGAAGAAAGTTATTTAATTCCTGAAAAAGAAATTCGATCATAATTACTAATTCATAAACTATTAAAACATGTTTTGTTTTATTTTTAATAAAAACAGTTAATTGATAAACTTTTAGTAGTACTAATAATAGATATTATTCTATTAAGCTTTTAATTGGAAAAGTTTCAATATAACTGTTTATGTATCTGAATTTATCTTAGCTTTCATCATATGTAGTTGAATTTTACATAATATAATCTTCTACAATATATAATTTTACATTGCCCATGAACAATGTATTTTAGAATTGTTTTTCTAATGGAATATTAAACATTGAATTGATTAGATCATGTGTGAAGAAAATACTATTATTTCTATAATTTCTTCAACATAATAATTATCTTTAGGGCACATAATTATGATGACTATTGCGATCTAAACTTTTCCAATAAATTTAATTATTTTAAATCCCACAACATTTTGGAATAGACAAATCTCCTCAACTCTTATAACCTTTTTTTAAATATCTAAAACTCTTCAACTATTTGGAGCAGACACATCTATTAAATTCTTTTCTTTATATACTACAAACAATCATTTAATAATATCTCATATAATCAAATTAAACCCATAAACAGTTAAATTTTGTTTTATACATTTGGGTAGAATGGAACATGTTGAGCGTGTATGGCAATTTCCTCATAATTGTTGGGTGAAGATCAATGTCCATAGTGAGTATATCCAGAATGCTCCCGAAGGCGATAATAGAAATGGTAGTGGTGTTGTTGTAAAAGATGCAGGAGGTCATCTTCTCAGACTTAGTTATGGCACAATTCCAGGAATCCCAAATTTGAATAGTGCATTATGGGCTATTTTATTAGGTATGCGCCGTGCATTCCAGGATTATTACGAACGAGTTATCATTGAAACCGACAATATACAAGCATACCGAGAATGTAAATATTACAAAGAAGAAGGGATTACACCACATTCCAGACAGACTTTTAGACTTATTCTTTCAAGGCTTAGTGATAAGAACATCCGTTATGAACTTAATTTGGTTCATCCTAATAGGAATGCAGTTGCACGTCGTTTGGCAACACTTGGAAGACAGGAATCTCATGACCTTCGAACATTTGATAGGCCTGTTGCAGATATATAGAATTTCCTAAACATGGATTTAGGTATTGGGCTAGAGCAAGCAAGATTTCGGGACTTTGAAGTTAATGATCCCGGACCACCAATTGATGGTCAGGTTGTGCAAGTTTAAAATATTTTCAATGTATGTGAATGTGATATATGTCTATCATGTAAGGAAGACATATTTGTATATAGAATAAACTGCATTTTTAATTATTGTTCAATGTATATATATGTTTTTAAACATCTACAGTAAACACAACATGACAATAATCCAATATAAACAATCAATCATATTTGTAATTATTGCATAAAAACGTTTATTACTATCCCCCAAGTAGAGAAAGTAGAATACATCATCACAACATATCGACTATAACATAATTTATATATTTTGAGCATAATCATCTAATAATATGCGAAGCTTTCCACTTTCTTCACTCAACATATCAGCACGAGCATTCAAAGTATTAAGATGTTCTTTCCACCCATCACCAAACTTTTTAAATGCACTTACCATTTCTTCTGTGTTCTGTTTGAATTTGTTCTCATGACCATGTAGAGATGTGGACGTATCACCTAGGAATCTGTATGAATCCACTGTATAAGAATGTGGAATTTCAGTACTACTTTGTGATGACTCTCCATGTTTTTCAGAGTACTCTCTATTTCGATGTGAAAGATCGAAACTGAGTCCATTAAATTTGTAATATAAAGTAATATAAATCATAAAAATAGATAAACATTTGAATATTACTTGAATCGTTCTTCAAGGCCAATAGAACGAGCAAACAATTCAGATTGCCTATTTTCCGTTGTAGCATACATCTCTGAGTAGAAAATCTTTGTTTCTTCCATGTCATTATTGAATTCTGCGCACGCTATAGCCAAATTTTGCAACTCTTGCTCCGCAACATTCTTTATGCCTGATCATCTGTTCCTCTTCTCACTTCTTGAAGTCATTTTTGTAATCTGTAATATACATCTAAATTTTAAAAACACCCAAAGGTATATATACATATCAGTATTGCTGGTTGTTTTTCGCAGTTATTTTCTGATAAATTTAACAGTTACCATGATCTGGAACAATCGAATGGTAGTTAACAATTTGAATTTTTTTTCCCTGTTTTCAACTATCATGTTACTCTTAATTTTTGATATGTCCTTAATGAATGTTCTGATTAGGTCCTCATTATGAGAAGATACTTTTAAAAAGGTTTACAAAAAACTATTTTATATGTGGTGCATACTGTGCATATTCACATACTCATTCTTTTCCTCATATTTGGAGATCGTCACTTCTACTGCAAGAGGAAGATAATCAGGATCATTACATTGTTTTTGATTAATCATGCATCAGCCAATGAGTGCAACGTTCTGATATCCCTGAAGTCTATCCGCACTTAATTTCTGATATAAGTTCTGACGCCTTAAGTTCTGATAACTTCCTGTCTTCAGTAAGTTTCGATTTCCAGTTAAGTTATGATTTGTGATGTCATGTCTAATCTGATTTGTTTAGTTTCAGAACTTATTATCAGAATATCAGAACTTAACTGGAAATCAGAACTTACCGAAGACAGGAAGTTATCAGAACTTAAGGAGTCAGAACTAATATCAGAACTTAAGTGCGGATACACTTCAGGGATGAAAAATGGCTGATTTACAGGAGAGGATCTGGAATAAACAAAAGAAGATATGCTTGGAGAGTTGGACATCTAAATGAATTATATCCATTAAACAAAAGAAGATGTTTATCTTGCTTACTCGTGCATCAGCCAATGAATGCGGCTAAGTGTATGCATCAAAGTTTTTCAGAGTTAGGAATGTAATTAACATGTGAATATGCATCATATTATATACATCCTACTATTTTTTACAATTATCTATTATGGTTGGATCAATTTTATCGTGGAAATTAAATTTAAATACTATCCGTTTTAATCTTTAGTAGCATTACATCATGAATTGGAGTGGATGTTTTAATATTAATCACATTTTTGTACTTCTTGAACATGTCTGCCAGTACAATTTTCAAATTAGATAGAACTTTAAGAGGGATGAATTTTCACTTTATATGTACTAATCATATATTCTCACAGAAAAATTTGATGCATTTACAAAAAGAATATCCATATGCTGTAGTTTGACAATGTGTGTGATGTACTTAACATTAAATTCAATTTTCTAACTTTATAGCTACTATGATTTACCTAAAAAATATATGTGCCAACTAAAGAAAATTTTAAAAAAGATGTAGCAATCTCTTGAGATCGAATTTCAAGAGATTATGATTTTCAAAAAAAAAGTCTGTACGTTACAATATGCAAATCATTACAAACATCATTAGTACAAAAACAGTCATACGCGTCTGTTAAAAAAGGTCATATACGTCTGTTCACACCACACGTGTATGGAGGAGACGTATCAGATATGATGCATATGCGCCTATTAGGTAATAGTGATTTCATGTCTCTCATAACAACAGCCGGAAAAAGTGTTTTTTTATTATTATATTTTTTCAGTTGCTTGCTTCACCATTAAAATACACAAAACTAATACATATCTCAATCCCATAAATAAAAATTTCATATACATCTCAATCCATACAAAAAAATGCTAATTCGGTAACATGGATCGGTAACATCTATATTCTTTTCTATTTATTTTCTCTTGCTCTTACTTTTGATCCAAAATCTGAATAGAAATGAGTGAACTGCTGATGTCAGTTCAAACCTTGTGTAATGTAGCCAGCACCTCGTTACGCTTGTCCTTTCCAAGTACCTCGATTATAGCACATCCATGGGCTCCTGTGCTAAACCCTTCATCATTAATACCATCCTCAAGAAGTGATTTTCCAGAAGTTCCAACCTAAAGTGAATGATTATCTCATTATTAGCATTAGAGGCTATTGACATAAGATACGGCATCTGGCACAATTCAACATTTTACAAAATAAATAGAGAGTAATAAAGGTACCTGAACAAGTAAAAGATAATTAAAATTCTTAAAAAAACCTTGTAAAGAATTTAAATGAATCCCACTGGTTTTAAAGTTAATGTTTCTACAATGTCATAAATATAAGGTTCATCTCATACCAAAGAAAAATAAATGTTAATGATAGATAATAGTGATTTATTAGTAATTGGATTAAATACCTGTCCAAGTATATATATACAACCCCTCGTATAATTCTGTGTTTTATTGTCCAGGGAATGAATTTCTGGTGGTTGTTGTGACTGTTGGGTTTGTAGCAGTGGAGGACCTTTATACAGGGTGATAATTGTTGCACCTCCGACGCTAGAAATTGTTCCAAGAATTTTGGCCAAGCATTCCCTCCATAATATTAACTTTTTTCTGTCTAGAAACAATAGGTGCAAATCAAGTTATTATGTAAAAACATACTCCCGGAACCAACATTTTTTTAAATACAACTTGTTTTTAATGTATATACTTGTTCTGTTTTCTTATATTAAATTTACCTCAAAGTAGAAGCCATGACAAAGGTTATTGCAGGCACTGAGTTCTGCATAGCAGAGGCCAAGGTTGGGGATGCATAGTACAATTCTAAGATATAACATCCTTGATTTGCAGTAATTCTGATCAGAGAAGAAGCAAAAAGTATTAGTGAATAAATGAAAGGAATATATTGAAAATTGATAGGAGTACATAATTAGGTATATACAGACATCAGATAAAAGTGACATACCTGTGAGGCTATGACTTTTTCGAACCAAATGGTAAATACAAAATTCTAGTAAGCTATTCTGCAGCAAACCAATGATTGAGTGTAACTTCTTCTTCTGATTAAGTAACAATGATTAAATACATGTGACTTGTTTAGCCAAACCTATTAATGTAAAAGTCCGATAAGCTATTATACGTTCATGCAGTAACTAACAATTACTTAGAAGCTCAAATGGTGGTAGTTCAATACCTTCAGGTTTTGTTATTAATCTCAGCTACAGTACTTGACAGTTATAAGATGACTACTTCTATCCTGATTATCTACAAAACAAAACTATTTCTTAAGATTGCAAGACACATAATGTAGTCGACAGTGTTTATACTAGTGGTAGATGTTAACTTAAAATAAAATGAAAGACTGATGAGTCAATGAAAACAGAGCAAAACATTGCAGAATATATGCAAAATATAAATAAGGTAAAATAGAGAAATAAATTCCATCTCTACAGACATTGACCTCTCTTTGAGAGCCTAATATAATGCACATGTTATATATAATTAAAAATGTGAAGTTACCACTTTGAACGTATATATACTCCTAGATTCATGGATACTCATTTGGTTCTGTGTTCAAGGAATCGATTATAACAAGGTTATATTTTCTGCACAAAATAACCTAAATCAGCTTAATTACAATAGCTATATTTTAAAATCTGCAGGTCTGGAGCATAAGAAATTTCATTGGCATACATATCAACCAATTATGACTCTGACCATCAAAATGAAGTTGCAATACTCTATCAGAATGAAAGCAATAAGGACTTCAGTTTCCTACAAAATAAGCTGAAGTAGAGAGGGAAAAAAGAATTAAAAATAATTCAACTAAAACAAAGTCAAAGTTAACAATATTTACAGAGTCACAGGCATCTAAACAACATTATATAGAGTTTAAAAACAGTCGTCAAGAGATAGTGTGTTATCTAAAGGTAGAAACGTTACCTTGCATATTCAAAGGTATGACCATCGCCCATGAACAAGAAGTAGATCTGTAAGAAAATAAAACTGTGCAATTACAAAATCACTAGCCACAGCTTGCATCCCACTCATTCCAACGCCAATCTAACTAGAAGTAGAACCCCAATTGAATAATCCCTAATTGAACTTGAAGCATCAACCTTAATTTGATCTATTCCTAACGAAGAACTCTAATTTCATGTATAAAAAACCTATTGAAGAACCGCCCAGTTTGTGAGAGAGAAGGGTCGAGACAGAGAGAAAGTGTAAACGAGGGTCATTTTTTTATGGATTATAATTTTCCAAATAAAGGGTCCTTTTTTTTTGTTTTTCTGTTAATGTTTTTCAAAACATAGATTTTCTAATTATTACGGTAAAAATATATTTTTATAAAACTGAAATTTGCAAATTTTTTAATTTTTTTAAATACAAATTTGTAATTATATGCAACTTAACATTCAACTTAAAGTAAACTCAAAGGTAAACAAAAATTATTTCAGTAATTTCGAAAATAATATAATAAAGCTGCGGGTCTTTTTTATTACAAACTGTATTTTCTATAAATATTTATAAAAATAAAATGAAAAATTTAATATGTTTGATAATTTTTCTTTTAAGTTAAACACCGTTCCTTCTACCTCTAATATTTTTACAAAATTTTGAGCATTTCAAAACTCTAATCTTTTAGAAAAAATTAAAAATTTATACCACACCAATGCTAAATTTATAATTTTTTAAAAATATTTTTTACAAACGACCACTCTAAAGATTTTATAGTTTATAGCTGAAAATTCTTGTAAAACGGAAAAGATATTTAAAGAAATTTAGATTTATATACTAATTTTAAAATTCAGTACATAAATGTTACATGTGATTTTTTTATTTTAAGAAAAAAAATTCACTTTTTAACAATAACTTTTAGAATTAAGTATTGAGGAAGCCTATAGCATTCTTATATGTAAAACAAGTTAGTAGTTATTTTCAAAATAGACGTACAGTTTTATATAATATTTTTAAATAATAAAAAACCTATTTATGAAATATATGATAGACCATGATGGCCTTTATTTGCTTTAATGTGTAAATCATTATGCTTGTAAATATTTTTCAATAATTTTTTTCAAATACATTTTTATAATATAAAAAAATTTAATTTATATAAATGTGATAAATAAATCTTGTTACAAATATTTAATTTTAAATAGTAAATTAAATAATGTTTTGAATTTATTAATTTTATGTAAAATATTTATTTATTTATAATTTTTAATTGAAAAAATAATTTTTTATAAAAGTCATATAAGTGTGTCGGAGAAGAAAAGACACATATAACAATATTATATACGTCTATTCGAGTAGCACAGACGCATAAAACTATTTTATATACGTTTGTTCGAGTAGGACAAACACATATAACAGACTTATATGTAAAGACAAACGTATATAATATTTTGACAGACGCATATAATAACATTATATGCGTCTGTTGTAATGTGACAGACTTATAAACATGTCATCTACCTACACATGCGTCTGTTAAATCGTCAACAGACGCGTTTATAACAGACGCGTTTATAACAAACGCGTTTATACATTTTATGCGTCTGTTTCACGTATAACAGACGCAAATAAGGTGACGCGTATGGCAGTTTTTGTACTAGTGCATACAGAGGTTTAAGAGAGCAAACCAAATTTATAGATAAGTATGAAAACGAAAAAGGTAGAGTTTACCATGTGCATATTAGTCATCAACTTGAAAATATATAAAAATTATATATTAGTATGCTATTGACAATAAAACGACACTCCCATTTTAATATTAAGGATTTTGGTTCAAGGTTTCATCACCAGCCTCAAAACTTAAGTTGCATATGAAAATACAAAATTACAATATAATTCAATATAATTTAAAGCATAAGCACATGGAACACGTTCAAATTGATATAAAGAGTATTCCAACAGCATCACAATATCAAAATTCAATCTCCAAACTACATTGATAATGTTAAGTAGCAGGTTCAGATTCTAAGAAATATATGGAGGATAATTACTAATTGGGAGGATTGACTTCAATGTTAAAAGTTGGAACAACACTGTCTTGCTGTAATGTGAAGCGCAAATTGTCATCCTCCTTTAAGTCAAGATCTTTGACAAATTTGCTCCATCCACGCGAAAATCTGGCAATTGTCCCGTTTAGCACTATTTTTATGTCCCAAACTCATTATTTATTTAATTATTTAAATAATTAAATAATTGGATAATGTGGGACCCACATGTGGGGCCCACAACTGGAGCCCACATGTGGGGCCCACTTTTCCATTATTTATTTATTTAATTATTTAAATAATTATCTATTAAATTATTAAATAATTGGATAGTGTGGGGCCTACATGTGGGGCCCACAGTGGAGCCCACACGTGGGGCCCACTTCTCCATTATTTATTTATTTAATTATTTAAATAATTATTTATTAAATAATTAAATAAATGGATAATGTGGGGCCCACATGGGGGGCCCACTTCTCATTTATTTATTTATTTAATTATGAATAATAATTATTTATTAAATAATTAAATAATTGGATAACGTGAGGCCCACATGTGGGGCCCACAAGTGGCGCCCACATGTGGGGACCACAAGTGGAGCCCACATGTGGGGCCCACATCTCCATTATTTATTTATTTAATTATTTAAATAATTATTTATTAAATAATTAAATAATTGGATAATGTGGGGCCCACATGTGGGGCCCACAAGTGGAGTCCACATGTGGGCCCCACTTCTCCATTATTTATTTATTTAATTATTTAAATAATTATTTATTAAATAATTAAATAATTGGATAATGTGGGGCCCACATGTGGGGCCCACTTCTCATTTATTTATTTATTAATTATTTATTTAATTATTTATTAAATAATTAAATAATTGGATAATGTGGGGCCCACATGTGGGGCCCACAAGTGGTGCCCACATGTGGGGCCCACTTCTCCATTATTTATTTATTTAATTATTTAAATAATTATTTATTAAATAATTAAATAATTGGATAATGTGTGGCCCACATATGGGGCCCACATATGGGGCCCAGATGTGGGGCCCACTTCTCATTTATTTATTTATTTACTTGTTTAAATAATTATTTATTAAATAATTAAATAATTGGATAACGTGGGACCCACATGTGGGGCCCACAAGTGGAACCCACATGTTGGGCCCACTTCTCCATTATTTATTTATTTAATTATTTAAATAATTATTTATTATATAATTAAATAATTGGATAATGTGCGGCCCATATGTGGGGCCCACTTCTCATTTATTTATTTATTTAATTATTTATTAAATAATTAAATAATTGGATAACGTGGGGCCCACATGTGGGGCCCACATGTTGGGCCCACTTCTCCATTATTTATTTATTTAATTATATAAATAATTATTTATTAAATAATTAAATAATTGGATAATGTGGGGCCCACATATGGGGCCCACATGTGGAGCCCACAAGTAAGGCCCACTTCTGCATTATTTATTTATTTAATTATAATTTATTTAATTATTTAAATTATTATTTATTAAATAATTAAATAATTGGATAATGTGGGGCCTACATGTGGGGCCCACAAGTGGAGCCCCCTTCTCCATTATTTATTTATTTAATTATTATTTATTTAATTTTTTAATTAATTATTTATTAAATAATTAAATAATTAATTATTTAATGACATGGCGGTGCACACGTGGCTGGGTTGAGCAAATGTAACAGTAGCGTTGTAACAGAAAAGTTAACGTAACGCTTTGCTGACGTGGCAGTGCTACGTGGCAGTGTGGGCCCACTAGTGTGGGCCCACATGCGTGGTCCACCTGTTAGTGTGGGACCAACTTTTGCTGACGTGTATACTGGTGGGGCCCAAAAAAATAATAAATAAATTAAATATTATTATAATGATAAAGCAAAGCGTTACGTCATGTCAGCACTATTGTAACACTAGTTTTCTACTACAACACAAGCCCTCTAACGTAACAGTAACTTTACATGTAAAGTAACGCTATTTCGTTAGTGTTATAATAGGTCAAAAAAGTCTGTCTAATGTAACGCAAAACAGGCATTACATTAGAAAAGTGTCTTATTTGCCCATCTATGGCGTAGTGGTTCCAAGCTAAACAAATTGAACTGGTTCCCACATTATTTGAAAAATTGTCACTCAAAGACCTTAATGAGAATCTGACATACGATCACCTCAAGGTATTGCATTTATATAATATTCAGAAATGGCATTTTTTATATGTTTGATTTTGTTGTTAAATATTACATTTTCATCGTACCACAGAAAATAATTTGTTGCACCTTTAAGATCATTAAGGTCGATGAGGAAACAAATTGGTGGTTTTATAGCTGTAACAAATGTCTCCACGAGGTTGAGCTAATTGGAACAGTATTCAAATGTACCAAATGTCCTCGAAACATTCCCGTGTCTCCGAAGAGGTAACCTAACTATTTCAATTTATTGGAAATATTTGTATGCTTGATACTGTTAATTAAAGCCTTTAAAAAATAGCTAACTATTTTCTCAAGGTTCCGTATCATGGTCCTTGCCGAGGATGAGACATTTGCCTGTAATATTTTTTTGAATGATCGAATTTCTACAAGAGTTCTTGGAACAAGTGCTGCAAAGGTGGTTTCTGATTACGATAAGGTAAATAACTATTGAAATAAAATAGCTGCAGCGTCACCATGTTATACCATATATGCATTCTTATTTTCTACAACTGTGCTAATTTCAGTTGAGCTCGGTCTGACAAAATTAAACGTTGTTGAGGATAATAACATCTTTTATGCTGATGATTTATATGAACCAACGATGAACACTCCAACTCCTTCTGAATCTCCAATTTTGTCCGAAGATTATTCCATCAACATGGGTTTTGAAGTTAGATTATAATGTGGTTATGTTACATTTGAGTTCTCTTTAGTATTCTATGCTGAATACTAATATTTGCAGACTTTCTTATTAAAATGTCTTTGCATGTATAGTACTCTGAAGGTGATGACGGTAATGGTACTCCAGGCTCTGCCAAAAAAATTAAGAAGGTATTGACAATAACTAGCATCCTATGTTAGACATCCTATTTACTTATATACCAAAGTGCTTTTCGCTGACTAGGAATTGTCCTTATTCATCACTCTAAAACTATGTCCACCTAATTTAATTAATGAATATGTCACTTTTGCTTGCAGGAAGGTTGATAGAATGCTTCAACTTTGAGTATTTTCCAGAGCTTTCATCTTGCTTATGGCTGAATGATTTTTTATAGTTATTGTCCACGTGACATTATTTGCAATTTCGATTGCTTAACAATGTTTTTACTCTGTTTTCAACATTTGTTATCTATGTATTTGATTTTTAATCCTTCATAACTGTGATCAGCATCATCACACATAAATAAAAGTTTGGTTTACAATATTTAAATATTACCTTGATCATCTACGTTTAATGAAGCATGGTTGAAGCACTACTTTTATTAAAAAGTAGTGCTTATTTATCAAGGACCCTGTCGTACATCATTTAATTTGACAATCAATGTCCTTTATGGACATAAGATTTTATAATGGAAAGAAATGTTTCATTTCAAATTGTATAGCGAAAATATCATTTTTTCAAGAGAAGACAAGTTCTTAAATTTGACTCAAAAAATTCATGATGAGCAGCCTTAAATTCAAAATAAAGTGTCAGACTATATATTTTAAATTCCCCGCAGTACTCAATATTGAAATTTACCAAATGTAACTACTTTCCATCTCATTATACAAGTTTTCACGATATTTCCCGTGAATAACCTCAAAATATGCTCCTTAATTTTGATATAATATGTGTATTGTTTGTGATTTGTAGAGTATACCACAACCTATAAAAATTATCCTAACTGCCTACAATCAAGATGACAATATCTTCCTTTAAAATTGGTGTTATTGAGTATCTTTCCCATATTCAAAATCGATCCTATTCTACTTAGACGGCACTATATATTCAGTAACTTTTATAGTTGTTCTACACTAAAATTGTTGAAGAACATACAGGTTTGTACACATATTTCTCTTCAATTTTAACAAAAAATACTATACATAATACATTAATCTTATAAACATTTATCATCTTTCAGCCAGGTATGGATGACCATCAACATTTGTCCGATCTGAATGATACTCAAATTGCATGGACGTTGAAAGTTAGGGTGACAAGAATGTGGAGGTCACTGAATGGTCATGGAGAGGTCTCGAGGCACAATCTTATTTTACTCGACAGTGAGGTGTGATTGCTTTTAATCTATTGTAAGTAATTGAGTTCACCGCGTTTCTATTTTTCATATTTATTATTCATGCATATACTCTCTTTATATTATAGAATACGCACATGGTTGCAGTTGTTTCACCTGCTATTTGAAATCAATTTGCCGGACTTTTGATTCCAGGAACCTTATACCGTATAAGGAACATAGGTATCATGCTTGCAACTAGTTTGTACAGGCTTGTGCGTAACACAAACTGCATACGGTTCCTACCCATCACTATTGTGGATATAGTTCCAGTAGATACTCTAATGATTCCACGACACAAGTTTGAATTGACTCCCCTGCCTGCTATTTCCGACGCTCTTTTGAATTCGAATTATGATGAGATGTCTGTTTACTCCACGGATATTGAATTTTAAATGTCGACAATCAAGATTTCTAAAGTTATAAATGTTAGTAATTTACAATGTCAAAATAGATGTTATCGGTGTTGTCGAAGACATGAAACCAAAGCGAACAATCCTGAGCAGATTTGGTTCAAGGGATATGATCCGCTTCAGACTAAGTGATGGAGAGTAAGATATTCCGTATTCTGGCCCTTATAATACAGATTTGTACAATCATAACTGTTTAGTTTACCACATCTTTACTTTGATTTCAGGACATCGCACCGTGTTTATTTTGTGGGTAATTTTCCTCCGAATATAGATTCTTTATACCAGGATATACGAACAGAAAGGAAAATTGTCATCCTTGCATATGTCCGCATCAACGTTTACCAAGGTTTAATTCTTGCTTTCCTGCATGTACTAATTGTTTTTGAAAAAATCAACAGTCTGACTCTCAAATTCCATTTAAAGCATTCCTAAAGTATTCTATTTTTTCTATTTGAAAAAAGGTATAATTCGCATAGGTAATTTTCCCTCAACAAGTATCTTCATCAATATTGATTATCCCGAGGTCGTCACTTTGAGACAGACGTATGCACATTAAATCAACTCACATTTAAATTATTATATAATTTAAGATTCATACTCTAACTTTTTTTTTCTTTTATCATGTAGGTTAGTGAATTTCGACAACTGATGCATTAAAGATATATTGCAGCTGGAGCATTTTATTATATTTATTAGTTTATGATATTTAACTAAATAAAATTTTATCGATATTCGGAATAAGCGTGCAAATTGTTCTACCACATATATTATAATTTGTTATTCAACGTGTATGTTTCTCATATTTTTGGATTTTTAAATTATCTATTTAAATCTTTTGGTTGAATTACGCCGCAATTATCTTATGTAATATTTAACGTAATACTTCTCTGTTCGGACTAAGATATTATGATATTTAATACATGCACGAAATATTTACCATATTCTAAATACTGTCACACTTTATCTAAGTAATCCAGTACTAAGATTACAATTTTTACTTTTCTGTAGTCGTAGAAATTGTACAAGTTATCTATATTAAAAATATACAATATTGATTGCAAATATATAATTACTAAGTCCTCAATCAACCTTAAGAATAATGTCATTGCAACAAGAGAGCTTTTCCATTGTTCAGCCAATAAGATCCATAATATAAATACATCATATTAAAATTGGAAAGTGTTTTAAAATCATATCACATCCAATAATCTAAATAGCTAAAAAACCAAATTTCAAAGATAACAAACCATAATATTAATACATCATGTACCAGACATAAATATATTGATCACATTGATCCAACATGAAATGTAGTGTAGATTAAACAAACTATTCGATAACTATATCGAATATTAAATCTTCTTGCTGAAAAGTAAAAGTAAGTTATCGTCTATTTGTAGCTCATTATCAGTAGCAAATTGGTTCCATCCAGTAGAGAATCGAGGTTATCCAGCAGAAAACACTATCTTAACATTTCAGGTTAAAAGCCCCATCCTAAAAGTTACAATTTCACCACTTATCCATGTCCTGCCATTCGGCTGTACTGCTGCTGGGATTACTGAAAGATGATATGTCTTTGTTATATCAATTAACCACAAAATGAGTAAAATTTATATTGTATTTGCAAAAAAAGTCTATGTAAATTGATCGAGTAATGTAACAATACCGCTCCGTGACATGTGTTGTTCACATTTGAAGCAGTCATTGTGGCGGTGAACTCCATTCCCAGGAGTTGATCATTTTCCTGATCACTTATATTATTGTCTGCATAATCATCAGTTACGTCTTCAACATCCATACCCAAGTTGTCTTCTACTTGCTGAATTTCTTCTTCAGGAACTTCTGCAGCATGATCAGTGTCAACTGTAATATTCATATGAACAATTTCTTCTAATTCCTCAATTCCACTTGGAAGCTGTTCATTAATATCTACAGAGAAGTAGCAAAAGGTATTAATATTATTATCGTGGTCACACGCGTTTCCATTATTACCGTTTGACTGCATAGCTTCATTAATCACCATACAAATAAAATGGTATGTAGTATTTAAAGTAGTACCATTTCTTGAAGAACAGCTGACCAGAAGTTTTTCATTTTTTGAACTATCAAAAATGATAGTTTCAAACTTCCCAGATCCTCTGTAGGTAAGCAACATGAAATCCTTCCTCTCGAACATTTTATCATTTACTAGCGCCAGTATAGCAGAAATCTTCCCTGTGGATTGAGAGTACTGACAATTGTATATCTTTCCATTCTGCAAGATCAATTGTACTTTTGTAGGAATCAACTTTCCAAAAGAGTTATGAAATTTTTCTGGTATGGCCTTCCATAAGCATAATAAGTATCGATAAATGACAAAATTACTATTAATAGAGAAATAGATACATATCATAGTGTGGGAAAGTAAGAATTGCTTAATTAAAAGCTTACTATTACTCCAGAGTCTATTGCACCGCCAATACCGAATATCATGAATTTGCAACCAATCCCAGTTATTATATCTGTAAATTAATTGTTGGTATCCAAGTTCAGTCATAATGAATAATGAAATTTAAATTTATGTATCCTAAAACAAATACGTAAAAGCTTTGTAAAAATGTGTAATTACCTCTACAAGTTGAATGCGATTGGGAAACAACTCTTGCAGAATTATAATCCACTTCAATTGCATCAGGATTTAGTGCACATACCATAAATTGTCCGAGGCCCTCATGCGTGAAAATCAGAATTGTAGCCGAATACCGTCTAACTTCTTTCAGGATCCATGTAAGGTTAACAAAACTGTTTTCCTCCACTGAATACTTGACATGAATTTCACGACCACTTGGGAACCGAAGCTAGACATTTTTTGGTATCACACTTGCAAATGTTGTGGCCAACTTCTCTGGTAGTTTCTGTATAAATCAATTAAATTTTAAACACCAATTATTTTGATCCATATTCGCAGCAACCCTAAAATTTCACCCAAAGTTAAGATATGAAATGTATACAACATTAAATGAAAAACGTACCACTACATTTTGTGCATAGTTATCTGATTTAAGAATGACATAATTTTCAAGAATGATGTTTCCGCCAACAAGTTTCCTGCCCCAAAAAAATATTTGATGAGTTTCTACAGATGTACAATTTCCTTAATTCATAAATAATTTATATGTAGAAATCAAAAAATTTAACTCATGACAGTACCTCTATCAAGATCTTTACCATAAACTTCATGTTTATAGATGGCAAACATTCACGTTGTTCACATTATAAATATCATTATGCATTCTATACAAGACAATATAATCTCCAACTTCAAGTCCTGTGTCTGATGCAAAATCAGCCCATCCTTTCCAAAATTTGCAATGTCCTCCGATCCTCTCTACCTCGCATTTCCATTCCTTAGTAGTAAACCTCAGACTGACCGAGTTCCCATTTTTCAAGTTTTTGTAGAAATTCTCCGTTCCTGGCTTCAGTGTCTGATATATATACAAATAATTGGACAATTATACACCTTAAACCAACTGATATAAAAGTATGAATTTTAGCTGATATGAAAATAATTCCAAAATCTATCATACCAGATCTAGCGCATGTTCTTGCAAGTCTGTGCTATTTATGCAGATAAGGTAAGATTCACTTTTGTTCAGAATTGCATCATAAACTAACCAAGCAATAGATTTCTGAAACACAATGTTTCCATATAGGACACCGAATTCATCATGTTTCCATTCAGGTTTATTCTTCTTCCACTCATTTGGATGTATTGTCCGGTAGTTTATTTCAACTGTGTCTTCCTTATATATCTTCACATTAAAAACTCTGTCCCCATAATAATCAAAGTGAAAAAAGTTATATATCTTAATGCCATAGTACTCCATGAAACGAGAAAGACCACATATTTTACCGACTTCTGAATCATATCGAGCATGCCATATATGTGTTTTACAGTATATCTTCAAGTGATCTTGAATTCTTCTACCACAAAAACCTTTAAAATTCGGTGGCACTCTCTGAAGAAGTACCATTAAATCAAAATTTCAGAAGATTATAAAGAGATTAAAACTATATAAATGAAAGCTGTAAAATCTACACTTACAATTTGCCTGAAATCAGATTATAAAGAGATTAAAACTATATAAATGAAAGCTGTAAAATTTCAGAAGATTATAAAGAGATTAAAACTATATAACTTCCACATTTACTGCGAGAAAGCTACATATACTATCTTCATTGTTTATACAATTAGTATTATGTTAATGTACCTCAATAAAATAGTATACTGACTAAAGGTCAAATTTTTACCTAAATCTGCTACATTCTTTGTTGTAGAATCTGATGCTCTCTTCATCTGTAATTACATAATAAATTTATTCCAATAAATATAAATCATGAAATTTACTTAAAACCAAGATGGATGAGATACAGAGCAGAAATTTCACAAGAACACTACATGCATAAAATACAAAAATATTAGATTACATGAATCGAAACAAAACATGTTCTTAAATTCTATGCTGCATTAATAGATTAATTTTAGATATATATACATAAAACTCTATGAATCAAGCAATATAACTGTATACCAACAAATGATTCATAGCTCCATTCCATTTATATATATATATAAACTGTATGTAAACAATATAACTATAAAATCAAAATTGATTCATACCTCTATTGTAGACAACGAGTTGATTGTACCGAGAATGCTATTGCCTTCTTTGTGAAAGGAAGTTAGACTTCTTGCTTAATGGAAGTTGAGAATCCCAAATTAACGGCAGTTTGCGTTATATTGGTTTTTTTTAAGACAGGTATGTTGTATTTTTTTGGGTTTATAAAATCTCAAAGTCAGCGTTATTTGTGTTATTTGGGATTTTTTGTTTGCTTTTGTTTTTCTTCTCTCTTTCTCCTTATATTAAAAGGCCCATTCTGTAAATTACATTAATATAATATATTTTTATATAAGGATGATTTTGAATTTTTTTTTATTTTTAAAACAATTCATGCAAAATATTGAACTATATATAGACATTACTTTATGTCTTTTCAAATTATCAATTAAATTATACTATAAGTTGGTTTTACTACACTAACTTTATTCACACTGTCTTCTCAAAACTTGAGAAAAAAATATGTTACGACACAAGAAGTAAGATACACTTTCCAGATTGGCTAAATCTTGAGAACTAAAAAATCAAAATTAAATGTCAGTAATTGATGATTAAATATAATGTATATTTTGAATTTCATACATTAACGAAATCTAAAAAAATTCAGTAAACTTAAAAGATAAAAGTTTTCTAACTACCTAGGATAGTACATATACAATGAGATATATCTTGGTTGTAGCACTTTTTGTTATTGATTATATGTCTAGACACAATAAAATAGAATGATGGATGTAACTAATGCTCTACAAACTATAACGAGTCTTCCAATACAGTTTTAGCAATAGGTGTAAGGAGAACTGCTTTTGGAGATATTGTCATGATAAACATTGATTTTATCTTTTTTTTCACAAATATTTAAAAAATATTTTTGGTAAAGTTAGATTAAATCAAAATATATGTTGAAAAATATGTAATTCCCAAAGAAGATACAAATAATTAGTATCTTCAAGATGATTTTTTTTACAAATAAATTTATATTACTATGTCTTGTAATTAGTTGACAGTTCAGAAAAATAAGTTAAGATTTTTTGTTCTGTGAAATTTAAATTTGGAAATTGAATTATGATGACGCCAAGATTTAATATTGTTTTATTTTATTTTTGTTGCGAAAATATTGATAAATATTAATATTACGGGAATAAGTAATTTGAAGAATAAATATTGAAAGACAAATATTGTGTATAATTACTTTCTTCCATCTTTACATTAATTTATTATATGATTATTTTTAGTTTATATTCTTCAATGATTTATACGATCTTTTATAAGAAAAATATGTTTTTGGGAATAAGTACATAAAATCAATATATTTATATTTTATTCCTCGGGATATGTAAAATTTATTAAACATAAAAGGAAGATGAAAAGATAACAATCTTTTGTCCAAAACAACTGCAGATCATCATTATTAATTAAGTCCATGCGCATTCCCTTTCTCTTAAACTCAAAAGTAACAGGTTAACTACATTTTCGAGCAAAGCTTTCTCAAATGGCTGATCCAACAATTTTAATGTTTCACTAGAGTTGATCATACTTATTTTTTCTCACCTCATTTTCAAGACAGAAAGCTTCAGTTTGTTCGTGAAGCTTTTGTTGGTATGGGAGTGTAAACAACCAAAAAAACATATCAAGTATGTCCTTGAAGCTCTTGACTGGGATAAGCTATATGACTTTCATCAGCATCAGATGGAAGTTACACGTGACCAGTTCTACGGCTTCGTTTCTTATTGTGTTAGACACGATGTTCATCAGGCAAGCTTTTTTTAACTCATCTCTCAGACTGTTGTAGAGGAATAATGTTGATTTTAATCTTGAGGTTTTATCAGTACTATCTTCTAAATATTTCCCATCCAGATTTGCTTACATTTTCTTTAAGGCATTATTTAGACCAGCTGAATTAGATAGTACTGCTGCTGAAATGTATATAATAGTCACCAATACTGACATGAGAGTAAGAGTGAAAGAGATTATTACTCTGCTCTCTGACATGCACGGTAACATTGCTGGAAATGATGTTCTGCTACCAGTAAACAAATTATGTCCAAATGCAAGGAGTGTTAAATCGTTCCACCTGGAAGATGGACCTCCGTTTGAGATAGACTTGTGGAATTCACTTTGCACTGGAGCTGTCCAAGGACACTATCAGGAAGAAGGCGACTTATGGCCAGAGGGTTTGAAGATGGCGCATATTTAGAACTCAAAATGTCACAAATGCACTCTTCAACTGATGCTTTTCAAGATTTTACTTTATGCTATGAATTATTAAATTTAAGTAATGTATTTGTGTAAACTTCAATTGTTCTTATGTAACTGGAATTTAAATCCATGAATCTACATGCGCCATCTTCTATAACCTTATTTTGTTTACAAGATTCTTGATGTGTTGTGCATTCATAGCTTATAGTTGGGTTTTGGAGTTAATAAATCTTTCATAAATGTGTCAAATAATGACAATGCTATCAATGTCTGCGTTGTTTAAAATTATAGGTTACAAAGGTTGATTTGGTTCTTCCTGAAAGGTGTCTTAAAAGGGTACTTAATTGACAGCTATCCTCAAAACTAACTTTAGAAGGTGCTTTCAATTAAGAAGCTCTCTTAATTTATGTTGTAAAAGGTGAAAACAAATTCAGATTTGTAGTCATTTTCCAAGGAATTAGACCTATGCCATACCCTCTGTCTAACACATTTTCAGATGAACCAAATATAAGAGTTTCATTTGGTTTTAATTTTTCCCAATAATGTTTTTCAGTCGCATGACTGTTTTAATTCGTTTCCGTGTCTTGCAGGTGAATGTGTTTGACTCATGAAGAGGTTTACTAACTAATTCTAATTAACTTGCCTCAATTGACATAGTGAAGCAGTATAGTGTTGGTAAGAAAGTTACTTCCGAGTACAAGGCGTGGTTAGAACTTAAACCGATAGTGCACATGGTAAACTAACAGCACTACAGTGTTGTTGTAACATGTTGTATAAATTTTGAAACCACAGATCTGAACTATGAGCCGCGACATCAGTTATAATGTAAGTTTTTTTTGAACATTGCCATTATTTTGCTTGAATTCATTACTTTGATATATATATATAGTTTTCTGAATTTATATATTTTCTGATCACAATTTACAATCACATAAACAACTGCATGTTTGAAATTTTGATAAATAAAGTTTGTGCTAAACTAATTATTTACTTTGTATTGAAGAAAGTTATTTAATTCCTGAAAAAGAAATTCAATCATAATTACTAATTCATAAACTATTAAAACATGTTTTGTTTTATTTCTAATAAAAACAGTTAATTGATAAACTTTTAGTAGTACTAATAATAGATATTATTCTATTAAGCTTTTAATTGGAAAAGTTTCAATGTAACTGTATATGTATCTGAATTTACCTTAGCTTTCATCATATGTAGTTGAATTTTACATAATATAATCTTCTACAATATATAATTTTACATTGCCCATGAACAATGTATTTTAGAATTGTTTTTCTAATGGAATATTAAACATTGAATTGATTAGATCATGTGTGAAGAAAATACTATTATTTCTATAATTTCTTCAACATAATAATTATCTTTAGGGCACATAATTATGATGACTATTGCGATCTAAACTTTTCCAATAAATTTAGTTATTTTAAATCCCACAACTTTTTGGAATAGACAAATCTCCTCAACTCTTATATCATTTTTTTAAATATCTAAAACTCTTCAACTATTTGGAGCAGACACATCTATTGAATTCTTTTTTTTATATACTACAAACAATCATTTAATAATATCTCATATAATCAAATTAAACCCATAAACAGTTAACTTTTATTTTATACATTTGGGTAGAATGGAACATGTTGAGCGTGTATGGCAATTTCCTCCTAATTGTTGGGTGAAGATCAATGTCCATAGTGAGTATATCCAGAATGCTCCCGAAGGCGATAATTGAAATGGTATTGGTGTTGTTGTAAAAGATGCAGGAGGTCATCTTCTCAGACTTAGTTATGGCATAATTCCAGGACTCACAAATTTGAATAGTGCATTATGGGCTATTTTATTAGGTATGCGCCGTGCATTCCAGGATTCTTACGAATGGGTTATCATTGAAACCGACAATATACAAGCATACCGAGAATGCAAATATTACAAAGAAGAAGGGATTACACCACATTCCAGACAGACTTTTAGACTTATTTTTTCAAGGCTGAGTGATAAGAACATCCGTTATGAACTTAATTTGGTTCATCCTAATAGGAATGCAGTTGCACGTCTTTTGGCAACACTTGGAAGACATGAATCTCATGACCTTCGAACATTTAATAGGCCTGTTGCAGATATACAAAATTTCCTAAACATGGATTTAGGTATTGGGCCACAGCAAGCAAGATTTCGGGACTTTGAAGTTAATGATCCCGGACCACCAAATGATGGTCAGGTTGTGCAAGTTTAAAATTCTTTCAATGTATGTGAATGTGATATATGTCTATCATGTAAGGAAGACATATTTGTATATAGAATAAACTGCATTTTTAATTATTGTTCAATGTATATATATGTTTTTAAACATCTACTGTAAACATAACATGACAATAATCCAACATAAACAATCAATCATATTTGTAATTATTGTATAAAAACATTTATTACTATCCCCCAAGTAGAGAAAGTAGAATACATCATCACAACATATCGACTATAACATAATTTATATATTTTGAGCATAATCATCTAATAATATGCGAAGCTTTCCACTTTCTTCACTCAACATATCAGCACGAGCATTCAAAGTATTAAGATGCTCTTTCCATCCATCACCAAACTTTTTAAATGCACTTACCATTTCTTCTGTGTTCTGTTTGAATTTGTTCTCATGACCATGTAGAGATGTGGACGTATCACCTAGGAATCTGTGTGAATCCACTGTATAAGAATGTGGAATTTCAGTACTACTTTGTGATGACTCTCCATGTTTTTCAGAGTACTCTCTATTTCGATGTGAAAGATCGAAACTGAGTCCATTAAATTTGTAATATAAAGTAATATAAATCATAAAAATAGATAAACATTTGAATATTACTTGAATCGTTCTTCAAGGCCAATAGAACGAGCAAACAATTCAGATTGCCTATTTTCCATTGTAGCATACATCTCTGAGTAGAAAATCTTTGTTTCTTCCATGTCATTATTGAATTCTGCGCACGCTATAGCCAAATTTTGCAACTCTTGCTCCGCGACATTCTTTATGCCTGATCATCTGTTCCTCTTCTCACTTCTTGAAGTCATTTTTTAATCTATAATATACATCTAAATTTTAAAAACACCCAAAGGTATATATACATATCAGTATTGCTAGTTGTTTTTCGCAGTTATTTTCTGATAAATTTAACAGTTACCATGATCTGGAACAATCGAATGGTAGTTAACAATTTGATGTGTCCTTAAGGAATGTGCTGATTAGGTCCTCATTATGAGAAGATACTTTTAAAAAGGTTTACAAAAAACTATTTTATATGTGGTGCATACTGTGCATATTCACATACTCATTCTTTTCTTCATGTTTGGAGATCGTCACTTCTACTGCAAGAGGAAGAGAATCAGGATCATTACATTGTTTTGGATTAATCATGCATCAGCCTATGAGTGCAACGTTCTGATATCCCTGAAGTCTATCCGCACTTAATTTCTGATATAAGTTCTGACGCCTTAAGTTCTGATAACTTCCTGTCTTCAGTAAGTTTTGATTTTCAGTTAAGTTATGATTTGTGATGTCATGTCTAATCTGATTTGTTTTGTTTCAGAACTTATTATCAGAATATCAGAACTTAACTGGAAATCAGAACTTACCGAAGACAGGAAGTTATCAGAACTTAAGGAGTTAGAACTAATATCAGAACTTAAGTGCGGATACACTTCAGGGATGAAAAATGGCTGATTTACAGGAGATGATCTGGAATAAACAAAAGAAGATATGCTTGGAGAGTTGGACAGCTAAATGAATTATATCCATTAAACAAAAGAAGATGTTTATCTTGCTTACTCGTGCATCAACCTATGAATGCGGCTAAGTGTATGCATCAAAGTTTTTCAGAGTTAGTAATATAATTAACATGTGAATATGCATCATATTATATACATGCTACTATTTTTTACAATTATCTATTATGGTTGGATCAATTTTATTGTGGAAATTAAATTTAAATACTATCCGTTTTAATCTTTAGTAGCATTACATCATGAATTGTAGTGGATGTTTTAACATTAATCACATTTTTGTACTTCTTGAACATGTCTGCCCGTACAATTTTCAAATTAGATAGAACATTAAGAGGGATGAATTTTCACTTTATATGTACTAATCATATATTCTCACAGACAAATTTGATGCATTTGCAAAAAGAATATCCATATGTTGTAGTTTGACAATGTGTGTGATGTACTTAACATTAAATTCAATTTTCTAACTTTATAGCTACTATGATTTACCTAAAAAATATATGTGCCAACTAAAGAAAATTTTAAAAAAGATGTAGCAATCTCTTGAGATCGAATTTCAAGAGATTATGATTTTCAAAAAAAAAGTCTGTACGTTACAATATGCAAATCATTGCAATTACAGAGGTTTATGAGAGCAAACCAAATTTATAGATAAGTATGAAAATGAAAAAGGTAGAGTTTACCATGTGCATATTAGTCATCAACTTGAAAATATATAAAAATTATATATTAGTATGCTATTGACAATAAAACGGCACTCCCATTTTAATATTAAGGATTTTGGTTCAAGGTTTCATCACCAGCCTCAAAACTTAAGTTTCATATAAAAATACAAAATTACAATATAATTCAAAATAATTTAAAGCATAAGCATATGGAACACGTTCAAATTGATATAAAGAGTATTCCAACAGCATCACAATATCAAAATTGAATCTCCAAACTACATTGATAATGTTAAGTAGCAGGTTCAGATTCTAAGAAATATATGGAGGATAATTACTAATTGGGAGGATTGACTTCAATGTTAAAAGTTGGAACAACACTGTCTTGCTGTAATGTGAAGCGCAAATTGTCATCCTCCTTTAAGTCCCAAACTCATTGGCCAGTTCTGAACTTCACCATGTCTTCGCTTTTCCACATTTGATCTCGGAATCTTATAGTTCTAGGAATGTGTTGCACAATAGTTGAATATATTAGCATAATTTGATAAGTCTATTCCTGAACATAATACAACAAGGTATTCGAAATAGTTATATTATACTCTTATATATTATTATTTACCGCTCCATGACATTTAGAGTTAAATAGACTTCCAGCCAATAATTTAGACAACTGGAGATTCATTCCAACTTGCGCATCATGTGGATTGTTGTTTTCTATCAACTGCATATTCTGTATTCCAGCATTGTCCTGTGCAGGTTATCATATCCTTCCACCTCCATCTCAGTTGACAGATCCATAATTTCAACATTTTATTCTAAGTACGGATATAAGACAATATTGATTTCAAGACCACTGCTTATGTAAAAGGACCCTGCAAATTAAATAAGGAAACAAAACATATGGCATACCAATTCCAGGAGGTGAATCTGTAACATTATCCATAATTCCACAGCAGAAAGTAATCGGAGGAAAAAAGTTGGCACTAAGCTTTCTCCTCCGATCTCCTTCACACATAAAAATTCTTCCACAAAACTCACCATTCCCACCAAAACTAAATAATATCATATCATTCTCCACCAGACCAAAATACTTAATCAGTTGTTTTAGCCCATAAAGTATTCTAAATTTAGCATCGTATCTCAAATCCCACAGAATCCCATTGATTATAATATGTTCAACACCAAGGAGATGCTTTTCAGTCTCCTGGCCTAAAAACCTTGGGATTGTCTGTTACAATGTTAAAACATAAAAGAATTATTGATCATTTACTAATAACATACAAAAATATGGGTAAAAAACAATAGGTTACTCACAATATATCCAAGCTTCAAAGGAGCCTAAAAAAAATCTTATAAAATGATCTTCTTCCATTTCTATCCCCTGTTCGTTAATTATCAAATTTAAATTTATTACTAAATTTATTTAAATCTTCTAGATATTAAAAGATTGATCTTTCAAATAAAGTACCTTTGTCTTTGAATGCTGCAAAAAATATGATCAAGGATTTAGGCTTACACTATGAAAAAATACATGCATGCCGAAATAATTGCATGTTGTACTAGGGAGAAAATAAAGACAAAGAAAAATGCGACAATTGTGGTGTTTCTAGGTGGGTGTTACCGGAAAAAAAGGCAATGATGCTAGTGATCCGGGGCAGGTTATACACAAAGTGCCAGCTAATGTGATGAGGTACTTCCCTCTAAAGCCGAGATTGCAGAGGCTATACATGTGCAAGGAATATTTGAAACTAATGAAATGGCACGATGTGGGACGTCAACAGGATGGAAAAGTAAGACATCCGGCTGATACAAAGGCTTGGAAGACGATAGATGCTGACTATCCTGATTTTTCATTAGAAAATCGGAATGTTAGTTTAGGAGTAGCCTCAGATGGATTCAACCCCTATCGTTCAATGAATCTAAGTCACGGTACCTGGCCAATTGTATTGGTCAATTACAACCTCCCACCTTGGCTTTGCATGAAACAAGAAAATCTAATTCTTTCGACACTAATATCTGGTCCAGATTCACCAAAGAATAGTATTGATCTGTTCATGCAACCTTTAATTGCCGAGTTAAAAGAATTATGGGAAGTCGGCATTAATACTTATGATGCCTTGGCTGATGAAGATATTAATTTACGTGCTAGAGTGCTATGGACTATTAGCGATTTCCCGGGATATGCTATGTTGTCCGGCTGGAGTACAAAATGCAAACTAGGGTGTCCTGTCTGCCATTATGAAACTTCATCACTTTATTTGAAGCATAGCAAGAAAATGTGCTATATGAACCACCGAAAGTTTCTTCCTTCTGCACACAAGTGGAGAATGGATACTAAAAGATTTAATGGCGCAATTGAAATGGGGCAGTGTCCTTCAGTTTTAACGGGAACTGACATTGAAGAGTTGTTGTCTGGGTATGTAAACCAATTCGGCCTGCACAACAAAAAGGCAAAGAGTAAAACTGAGGGCCCTTTTAAAAAGAAGTCAATTTTTTTTGATTTACCTTATTGGAAGCATAATCCACTTCGACATAACCTTGATGCCATGCACATAGAAAAAAATGTTTGCGATAACATATTGGGAACTTTACTCAATATAAGTGGCAAGACAAAAGATCATGGTGCCGCTCGTAAAGATTTACAAGAAATGGGAATTAGAAAACCCCTTCATCCTGTTCTATCAGAAGATGGAGCACACCATGAAATACGAGCAGCAATCTTTGACTTGTCGAACAAAGAGAAGGAGATCTTTTATTCAGTGTTGGAAAACACTAAACTGTCGTACGGTTGTGCCTCCAATATAGGGCGATATGTGCACACAAAGGAGAGGAAAGTAGTGGGGTATAAGAGCCATGATGCTCATTTCATACTCCACTACTTGTTGCAGTTTGCCATAAAATAAACTACAAAGTCTGAGGTTGCAGTACCTTTGATGAAATTGAGTGCCTGCCTTAGAGCTCTATGGAGCAAGGTTATCGATTTGGAGGAGCTTGAGAAGTTGGAAACTGAAATCGTCGAGGTACTTTGCCAATTTGAGATGATTTTTCCATCAGCTTTCTTCGACATAATGGTGCACTTGCTTGTTCATCTAACTAGAGAAGTTAGACTTGGGGGACCTCAGCACCTTCGAAACATGTTCCCAATAGAGCGTTATCTTGCAAAATTGAAATCATACATTCATAATAGAAGTAAGCCGGAAGGTTCTATTGCAGAAGGGTACATAGCTGAAGAATGTGTAACATTTTGTTCAAGATTTTTGGCTGCTGATGAAACAACAAAAAACTAAATGTGCTCAACAGTTTTCGAAAGAGGGCCAACACAAGCTGAATATCATATCGGAACGAGAAGGAATAAAGATGGAACTATTATTCATTTGGAAGATGTTGATTGAAAGGCAAGTCATCGCTATGTTTTGTTCAATACTGGTAACAAAGAAGTAGAGAGGCTCCTCGAGTAAGTTTAATAAGCTCTAACGTAAATAATTTTAATTCATAATTCAAGAACTTTTTCTTTTCTGCACTGTTTTAACTTAGTATAATTTTAGGGAACATCAAGCCTTGGTGGACAGCCACGAAAATACGAACAGATACAAGAGGGCACGAAGACACACGGCAGAATTCTGGGACTGGTTACGAGAAGAGGTTGGGAAAATGGTGGAGGTTTTATCTGACTTGGGGGTGTTTGCATTGGGGCCTAATCGAACAGCTAGAAGGTTATGTTGTTAATGGCTATCGATTCCACACAAGTGATAGAGATTCTCGATGCACAACACAAAACAGTGGTGTATATTTGACTGCACAAACAACTAGTTTCTCTATTTCTAAAGATGAGAACCCTATAGTTGGGGATGTCAGCTACTACGGATCGATAGAAGATATCATAGAACTTGATTACAGGGGATTATTTACAGTTGTCCTATTTAAGTGTCGTTGGTACCAACAACAAAAAGATCCACACGGTCACATTCGGGTAAATTTCAATAGGTTATGCCATAAATCTGATCCTCGTGTCCTGGCCAAACAAGTGCAACAAGTTTTTTATATGGAAGACCCAATTGAAAAGAATGTACATTACGTAATTAAGAAACTACCATGGGAGTGGTGTGATAATGGAAACGTGGATGCACATGAAGATGTCAATGATACTGATCTCCGTGAGACTGAATTTGTTTGTGGACTTCAAACTCATGTTGATGAAATGAGTTGGTGCAGAGATGATATCCCGACAACAAGAGTTCCCATTCCCGATAAATGAAGCAACCAAACTGCTAAACATTTATAAGTTTAAAATTAATCACAGCAGTGAACTTCATTTTGTATTTTCTCTGTGTTTGGACTATTTAGATGTAATTGAATATCTTAATTTATTTCTTCCATGAATTCTTCAATGAAATCCAACTTTGTAGTTTAATTTTTTTGTCGTCGTCGTCTGATTTGTAGTTTATATTTATTGTCTTGGTAAGTTCAGCATGCCCTTGTTATATTTCGTAGTGTTGGGATTAAATCTCCTTACTGTAATTTAGTTGATTCAGTAGATGCATATGATAACTATTTTTTCTTATTTTTATAATTTTGTATGTTAGCTGCAAATATCCTACACGTGTAATAAAAACAAATATAGGATATGAAGTAGATGCTTAATAACTTTTTGTGATCGAAATTGTGTTTGTTGCATTTGTGTCGAGTGCCAATTCATGAATATTTTGTTGTTTATTATTTGATCTAATATGTGTTTACCAATTAGTTCGAGATATGTGTTTATGGCATACTAGGATTTGGCAAAGATACATTTGAAATATTTTTGTGTAATGGTCAGCCATTGACATCTCTTTGAACTCTGTGCAGGATGGCAGAAAAACACGTTAATATTAGATTGTACCACGGTGGGGAGTTTCAGAGGACAAGTTACTCTGGTGGAGATTGCTTGACTATTTATAATGTAGATGCTGATATGTGGGCTTATAATGATCTGATGGAGGAGGTGAAGGATCTCCTCAAAGTCAATGAAATCGGAAGAGTCTATGCAAAAGAAGGAAAACATGATGGTTGAAAGCTGTTGAGGACTGACTTGGACATCATTCAAGAGATAGAAAAGTGCAACGATGGCGAAGAGGTCAAGCTTTATGTAAACACAGTTGTTGACCCTGCAATTGAGCCGTTGTGTGAGATGCAGCCACACGTGATTGTCAGGCCGAGGAAAAGCCTGTTTGAAGGTATGCCTATTGCTGATAAATAATTAGGTCCCCATTAAGTACACATCTCTATCTATTTCTGTATCTCTTTATATATGCATAATGGGACTTGGATGTCCATATTAGTTGAAGATAATTCTTTGACTTGGATTTTTTTCTTGCATAAATACAGTTTCACCGAAGAAAATACAAAAACGGAAATATATTACCACACATGAACTCCAGCAGAAGCAGAACCCAAGGAAGATTGTTAAGAAGACACCTGAGCCCAGTCGGAGGTATGCGTTACGATCATCGCCAGCTTTGTTGCCTACTCAGCAAGATGCAACTGTTGGGCAAGGAAACGATAAAGGGTGTGCTAGAAGGAAACTGCAGTTACAAGATGATATTATTCTGGATAAAGAGGTATTTTTTTTTAATTTTCCTTCTTAAAAACATAAGTTATAATGATTATTATTGTGTTGTGTCAATTTAATCACTGACCTTGTCTTCATAAATTATTGTAGTTGCCCCCACCACCACTGACCGAAATCAAAAGAAAAAGACCCCGTACTTTGCAAAATAATGAGAAAATGAAAGAGCAACTACAAGGTGATGCACGCCAAGTAAGATGTCCCCTTGAACTTGCTATACCTGACATCGAGGTATCCTTGTCAATGTTTCTCTTTTTTTTCTTCTAACCTGGACTGTAACACTTGTAATATTCACTTAAACACTCCTTTCAAATTTTTAGAAAGAAAGTACAATGCATAGTTGAGCTACACTAATAACAGTGCTGATTTATAATTATTGCAGGTGCCCCCCACCCACCGCTACCAGCCTGTGAGCAAGAAAGAGTTAATCGAATGAAGGAAAATGATAGAAGGTTGGAAGAACTTGGGATCAAAAAATTAGTGATTGATTGGAGAGCTTGATCAGCAACAGTTATTGAGAAATCAAAAGAAAAAGACAAAGCCTCTCCGGATGATGATGATTATAATCCGGAAAGTGAGGACGAACATGATAGTGATGATTCATCTGAGGTATGGATTTCTTTTACAGTCTTCATTACTTTGGCCTTCCTTCCTTGTTTCTCAAGAGTGTAAATTGTGTTTTTTTATTAGTTTAAGACCTGATATTTTGTTTATCACTATATCAACTTTCCTATATATTTTGTTTTTATTTTATACTCTTTATTGCTTTGGCCTCACATTATATTTGCAATCCTAATAATTGTAGAGAACAAAGAATGGGAAGAAAAAGAACCATGTCCCCCTTTGACCAAGAACTCGTTCGCGAGCTAATGTCACCGCTGCAATAGAGAATGAACCATCGCAAGCTGGTAAAACATCTGACAAGGAAATGACCAGTAAATCTAAGCTCCTGAAACCAACATGTAGTAAAATCTTAAAATCCGCGAGCAATTCAGAATCACGTGGGTCTGTATATGCTTATTTAGCAATGCGGGAACGTCAAAAGTAGGGCATTCTTCCTCCAACAACTGAGAATGTGCACGCTTCTAATTCGGAAAATGTTGGTGAGGAAGACACTGAAGCAGGTACTTTTACTTTCTAAATATAACTACGCATGAATTATGCACACTAATTATTTATTGATGGAGAGGCAGTAATAATTTAATTAATTATTAAATTCGCAGTCATCTTTTTTTGTGTGTGCATGTACTATGAAGTACCAAAGCCCAAAAAATGGAGAGGAAGGACAAAACTGCTAACTGTTCATGCAAGGACACGTGATGAAAGACCGGTGATTTTTTTGAACAAACAAAATGTACCTGTTTGAAGAGACGGAAAAGTTACGAGAGAGCTGAGTAATTTTCTCGGAACAGCTGCAAAGGACAATGTCTCTCTTACTTATGTCAACTGGCGCCTGGTTCCTGAACAATTGAAGAAGAAAATGTGGGACTATACTCGGGTAAATTCTATTACCTAAACTTCAGTTTCATTTATTTTTCAATTAACCCCTTCATTTTATTGATCTTGAGTTTATTATATATTAGGACCATTATATTATTCCGAATGAAGCTCAGTCCTGGGTTTATGAGACAATTAATAGATGCTGGAGGACTTACAAGTCTCAGATGAAGCTAAAGCATTACACACAGCATGCCACTGATGATGAAAGGCTTGAACATAGGCCCAAGGAGATTCCGCTCGAGGATTTTAAATTGCTGATAAAGTATTGGGGAGATGAGTCGGTGAAGGTGCCTTCGTGCTTCTTTTTAATATGATTTTAATAATTTTAAAGATTCTCAAACTGGATTGTGCAATTTTTTTTTACAGGAATTAGCACATGATAACAAAGTAATCCAAGCTTCGGTAACTGACCCACACAATCAGGGTGCCAACAGTAGTGCATAAGTTGGAGAGAAGTTGGTATGATTCCTAAATTAACTAGTACATTTATGAATATTTCTCCTTTTATTTTGATATTATAATTACGGCCCCATGGTTAAGTTAAATTGGATTAAATTTTGATTATAGGATAAATTTATAATTTAATTAGATGGGGACATGTTCTTAAATCCAATTTTAAAATGGGACATGTTAGAACCCCCCCTTTTTTTAAATAATGTATTTGTCCTTGTCGATATCATCATTATAACTAGCAATTATTTAGTTGTCTGAGTAGTTATGATATTCAGATTATTACAAACCAATCCGCATTTATATAACTTTAAATAATTCACTATGAACAACCCGAAAAAACTAATAAAATAGTGCTCGCAGACACAATAATTTAGTTGTTCATGTCAAGTGCCATCAAACATTTTTGTGCTTTAATTCTTCAGAAATCAGATGCATGTCTATTTTTTGCTGGTATTTGCTTGAATTTAGATATTCAATTTCAACTGCATTAATATTGCCTTCATTGACTTCCTGTACACAATTGGATTGTGTCTACTGAATAGTAATGACTACCTAGTGGTTTGTTCATAAATCCTTTGATTGAATGTTAGTGCTTAGGCATTTTTTAAATAGTTGATGTGCAATTTTTCTTAAGTAAATCAATAGTTATCTGGTAACTTTAAGCTAGATAACCTTGTCTTTTTTCTTTTGTGCTCTATAACAGAAAAAGACTGATCCTAATCTCGCCTCGCCATCACAAGCTGAAATTTATTTGGAATCTCATGAACAAGATGGCCGAACATACAAGACTACGGCTGCTCCGCAAAAAAGAAACGTAAGGACTTTACTTTTTTTATGGAGGTTAAATGCGGCACGGTAGTTCAATTTGTCTATTTCTTTAAAATTAAGAGATAAAAAATGCTTTGCCAAGTATATTTTGTTGGTTCAATTTATTTGGTAAAACAAATAACATAAAAGACTTAGCGGAAATAAAAGGCTGTTAAGTATTAGTATAGGCCACCTTAATGCAAACCTTGTTAGTAGTTGTGTAGTTGTGTAGAACAATTCTATGGTAAAATTGATTAATATTTAACAACATTTTTCTTGTAGAGAAAGAACAAGAAAGCGATGGAATCATATTCGGCTCCTGCAGACACTTATTTGGAAGATTTGACTGCAAAGATCAGGGGAGAACTTGAGGCTGAACTGGAAGAAAAGGTTTCCAAGAAAGTGCAGGATAACTTGTCAGTTGTTCTCAAAAAGATCGCAGCAGCTAATCCAGGCTTGAATCTGGACATTGGAGAAGTTGATGCTAATATTTCAAGCGAGGATGATGAAAATGGTACACCAATGACTGTCGGGACTGCTGGGACTTCCAAGACTGCCCGGACTTCTTCTTAGATATTTCTCTTTACAAGCATTAACTTGAGTTAATAGTATGGACAATTATGTTATTTAGACTTTTGAATTGTTGGTTTATAACTTTTGGTACTCACTGTAATTGGTGGTGGATGGTGTTTATTTGGTTTGGTTGGAGTTGGAATTTGGGGATTGTTTGGTGTCCTTATTAGTATGATTTTGGTGGAGTGATGTAGTGAATCGTACTATAATTTTGGCGAAGTGGTTATTATGTTGGCGGAGTTAGTGTTCTGAATGCTATAAGACTAGTTTGTTGGGGAAATATGTTTTGGTATGGTTGAATTGTTATTTTGCTAATGGCAGTAATGTGTTTATCAAAACTACATTTCGAAATGTTATCTATTAGTGTTACAATAGCTATATTTATCACTGTTACAAAATCTAAATTTGTGTTTTTTTTGCCAAAATACAGTGTTACATTAGATTTGTTTACTGTTACGCCAGTAATAAAAGTGGGCCCACATGTGGGTCCCACATGGCATTGGGACCCACTTGATGACGTTACAATGGGCCCCCACTTGATGACGTGGTAGTGGGCCATACTTGATGACGTGGCAGTGGCCCCTTGATGACGTGGCAGCGGGCCCAATATGATGACGTGGCAGTGGTCCCACTGATTAGCCAATCCATGTGGTAGTCCACGTGGCATTGCTCGCCACGTGTCAGTGGGGTCCCTCTATATGACGTGGCTGCCTACGTGGCAATCCAGTCAGGTGGGTCCCACATGATTTTTTCAAATGCTAAGGTAACACTGAATTGCCATTACATTTGATTTATCTAGTGTTACTCTATCTCCCTAAGGTAATGTTTTTATTTATGTTACAGTTGATAATCAAAACATTACATTAGATAGCAATGGCAACATTTGCGGATGAAATAGTTATTTGGCGTTACAATAGGTCTATTGCAACATAAAACGGGCCTAAGGTGACGTAAAATGAGTGTCTTATTAGCCCATCTATGGCGTAGTGAACAATTTGTCTCCTTTCATTATATATCCTTCCTCAAACAACCTAAACATATTGAAGAAATTAATAAATAGAGCAAAACGTCGATAAGTTAATTTTAACTCTATATTTACATGTAATCTCTGCCTCATATCATTCAAAGATTCATCATCTAGATTTATATATAGATGAGTAGATGGTAATGTACCAATCTAAACAGAACCTGTATATGGGAATAAAGTTAATTGTTTAATCAGCAAGAATATAACTGTGTAATAGATTTGATTGCATAAGTACTTACTCATAAATGTAGTCACTTTTGTACTTGTTATAATAGCAATGATCGGCTTTTTGGGATTTCCAGCCATCTCGTTGTTGAAAGAAACAACAAGATCACCCCAAACAGTAACTTTATGGGCATTACTACAAAATAGGTTTAGATATCATATATGTTAATAATCTATTAACAACATGCAGTGTATATGCGTAATTACACTACTGATCAAATATACATATGCACATTACTTTGAATCACATATTCTAAACTTCACAATGTCCCTATCTCCGTATCGAGTATGAAGCTTGTTCAAACCTTCATACTCCTCCACAACTCCAATAATATATGTTTAACACAAAATTTATTTACACAATATTAAAGTAGGCTGTCTTATATTTGTAGGAGAATTATTCCATATGAGTTAATTACGATAATATCGAGTGAAAAGAGTGCATTACCAGACCCATTACAAATTCAGGCTACTGTTGAGGAAGACATTTATTTGCTTCTGCAAACAAATCTCCCAGGTCTAAAAACTCAAACTTTTACGAAGGGATCATGCCATCATCAGCAGTCCTCACAGTAGTGGAGCCTGTAAATCTGATGCAGAGGGTTGACTACAGAGGCTTCAAGTTTCCAACAGGATCTTTAACTGAAAACTGGTCAAAAACATAGACACCGCCTTCCACAATTTTCGTGCTGAATCCATTCCAAATGTTATGATAGGCAAAGGCATGAACATTGTTATCCTATATTTAGATAATTTAAATGACATAAATATATAATACTGGAAAAAATGATTGACAGCAAATAACGCAAAGATGAATAAATTTAAAACATACATAATCGTCAAGGAGAATAAAATTGTAGCCTTTTAATGAGTTCGTCTCTAAAGTCATGTTAGCCCACATCCTGGTAACCTTGACCTTAATTTTCCAGTTAGTGCTTGCCTTTTCGAGATTGGATAGACGATCAAATGATTCCATTGAAAAAGATCACTATAAGAAGAGCAAGAAAAAAGTTCATTCAAAAATTTAATAACAACTCAGCAGGTAAGATATTTTTACATTCAATATTCTAAGAACTGTATAAATCGCTTAAAGAATTGAAGATCTTACAAAATGGTTGAACTCTTGAGAGAAAAAAAGGATGATGCTTAGAAAATGACAAAACTCCTGTAAAAATGTTGAAAATATATTTAAACAGCATGACATTAGGGAGATACCAACAATTTAGCTCGAAATTGATAGTGCAAATCTATTCCATTAATTGAGAATTAGAGTAATATCTCGGTTTAATTTGCTGATAATTCTTAAGGTAAGTGTTTGATGTGATTATGACAACTAACCAACCTTATCGTTTGGGTTTTTGCCAACAGAAAAATGGAAAACTGAAATCCAATTCCTAATAAAATATGTACGGTATATAAACAATTAACACTACGCCATAGATGGGCAAATAAGACACTTTTCTAATGTATTGCCTGTTTTGCGTTACATTAGACAGACTTTTTTAACCTATTGTAACACTAACGAAATAGCGTTACTTTACATGTAAAGTTACTGTTACGTTAGAGGGCTTGTGTTGCAGTAGAAAGCTAGTGTTACAATAGTGCTGACTAGACGTAACGCTTTGCTTTATCATTATAATAATATTTAATTTATTTATTATTTTTTTGCCCCCCACCAGTGTACACATCAGCAAAAGTGGGTCCCACATGTGGGCCCCACTAAAACTTGTTCCAGAAAGTGGGTCCCACACTAACAGGTGGACCCCACATGTGGGCCCACACTGCCACATGGCACTGCCACGTCAGCAAAGCGTTACGTTAACTTTTCTGTTACAACGCTACTGTTACATTTGCTCAACCCTGCCATGTGTGCACCGCCACGTCATTAAATAATTAATTATTTAATTATTTAATAAATAATTAATTAAAAAATTAAATAAATAATAATTAAATAAATAAATAATGGAGAAGTGGGCCCCACATGTGGGCTCCACTTGTGGGCCCCACATGTGGGCCCCATACTAAACAATTATTTAATTATTTAATAAATAATTATTTAAATAATTAAATAAATAATAATTAAATAAATAAATAATAAAGAGGGGGGCTCCACTTGTGGGCCCCACATGTAGGCCCCACATTATCCAATTATTTAATTATTTAATAAATAATTATTTAAATAATTAAATAAATTATAATTAAATAAATAAATAATGGAAAAGTGGGCCCCACATGTGGGCCCCATATTAAAAAATTATTTAATTATTTAATAAATAATTATTTAAATAATTAAATAAATAATAATTAAATAAATAAATAATAAAGAAGTGGGCTCCACTTGTGGGCCCCACATGTAGGCCCCACATTATCCAATTATTTAATTATTTAATAAAAAATTATTTTAATAAATAAATAAATAATAATTAAATAAATAAATAATGGAGAAGTGGGCCCTACTTGTGGGCTCCACATGTGGGCCCCACGTTATCCAATTATTTAATTATTTAATAAATAATTATTTAAATAATTAAATAAATAAATAATGGAGAAGTGGGCCCAACATGTGGGCTCCACTTGTGGGCCCCACATGTGGGCCCCACGTTATCCAATTATTTAATTATTTAATAAATAACTATTTAAATAATTAAATAAATAAATAAATGAGAAGTGGGCCCCACATGTGGGTCCCACATGTGGGCCCCACATGTGGGTCCCACATGTGGGCCCCACATTATCAAATTATTTAATTATTTAATAAATAATTATTTAAATAATTGAATAAATAAATAATGGAGAAGTGGGCCCAACATGTGGGCTCCACTTGTGGCCCCACATGTGGGCCCCACGTTATCCAATTATTAAATTATTTAAATAATTATTTAAATAATTAAATAAATAAATAAATGAGAAGTGGGCCCCACATGTGGGACCCACATTATCCAATTATTTATTTATTTAATAAATAATTATTTAAATAATTAAATAAATAAATAATGGAGAAGTGGGCCCACATGTGGGCTCCACTTGTGGGCCCCACATGTGGGCCCCACATGTGGGCCCACATGTGGACTCCACTTGTGGGCCCTACATGTGGGCCCCAAATTATCCAATTATTTATTTATTTAATAAATAATTAAATAAATAATTAAATAAATAAATAAATGAGAAGTGGGCCCCACATGTGGGCCCCACATATGGGTCCCGCATGTGGGCCCCACATTATCCAATTATTTAATTATTTAATAAATAATTATTTATATAATTAAATAAATAAATAATGGAGAAGTGGGCCTCACATGTGGGTTCCACTTGTGGGCCCTACATGTGGGCCCCACATTATCCAATTATTTAATTATTTAATAAATAATTATTTAAATAATTAAATAAATAAATAATGGAGAAGTGGGCCCCACATGTGGCCTCCACTTGTGGGCCCCAGATTTGGGCCCCACGTTATCCAATTATTTAATTATTTAATAAATAATTATTTAAATAATTAAATAAATAAATAAATTAGAAATGGGCCCCACATGTGGGCCCTACATGTGGGCCCCACATATGCGCCCCACATGTGGGCCCCACATTATCCAATTATTTAATTATTTAATAAATAATTAATTAAATAATTAAATAAATAAATAATGGAGAAGTGGGCCCCACATGTGGGCTCCACTTGTGGGCCTCACATGTGAGCCCCACATTATCCAATTATTTAAATATTTAATAAATAAATATTTAAACAATTAAATAAATAAATAATGGAAAAGTGGGCCCCACATGCGGGCTCTAGTTGTGGGCCCCACATGTGGGCTCTAGTTGTGGGCCCCACATGTGGGTCCCACATTATCCAATTATTTAATTATTTAATAAATAATTAATTAAATAAATAAATAAATAAATAAATAATCAAAAAATATAATGCCCGGATCATGGTCGGATCGTAATAGGGTTCATATGTCAGGATAGGATTCATTTAACGATTCGACCAACATATCCGTCGTTCGATTTTTTTAATCGGTTTTCTCGACGATCCAACCGTACGGATGTTATTAAACTGCCTTCCTAACATTGGGAAAAAATAATCAAAAAATATAATGCCCGGATCATGGTCGGATCGTAATAGGGTTCATGTGTCAGGATATGATTCATTTAACGGTTCGACCCACATATCCGTCGTTCGATTTTTTTAATCGGTTTTCTCGACGATCCAACCGTACGGATGTTGTTAAACTTCCTTCCTAACATTGGGAAAAAATAATCAAAAATATAATGCCCGGATCATGGTCGGATCGTAATAGGGTTCATATGTCAGGATAGGATTCATTTAACGGTTCGACCCACATATCCGTCGTTCGATTTTTTTAATTCGACGATCCAACCGTACGAATGTTATTAAACTGCCTTGCTAAAATTGGGAAAAAATAATCAAAAAATATAATGCCCGGATCATGGTCGGATCGTAATAGGGTTCATATGTCAGGATATGATTCATTTAACGGTTCGACCCACATATCCGTCGTTCGATTTTTTTAATTCGATGATCCAACCGTACGGATGTTATTAAACTGCCTTGCTAACATTGGAAAAAAATAATCAAAAAATATAATGCCCGGATCATGGTCGGATCGTAATAGGGTTCATATGTCAGGATAGGATTCATTTAACGGTTCGACCCACATATCCGTCGTTCGATTTTTTAATCGGTTTTCTCGACGATCCAACCGTACGGATGTTATTAAACTGCCTTCCTAACATTGGGAAAAAATAATCAAAAAATATAATGCCCGGATCATGGTCGGATCGTAATAGGGTTCATATGTCAGGATAGGATTCATTTAACGGTTCGACCCACATATCCGTCGTTCAATTTTTTTAATCGGTTTTCTCGACGATCCAACCGTACGGATGTTATTAAACTGCCTTCCTAACATTGGGAAAAAATAATCAAAAAATATAATGCCCAGATCGTGGTGGGATCGTAATAGGGTTCATATGTCGGGATATGATTCATTTTAACGGTTCGACCCACATATCCGTCGTTCGATTTTTTTAATCGGTTTTCTTGACGATCCAACCGTACGGATGTTATTAAACTGCCTTCCTAACATTGGGAAAAAATAATCAAAAAATATAATGCCCGGATCATGGTCGGATCAGGACATTAAAATATCGTTTTTTCTAAAATTTACGAAAAAACGAAAAAAATGAAAAAATGAAATAAAATGAAAATCGTACAAAAGGTGCAGTGAAAATATGGGCAGCTAAATTTCCCCCCAAAAACATCACTCTCTCTCTCAGACTCTCTCTCAGAAACATCACTCTCTCTCGACCTCGCTCACTCACCTCAGCCTCCCACCTCGCTCACTCACTCACCTCTCACCAACACTCCCTAACTCTCACCCATCTTACTCTCCCTAACTCTCACTCATCTCACTCTCCCTAACTCTCACCTCACCTCAGCCGCACTCTCACCTCAGCCACACTCTCACCTCAGCCTCACCTCAGCCGCTCTCATTTCGGTGGATTCAGCAGCAATTAGGTGGTTCCCAGCAACATTTCGGTGGTTCGGGTTCTCTGCAACGGAGTTAGGGCGTGCAATTAGGGTTTCAGAATTTTAGGGTTTCGGTTGGAGCTAGCAATTAGGGTTCAGAGCTGCTTTGTGGTTTCGATTTTGGACCAAGGTAACCTCTAATTGAACTTTATTTTTGATTTTATGTATTTATCCCTGCTTATTTAATATGTTTAATATGTGTCTGTGTTTAATATGTTGTAAATTGAAGTAAAAAATTTAATAAAAATGAAAGCATGGATAAAAATGGGGAATGAGATGTAGGAAATTATTAGTTTATCTAGTATCACTGCAGTATAGTGCACATAGAGGATTACACGGGCTTTTTTAGGTAGACTTATAATCTTTTAACTTCGCAGGCTATATTGTACAGTGTACTAATGGAAGATGATTATAGTAGCTGGATAGGATTTCCAAAATCTAGTAAAGAATATGTACGAGGGATAAAGGCATTTTTGGAAAATTCATTTCCAATTCATGCTAAAGGAGAAGAAATGAAGTGCCCCTGCAAAGTATGTGTCAACCGTTATTGGCACACTCAAACAGTTATCTATGATCATCTCATATGTAGTCGCCCTTCTCCACTACATATGAAATGGATTTGCGAGGTATCACATACCAAAGTAGACGGTAGTACTAACTTCATGGATTCGGGGACGGGGATGAATTTCGAAGATAATTTAGGTGAAATGTTCAATTGTACGGGTAAAAAGTTTCGAGATTTAGAAAATGACTATGAAAGTCTAACAAATGCAGAGGCTAGAAAGTTTTATGGCCATGTTAGGGAGGGTAAACAACCACTATACCCCAGATCCACTAAATTCTCTCGGTTAAGTTTCCTGATCAAAATTTATCATTTAAAGTGTGCTCATGGAATTTCCGAGTCTGCCTTTGGGGAATTGCTGGAGTTAATAAGAGACACCTTTCCTGATGCCCAAATACCTTTGTCTTTGAATGCTGTAAAAAATATGATCAAGGATTTAGGCTTACACTATGAAAAAATACATGCATGCCAAAATAATTGCATGTTGTACTGGGGAGAAAATAAAGACAAAGAAAAATGCGACAATTGTGGTGTTTCTAGGTGGGTGTTACCGGAAAAAAAAGGCAATGATGCTAGTGATCCGGGGCAGGTTATACACAAAGTGCCAGCTAATGTGATGAGGTACTTCCCTCTAAAGCCGAGATTGCAGAGGCTATACATGTGCAAGGAATATTCGAAACTAATGAAATGGCACGATGTGGGATGTCAACAGGATGGAAAAGTAAGACATCCGGCTGATACAGAGGCTTGGAAGACGATAGATGCTGAATATCCTGATTTTTCATTAGAAAATCGGAATGTTAGTTTAGGAGTAGCCTCAGATGGATTCAACCCCTATCGTTCAATGAACCTAAGTCACAATACCTGGCCAATTGAATTGGTCAATTACAACTTCCCACCTTGGCTATGCATGAAACAAGAAAATCTAATTCTTTCGACACTAATATCTGGTCCAGATTCACCAAAGAATAGTATTGATGTGTTCATGCAACCTTTAATTGCCGAGTTAAAAGAATTATGTGAGGTCGGCGTTAATACTTATGATGCCTTGACTGATGAAGATTTTAATTTACGTGCTAGAGTGCTATGGACTATTAGCGATTTCCCGGGATATGCTATGTTGTCCGGCTGGAGCACAAAAGGCAAACTAGGGTGTCCTGTCTGCCATTATGAAACTTCATCACTTTATTTGAAACATAGCAAGAAAATGTGCTATATGAACCACCGAAAGTTTCTTCCTTCTGCACACAAGTGGAGAATGGATACTAAAAGGTTTAATGGCATAATTGAAATGGGGCAGTGTCCTTCAGTTTTAACGGGAACTGACATTGAAGAGTTGTTGTCTGGGTATGTAAACCAATTCAGCCTGCAGAACAAAAAGGCAAAGAGTAAAACTGAGGGCCCTTTTAAAAAGAAGTCAATTTTTTTTTATTTACCTTATTGGAAGCATAATCCACTTCGACATAACCTTGATGCCATGCACATAGAAAAAAATGTTTGCGATAACATATTGGGCACTTTACTCAATATAAGTGGCAAGACAAAAGATCATGTTGCCGCTCGTAAAGATTTACAAGAAATGGGAATTAGAAAACCCCTTCATCCTGTTCTATCAGAAGATGGACCACACCATGAAATACGAGCAGCAATCTTTGACTTGTCGAACAAAGAGAAGGAGATCTTTTGTTCAGTGTTGGAAAACACTAAACTGCCGTACGGTTGTTCCTCCAACATAGGGCAATATGTGCACACAAAGGAGAGGAAAGTAGTGGGGTATAAGAGCCATGATGCTCATTTCATACTCCACTACTTGTTGCAGTTTGCCATCAAAAAAACTACAAAGGCTGAGGTTGCAGTACCTTTGATGAAATTGAGTGCCTGCCTTAGAGCTCTATGGAGCAAGGTTATCGATTTGGAGGAGCTTGAGAAGTTGGAAACTGAAATCGTCGAGGTACTTTGCCAATTTGAGAAGATTTTTCCATCAGCTTTCTTCGACATAATGGTGCACTTGCTTGTTCATCTAACTAGAGAAGTTAGACTTGGGGGACCTCAACACCTTCGAAACATGTTCCCAATAGAGCGTTATCTTACAAAATTGAAATCATACGCTCGTAATAGAAGTAAGCCGGAAGGTTCTATTGCAGAAGGGTACATAGCTGAAGAATATGTAACATTTTGTTCAAGATTTTTGGCTGCTGATGAAACAACAAAAAACAACATGTGCTCAACTGTTTTTGAAAGATGTTGATTGGAAGGCAAGTCATCGCTATGTTTTGTTCAATACTGGTAACAAAGAAGTAGAGAGGCTCCTCGAGTAAGTTTAATAAGCTCTAACGTAAATAATTTTAATTCATAATTCAAGAACTTTTTATTTTTTGCACTGTTTTAACTTAGTATAATTTTAGGGAACATCAAGCCTTGGTGGACAGCCACGAAAATATGAACAGATACAAGAGGGCACGAAGACACACGGCAGAATTCTGGGACTGGTTACGAGAAGAGGTTGGGAAAATGGTGGAGGTTTCATCTGACTTGGGGTGTTTGCGTTGGGGCCTAATCGAACAGCTAGAAGGTTTACTGGTTATGTTGTTAATGGCTATCGATTCCACACAAGTGATAAACATTTTCGATGCACAATACAAAATAGTGGTGTATATTTGACTGCACAAACAACTAGTTTCTCTAGTTCTAGACACGAGAACCCTATAGTTGGGGATGTCAGCTACTATGGATCGATAGAAGATATCATAAAACTTGATTACTGGGGATTATTTACAGTTGTCCTATTTAAGTGTCGTTGGTACCAACAACAAAAAGATCCACACGGTCACATTCGAGTAAATTTCAATAGGTTATGCCATAAATCTAATCCTCATGTCCTGGCCAAACAAGTGCAACAAGTTTTTTATGTGGAAGACCCAATCGAAAAGAATGTACATTACGTAATTAAGAAACTACCGAGGGAGTGGTGTGATAATGGAAACGTGGATGCACATGAAGATGTCAACGATACTGATCTCCGTGAGACTGAATTTGTTTATGGACTTCAAACTCATGTTGATGAAATGAGTTTATGCAGAGATGATATCCCGACAACAAGAGTTCCCATTCCCGATAAATGAAGCAACCAAACTGCTAAACATTTATAAGTTTAAAATTAATCACAGCAGTGAAATTCATTTTGTATTTCGTCTGTGTTTGGACTATTTAGATGTAATTGAATATCTTAGTTTATTTCTTCCATGAATTCTTCAATGAAATCCATCTTTGTAGTTTAAATTTTTTGTCGTCGTCATCTGATTTGTAGTTTATATTTATTGTCTTGGTAAGTTCAGCATGCCCTTGTTATATTTCGTAGTGTTGGGATTAAATCTCCTTACTGTAATTTAGTTGATTCAGTAGATGCATATGATAACTATTTTTTCTTATTTTTATAATTTTGTATGTTAGCTGCAAATATCCTACACGTGTAATAAAAACAAATATAGGATATGAAGTAGATGCTTAATAACTTTTTGTGATCGAAATTGTGTTTGTTGCATTTGTGTCGAGTGCCAATTCAATCATATTTTGTTGTTTATTATTTGATCTAATATGTGTTTACCAATTAGTTCGAGATATGTGTTTATGGCATACTAGGATTTGGCAAAGATACATTTGAAATATTTTTGTTTAATGGTCAGCCATTGACATCTCTTTGAACTCTGTGCAGGATGGCAGAAAAACATGTTAATATTGGATTGTACCACGGTGGGGAGTTTCAGAGGACAAGTTACTCTGGTGGAGATTGCTTGACTATTTATAATGTAGATGCTGATATGTGGGCTTATAATGATCTGATGGAGGAGGTGAAGGATCTCCTCAAACTCAATGAAATCGGAGGAGTCTATGCAAAAGAAGGAAAATATGGTGGTTGGAAGCTGCTGAGGACTGACCTGGACATCATTCAAGAGATAGAAAAGTGCAACGATGACGAAGAGGTCAAGCTTTATAGACACAGTTGTTGACCCTATAATTGAGCCATTGTGTGAGATGCAGCCACACGTGATTGTTAGGCCGAGGAAAAGCCTGTTTGAAGGTATGCCTATTGCTGATAAATAATTAGGTCCCCATTAAGTACACATCTCTATCTATTTCTGTATCTCTTTATATATGCATAATGGGACTTGGATGTCCATATTAGTTAAAGATAATTCTTTGACTTGGATTTTTTCTTGCATAAATACAGTTTCACCGAAGAAAATACAAAAGCGGAAATATATTACCACACATGAACTCCAGCTGAAACAGAACCCAAGGAAGATTGTTAAGAAGACATCTGAGCCCAGTCGGAGGTATGTGTTACGATCATCGCCAGCTCTGTTGCCTACTCAGCAAGATGCAACTGCTGGGCAAGGAAACGATAAAGGGTCTGCTAGAAGGAAACTGCAGTTACAAGATGATATTATTCTGGATAAAGAGGTATTTTTTTAATTTTCCTTCTTAAAAACATAAGTTATAATGATTATTATTGTGTTGTGTCAATTTAATCACTGACCTTGTGTTCATAAATTATTGTAGTTGCCCCCACCACCACTGACCGAAATCAAAAGAAAAAGACCCCGTACTTTGCAAAAAGACCACCACTGATTCATCTGAGGTATGAATTTCTTTTACAGTCTTCATTACTTTGGCCTTCCTTCCTTGTTTCTCAAGAGTCTAAATTGTGTTTTTTTATTAGTTTAAGACCTGATATTTTGTTTATCACTATATCAACTTTCCTATATATTTTGTTTTTATTTTATACTCTTTATTGCTTTGGCCTCACATTATATTTGCAATCCTAATAATTGTAGAGAACGAAGAATGGGAAGAAAAAGAACCATGTCCCCCTTGGACCAAGAACTCGTTCGCGAGCTAATGTCACCGCTGCAACAGAGAATGAACCATCGCAAGCTGGTAAAACATCTGACAAGGAAATGACCAGTAAATCTAAGCTCCTGAAACCAACATGTAGTAAAATCTTAAAATGCGTAAGCAATTCAGAATCACGTGGGTCTGTATCTACTTATTTAGCAATGCGGGAACGTCAAAAGCAGGGCATTCTTCCTCCAACAACTGAGAATGTGCACGCTTCTAATTCGTAAAATGTTGTTGAGGAAGAAACTGAAGCAGGTACTTTTACTTTCTAAATATAACTACGCATGAATTATGCACACTAATTATTTATTGATGGAGAGGCAGTAAGAATTTAATTAATTATTAAATTCGCAGTCACCTTTTTTTGTGTGTGCATGTATTATGAAGTACCAAAGCCCAACAAATGGAGAGGAAGGACAAAACTGCTAACTGTTCACGCAAGGACACGTGATGAAAGACCGGTGATTTTTTTGAACAAACAAAATGTACCTGTTTCAAGAGACAGAAAAGTTACGAGAGAGCTGAGTAATTTTCTCGGAACAGTTGCAAAGGACAATGTCTCTCTTACTTTTGTCAACTGGCGCCTGGTTCCTGAACAATTGAAGAAGATAATGTGGGACTATACTCGGGTAAATTCTATTACCTAAACCTCAGTTTCATTTATTTTTCAATTAACCCCTTCATTTTATTGATCTTGAGTTTATTATATATTAGGACCATTATATTATTCCGAATGAAGCTCAGTCCTGGGTTTATGAGACAATTAATAGATGCTGGAGGACTTACAAGTCTCGGATGAAGGCAAAGCATTACACACAGCATGCCACTGATGATGAAAGGCTTGAACATAGGCCCAAGGAGATTCCACTTGAGGATTTTAAATTGCTGATAAAGTATTGGGGAGATGAGTCGGTGAAGGTGCCTTCATGCTTTTTTTTAATATGATTTTAATGATTTTAAAGATTCTCAAACTGGATTGTGCAATTTTTTTTACAGGAATTAGCACATGATAACAAAGTAATTCGCGCTTCGGTAACTGACCCACACAATCAGGGTGCCAACAGTAGTGTAGAAGTTGGAGAGAAGTTGGTATGATTCCTAAATTAACTAGTACATTTATGAATATTTCCCTTTTTATTTTGATATTATAATTACGGCCCCATGGTTAAGTTAAATTGGATTAAATTTTGATTATAGTATAAATTTATAATTTAATTAGATGGGGACATGTTCTTAAATCCAATTTTAAAATGGGACATGTTAGAACCCCCCCTTTTTTTAAATAATGTATTTGTCCTTGTCGATATCATCATTATAACTAGCAATTATTTAGTTATCTGATTAGTTATGATATTCATATTATTACAAACCAATCCGCATTTATATAACTTTAAATAATTCATTGTGAACAACCCGAAAAAACTAATAAAATAGAGCTCGCAGACACAATAATTTAGTTGTTCATGTCAAGTGCCATCAAACATTTTTGTGCTTTAATTCTTCAGAAATCAGATGCATGTCTATTTTTTGCTGGTATTTGCTTGAATTTAGATATTCAATTTCAGAACTGCATTAATATTGCCTTCATTGACTTCCTGTACACACTTGGATTGTGTCTACTGAATAGTAATGACTACCTAGTTGTTTGTTCATAAATCCTTTGATTGAATGTTAGTGCTTAGGCATTTTTTAAATAGTTGATGTGCAATTTTTCTTAAGTAAATCAATAGTTATGTGGTAACTTTGAGCTAGATAACCTTGTCTTTTTCTTTTGTGCTCTATAACAGAAAAAGACTGGTCCTAATCTCGCCTCGCCATCACAAGCTGAAATTTATTTGGAATCTCATGAACAAGATGGCCGAACATACAAGACTACGGCTGCTCCGCAAAAAAGAAACGTAAGGACTTTACTTTTTTTATGGAGGTTAAATGCTGCACGGTAGTTCAATTTGTCTATTTCTTTAAAATTAAGAGATAAAAAATGCTTTGCCAAGTATGTTTTGTTGGTTTAATTTATTTGGTAAAACAAATAACATAAGAGACTTAGCGGAAATAAAAGTCTGTTAAGTATTAGTATAGGCCACCTTAATGCCAACCTTGTTAGTAGTTGTGTAGTTGTGTAGAACAATTCTATGGTAAAATTGATTAATATTTAACAACATTTTTCTTGTAGAGAAAGAACAAGAAAGCGATGGAATCAGATTCGGCTCCTACAGACACTTATTTGGAAGATTTGACTGCAAAGATCAGGGGAGAACTTGAGGCTGAACTGGAAGAAAAGGTTTCCAAGAAAGTGCAGGATAACTTGTCAGTTATTCTGAAAAAGATCGCAGCAGCTAATCCAGGCTTGAATCTGGACATTGGAGAAGTTGATGCTAATATTTCAAGCGAGGATGATGAAAATGGTACACCAATGACTATCGGGACTGCTGGGACTTCCAAGACTGCCCGGACTTTTTCTTAGATATTTCTCTTTACAAGCATTAGCTTGAGTTAATAGTATGGACAGTTATGTTATTTAGACTTTTGAATTGTTGGTTTATAACTTTTGGTACTCACTGTAATTGGTGGTGGATGGTGTTTATTTGGTTTGGTTGGAGTTGGAATTTGGGGATTGTTTGGTGTTCTTGTTAGTATGATTTTGGTGGAGTGATGTAGTGAATCGTACTATAATTTTGGCGAAGTGGTTATTATGTTGGCGGAGTTGGTGTTCTAAATGCTGTAAGACTAGTTTGTTGGGGAAATATGTTTTGGTATGGTTGAATTGTTATTTTGCTAATGGGAGTAATGTGTTTATCAAAGCTACATTTTGAAATGTTATCTATTAGTGTTACAATAGCTATATTTATCACTGTTACAAAATCTAAATTTGTGTTTCTTTTGCCAAAATACAGTGTTACATTAGATTTGTTTACTGTTACGTCAGTAATAAAAGTGGGCCCACATGTGGGTCCCACATGGCAGTGGGACCCACTTGATGACGTTACAATGGGCCCCACTTGATGACGTGGCAGTGGGCCACACTTGATGACGTGGTAGTGGGCCCCTTGATGACGTGGCAGCGGGCCCCATATGATGATGTGGCAGCGGGCCCAATATGATGACGTGGCAGTGGTCCCACTGATTAGCCAATCCATGTGGCAGTCCACGTGGCATTGCTCGCCACGTGTCAGTGGGTCCCTCTATATGACGTGGCTGCCTACGTGGCAATCCAGTCAGGTGGGTCCCACATGATTTTTTCAAATGCTAAGGTAACACTGAATTGCCGTTAGGTTTGATTTATCTAGTGTTACTCTATCTCCCTAAGGTAATGTTTTTATTTGTGTTACGGTTGATAATCAAAACATTACATTAGATAGCAATGGCAACATTTGCGGATGAAATGGTTATTTAGCGTTACAATATGCCTATTGCAACATAAAACGAGCCTAAGGTGACGTAAAATGAGTGTCTTATTAGCCCATCTATGGCGTAGTGTAAGAAAATCTTCCTAATCAAACAGATTATACATATTTTTAATAGATAAAATAATTGGAGATTTATTGTTTGTATTATGTTCATAGACGGATGCAGTAAAAAAAAGTGTAACATCTTTGATGTTGAACTCACACCATTGATATTTCAAACACAATAAATCCAGAGTTAAGAAGGAAATATAGAAAAATGTTACAGGAAGTTCTTAATATGTCATGTCAATTGTCTACACTTGGAAGATTGTAAAATACTTCCTCAAAAACTACATTATTTGTGATATCTGTGCTAATACCATCATAACTATCTATGAGAATATGGAGGCCTTCAGGTCGTGTCACTCTGGATATAGCAATATAAATGTGTATGTGCGAGAAAGCTGCTTTAGGAAGGTAAAGCCCAATCGTATCAAGTGATTGTCCCGGTCTTTTGTGAATCGTCATGGCATAACATATTTGAATCGGAAACTGAACGTGTTTAAATTCAAACGGCCAGTTCGTGTCACTTGGAATCATCTCAATTCTAGGTATTAGATGTTTCGTTCTAACATGAGAGCCACACAAAATCTCACATTCAATATTGTTCTTCCTACAGGATTTCAAAATCATTCTTGTACCATTGCATAATCCCATGATCTAGTTTAAGTTTCTCATAAGCATGACGACAACTCCTACCTTCAACTTTAACTCATGCTTAGGAATGCAAGGCATATTGATAGAGTTTAGATACTCAACTGGAAAAGTGGATCTGAAATCATTATCATCATCACCTGCATCATCAATTGAATCCTCACTCAGATAAGTGTAAACCATGCCAGGAATTTTTTTAACTATCGTTGTATTAATCTCATCCACCACGATATTGGTAGGTGTGAGTATGGCCCTTAATCTGAGGTATTCATGTGAAGAGATATTTTGTATAAAATCTGGGTACGTCACTTCAAAAAGCTTCTGGATTGGATCTCCGGACGTATGAATGATATATTGATCAAGAATCTTTATTAACATTTCACCAGTGTCTGGACTTGGAGAAATATTGGTTTCTTTGCCATCACCGACAGAAAGCTGCCACTTGCTAAAGTCCGCAATGGTTTTGTTCTCCAAATCACTATTTCCTGCATTAAGCCGCATGTTTGCTTCAATAAAAATACTTCACAGGATTCCCAAAGCTTGGATTTATTGAGGGTAGCGCAGACAACTTCAGCCCTTGACGCTTTTGGAATGACAGGAAGTATCTGCCTAAAATCTCCACCAAAAACAATGGTTATACCACCAAATGGGCTTTTAGCTCTGCTTTTATCAATAGCAGACATAATATCTCTCAAGGATCAATCAACGCATTCAAAAGCATGACGATGTTGCATAGGAGCCTCATCCCAAATTATTAAATTAGTTCGCTGAAGTAGCTCAGAAATATCAGTCCCGTGTCTTAAACCGGCAGAACAATTTTCATCAAGCTTGAGTGGAATGTGAAATCGGGAGTGTGCGGTTCTTCCACCAGGAAGCAACACAGCAGCTATACCACATGAGGCAACAGGAAGCACAATCTTATGCTCTGATCGTAATCGACAACACAGTGTCTGCCACAAGAAAGTCTTTTCACATCCTCCACTTCCGTAAACAAAGAAAACACCACCCTTTTCTGGTTGATATTGTCAAGAATGGAATCATAGACTATCTTATGTTCATCATTGAGAAGACTATGATTTCTTGTGTGGATTCTCTTCATTTCTTCTATATCATAGGATGTTTTCTCAAGAATTAGTCTATTCTCAGAGATCGAAAAACAAGCATCTCCGGGATATGACATATCTGGCAAGTTTCTAAGGCTTTTACCAATATCATTCAACAATTTCTCTATCTTTGCAATAAAATTAATAAAACTTGATAACATTAATCCAAACATGGAACATGTAATATGTACAAAGCATTATTAACAGCTCATACCTGTAAGAGGGTAATTCTGGACCTCAATATCTGATAGACAAATGTTTGGATTCCCAGTGAGATATCGCCTCAGAAGAAGAATATCATCTGACATGCATCCCCAATGAGCTTCCCAAAGGCTACGCGGATGAGAGACTGGACTGTATACTAAAATGTTGACAAACATGGCACGTAATTGTGGAGGCATGGATGTATGCGAATTTTCACTTATAGCTTCGTGCCATTGCTGGTCGTCCTAGAGGATACCTAGTGCGGCACAGGCTTCGTGAAAGGAGTTATAAACATGGCCGTGGACTGTATTCAAATCATCAAAACATACAACACCTTTAATCCTGAGCAGGAGCATGCAGAGATATAATAGTTCACCACTAGATGAATGTACTTCAGCAAGCCTACCGATGACATCACCTCTTTTCCTCTGTTTCCAGATACCAGGTTGTGGATGCCATGCAAACTTGCTTGGAAATTCTGAATAGGTTAAATTTGGGGCCTCTGCATATGTTTTATTTGCATCAAACCATGCTTCTAATTTGATTTTCTTTGTTCCAGCATTGTCGAAAACTTGCTGTAGATTTTGTGAGCCTTTAAACGACACATGCTTGTCATTCGGTACATGTACTGGCAATCGTTCAACGAAAGGCCACCGGGAATGGATGTCAAAACCAAATATCCCCCATGATGCTTCAGATGCACAAACATATCTTCCATCCAAGTATTGCTTGACTTCATCAAGCAGCCGTTTCTCAGGAGTGATTGTGGTTGTGCACCCTTTTTTTGTTTATTTTTTTCCTCAGACACATGGTAGCGGTATCATGTCCTTTTAAAAAATATTTAAACATATATTTCAATGATCTGGAGCTGTTAGAAATCTCCAAATTTGTGTGACATTGAAATCTTATTAGAAGATCTCGATTGTAGAGGACAACATAACGATTATCCAGGTCAATTCCCTTTTTCTTCACGGTAATTCCAGTTTTCCTCCTCTTATAGATGGGAAAGCCACAGTCATCAAAGTATGTGTAAGAATTATACCTGTTAAAAAGGAAATAACGATGTTTCAATTTAATTAAAATAAATCTAAAAGGAATGTTTTACTAAAAGGTGAAAAATTAAATGTTATATTCTTCCAGCAGTTTTTGGAAAATTAATTTAATGTAAAAGATCTCATAATTACCTTTTAGGAAAATATTTAATACAACGACCTTTAACCATACACGGAGAATTGACACAGTCAGTGCCACATGGTCCGTCGATCATGTAATTCTTGACAGCTTCGTAACCAACTGGACCAATACTTGGATCAGGAATTTCTACAGAAACCATTTTATCTATTTGTTCAGTTGTTTTGGGACGATCGTTTGGATGCAACCATATTAACATGTGAGCATATGGCAATCCACACTTTTGAAACTCTATGACGTGCATTACTGTAATATGAAATTGATGAAAATAATTAAATAAAGCCTTACATACATGTCATATTAAATTTAAATCATAAGCAATCTGTTAGAGGAAGAAATCCTGAAAATAGCATACCTCCAATACAACGTCCAAAGCAATTCTTATTTTTTATTTGATCAAGAAGTTGGTCAACTTTCATTTTAAATACCCTTGCAACGACGTCGGGTGCATCAACAACATCAACACCAGGTAGAAATTTTAACATCCTCTGAATTTCAGGCCATTTTGTGTTAGTGGTCATCGTAAGGAACAATGATGGGTGTCCAAGTGTTCGACAAATTGCCATTGCGTCCTTGAAATACTGGTTCATGTATCTTTTACTGCTAGTGAAGGAGGCTGGTAAAATTGTTGCCTTGCCGACATTTTCAGGATTGCTGTCACCCTAATCTAGTGTATCTCGTATGTTGTGGTACATATCAGAACGAATTGTAGTCTGGTGACCTCTAATCCAGTCAAGTCTATATTGCTCAATCGCAGTAAATGCGTCAACAACATATTACTGCCATAAACGACCTCCCAGATGTGGAGTCAAGCCTGAATATACATGAGACAATTTCGGGAGAAAATTAGAATGGTAGAATTAATTCATATATAAGTGTTCAAATTTAGGTCATGATTTTGAACATACCTTCTGAAGGCCGTATCATGAGTTTATAATTGTAATATTCTTTCATCGTGATGAACTCTCTCTCCCCCTTTTCATCCACATCTTCATCTTCGGTATTCTGACGTTGTTTCTGATTTTTTTGATTTGGTCTGTTTAAAGGGATTTGACGGTAATATCCGATGTCTCCATGAGGAAAAAGAATAGGATACTGAAGCTGCATAAACCGTGGATCTGTTTCAAAAATTCTCTCCAATCCATTGGTTCTCGAATGGATTATTGTATCCCTGCATCCTTTAGCATACTCATCAGTGACAATCAACCCGGCAACTTCATTCGATGGACCAATATGGTTAGGTCGACCAGATGCAGAAGACGAATATATTAGAACCAATCTAAATTCATCAACTATATTCTGACTAATTCTTTCACGTGCCATACGAAAACCTTTGGCCAAACAATTATGTTTATCCAACATTTCTAACAATGAATCAACAATTTCTTCATCCACGGCATTTATTCTGTTATGTACTTAATCTTCAGTATCATATATGTAGAGTTGACAGAATTTGGGGTTCTCACCATAAAGTGGTACAAAGCTTCCCATACTGTGGTAATTTACACCTTTTACCTTGAAAAAGTAAGGAGCACCGCCACGATTGATACTACGATCAATTTGACCTCCGGTGGAAGATATGGCAAACATACAGTTGTACATTCTAATATTTTCCTTGAAATGCCTAAAACGGGATCCACCAGTAAGGAGTGGATCGAGAGGCTCGGGAGGTTGCTTTTCTTTCTCAAGAATTATCTGACCAGTTTTATAATAAAGAGAGAAAGTTGGAGGCTTTTTGGTCGCTTTTTTATTGTTTCTTTCATGATTCCACATGATGGCCTGACACTTTGAACAAATTCTATCAGGATCACCGACATCGAGGTACTCACTCCACTTAGTAACAGTATTGTCTAAATCATGTACATCAACATCGTCACAATCACCTACAAATTTTGAAATTATTATGACTGTGGAACATCAGAGTAATTAAGAATGAAACTGAATTTAAGTTCATACCGGTAGATATACAATCACTATCGCTGCTGTCACAATCTTCAACATTGTTAAATTCTCCTAATAAGTTCTTAGAACCTGAACTTTCTCCTTGCTCATAATAACTTTTTACGGAAGATGTATCATATGTTGAAGAACCTGGACTAATTTTACCATAAGTTTTTTTGGATTGTTATTTTACAGTGATATCACTGCTGGAACCTAAAGTTACTTGTGGTTGTTTAAATATAGTGGATGCGGGCAGTGCAAAAGTGATAGCACTCTTGGCACTTTGAGTATTTTTTGGAGCTGCAATATTTCGTTGTTCTCCTGCTACAATAACAACATTGTTAATAAGATCAACTACTACTATCTTTATTTCCATAAATAGTAAGCATCTCTAATATACAATTTTGATTTTGAAACGCACCTTCAAATCTCATGGGTCGTAATTTATGAACGCATGGAGTATCAGGAGTTGCGCATGTTTCTCCATTTATCTATACACCTACATGGTTGACCTAAAATTTATCAAATTGTGTGATGAATTTAACAATTTAAAAATTGAATTTTGTCAATATAACAATTAGACAACCATGGACAACTGTAATAAAAATAACGTTGGTTATGTTTTGACCTGATATTTGCGAACAGTATGAACGTGAAGTGTTTCCAGGTTGGGTGTATGGAGAATTATCGAGTAATTCTCTGTCACGCGGACTCTTTCCGCACAACCTATTTTTTCTTTTACCTGGAGAAAAACATAACCAATTCAGCCAATATCATATAAAATTAAACACAAAGTTTTCCAACTATGAGTGAAGTAAAATGTGCTTATGTGTGAGAAGCATGTGAAGGTGACACAGTTCCCACAGGCTTGTGCACAATGCTTTCACTAATAGTTGGATCATCCGTCAGTGTACTCAGGAATATTTTGTGTTCCTTAAAACTGTAGTTCTTTCGACGCACCCTCATTTGGTTTTTTTTCCTGCAATTTCCAGTAAAGATATTTATATTATCAAACAGGATTCTTTAGTAAAAAAAAAATAACTGACCACACTTATTATTGTTTACCAGGTTGTTTCAGGTTTGGTTTTGCATTTGGTTTAGTATTGAGGCAACATCCGTCAGTACCTAGTTTCTCAAAACTGGATTGGAAATTAATGTCAACCTGAACTTCATGGAGTGTTGACATTAACATCTGTCCGGTGGCTAATCTATCCTTATCACTAGATTAGTAATTACCGACAACTGAAACTGCATAATCAAAAGGTATATTAAAATTAGGAATATTGTAGCTATAAATGTAAACTTGGGAATTTACCAGCCTTTGTCGTGTCAAGAGTGCGCAGAGTCTGCTTGCCTAAATCTTCCAAACACAATGGAAAATCTTCGGAGATTTGTTGCTTACATAATTCTACGTTAATATCTTGCAGCTCTGTGTGTCTAAGATACCTATTTTCAATTCCACTGAATGCTGAACATGGTATTGTGTAAACACAACATGAGTATTACATTAAAAAGAAAACAAAAACATGTCAAAGTGGACCGCAGTATACGACATACCTTGACTATGTTCAATACTTGATCGGCTGATAGATGATATACTTGACGGAATTATTGGACTCTGATTATCCTTGCGACTATCTGACAATGCATGTCCAATCAAAATTATTCGATAAGATCCGAGTTTAACTAAAGCAAAGAATAGAGAAAAACTTATTTTCAATTCCACCAAATGTTGATCATGGTATTGTGTAAACACAACATTAGTATTACATTAAGAAGCAAACAAAAACCATTCAAAGTGGCCGAACCTGCAGACTGTAAATTCTGACTAAATTCGATATTCTTTGATAATTCAGTCAAAGGAGACAGCTTTACAGAATTACCTGCATCCATGAAAGGGGAATACAATATTAACTTAAAATACCAGGCCTATCTACATACATGACTGTCCTACAATTCAAGTTACCGTTAATTATTTTTAGAGGATTACGACTAAGATATTATGCATTATTAGTCCTCAAAGACTGATTGAACGGCTGCGGTTTGGTACCTGTAACAATCACAAATAAACAACATTAACTATACATCAGAATTTTTAGAATGTCTGGCTTTGGCCATGTTCAATAGTTGATCGGCTGAGAGATGCTTAACCTGACAAAATTAGTGGATTCTGATTCTCCTTGCTACTATCTGAAAATGCATTTTCACACATATTTATTGGATCAGATCCGGGTTTAATTGAAGAAAAGAATAAAGATAGCCTTATTAACGTCTGCATAATAACTTTTAGATTCAAACTACGTCAGTAAACGTGACCCGGTACGCGTAGAAAGGAATAAAATTAATGAAGGACAAATTTTATGATCAGACATGAGTTGTGATGTGTTCGTATGTGTGCTTGCTTGTCTGTATGCATGATTACGTGATCTGTTGACATTTTTATGGATTTAATTGAATTATTTGATTTAAATAAGGTTTATTTAACCTTCGCACATTTTTATAAAATTATCTGAGTAAGATAAAGGCATGAGATTTGTTCTGTTATCTTCGTAATGAAAGAGATATATCCTAAGTCCAATCATGTATGAAGATTTAGGAATAACTTTTATGTAATCTGTATTGATTTCATTGATATTAATAAAAGACTTATTTTGTTTATATTGCGGGCTCTATCTATTTAAATGTTTAAATAAGATATACCACAGTTTAGAGTAAAACTTTTTATGGATTGTGATGAGATCAAAATAATGAGACCTAAAAGATGATAACTCTAAACTTAAATAGTTCCTGGTCGTAGGATTACTAACTGGTAATTAATAATCCGCAAAGATCGGTACATACTATGCTTGCTTCATTATGAAGGATGTCTGTTCTCATAGACATTTGTGTGGTGACACTATAGCTAGTATGTAGGTGCTTATTATAGAATAAGTTCACTGAACATGACTCACACAGCTGAACAACTGACGGAGTTCACTCACGTGTCAGCAGTTGTTCACATAGTGATAGTTGTACAAGTATCCTTAGACTTGAGGTCATCATAGTCATCTTGTGTACACTGAACTATGCTTTGGTTTGGTTCTTAGTCTCAAGGGACAATTATAAGGGCTCTACTGGGTATAGGAATTTGTATACGAAGATAGTGTATGATCAATAAAGGATCTACCCCTTCCAGTGTAGGAAGAGAATGTTCAATGCTGATCCACTAATGTTAGTTCAGGAATCTCTGGCCAGAGTGAATGAAATTAGAAAGGAGTTTCTAATTTACATTTAATAGAACTAAGCATAGTGAATGGGAAAGCAAGTGATTAAATAAGATAGGCTTGACACAAGTTTCATGCCTTGTATTTAATCGTGACAGTGCAGGGTAGAAGGAATTAATTGTACGGTGACTACTCACTGAATAGGTTCTTGGTATTCTAAGCAGTGAATTCGTATTATCCGGATAGTCGCGATATGCTGAGAAGTATCCCTCACGGTTTAGAATAAATATGATTAATTAATTAATCATATTTAATTAATCATATTTGCTGCTGACCATGCAAATATGTCACTATTTTCTTGCAAAAATTTCACCAACTTCCCTCTCATGGGTTCCTCGAGCGTTGCTCCAATAAAAGTCACCTTCTCAGGATTTTCAGGGGCTAAAGGAATTGAAACCAAGTCTTCTGCTGACTTTCCTCTTTTCTTATCATTCTCTCAGATATCCAGATCTTCAATAGGAAGAACCTGCCCCCCAACTCCATCTACCCTCAAAGAGGCCACATAACAGCTTCTAGCCATTTTTTGGTCTCCTCTCTCTTCTCTGATCCCATCCTGGGTAGGACACTTCATAACTGAATGGTAGGAAGAAGGGACTGCCTTGAAGGCGTGTATCCCTGTTCTTCCCATAATAGCGTTGTAAGTCGAACTAGCCTTCACCACCACGAAGTCCAACATCTGAGTTGCTTTCCTTGGTTCCTGTCCTATGGTTGTTGGCAACTTGATTATCCCTTCTATGGGGCACTCCACTCCCGCAAACCCATATATTGGCATGTCGGTTGGGGTCAATTGCGAGTCGTTATATCACATCCTCAAAAAGGTGTCATGGAGCAAGATATCTACTGAAGCACCATTATCCACAAGGACCCTTCTCACTGGGCTGTTCCCTATTATCGGGGTTATAACCAACGGGTCGTCATGGGGAAATTTCACACCCTCTAGATCAGAATCATCAAAAGACATTGTTACGCCTGTCCTGGCCCTCTTCGGGGCTTCCCCAATAATATGCATAACTTCTCGGGCATACGCTTTCCTGGAATTCTTGGATAACCCAGCAGCAGTTGGTCCTCCAAAGATTGTGTTTATCACAGGCCCTCGGGGTTGTGGTCCTCTGAAGATTGTATTTATCACTGGTCCCCTAGGCTGGGGATTTCGCCCCTGATCGTCTTGGTCCCTCCTACGATCTTCAAAGTTCTTTCTTCCATTGTTATTCCTATCCCCTCCATCTCCAGTGTATTTGTTCAATCTTCCTTTTCAAATGAGGAACTCAATTTCATCGTTCAGTTGTCTAGACTCATCGGTGTCATGACCGACATCTTTATGAAATCTGCAATACTTGCTCTTATCTAGCTTGGCAGGAGCAGCCTTCAAAGGCTTAGGCCAACGAATATCTCGATCTTTCTCGATTTCCATCCAGATCTGGCTTCTAGGAGCATTCAACTTAGCGTATTCAGTGAACTTTTGCCCAGGTCCTCCCTTCTTGGGGGCTGAATCAGGGTTTTGCTCGGTTCTAGGATACTTGTCCTTAGCGATATACTCCAGATCAGTTTTCCGCTTCTTGCCTCCAGTGGGCTCATTACTCACTACAGTCTTCCTCATGTTCTCTTCCACCTTGATGTACTTCCCTGCCCTATCATCGAGCTGCAACATGCTTTCAGGGGGGCGTTTGGCTAAGGACATCTTGAAAAACTTATCCCTAGTTCCTTGTTGCAGTGCTATCATGACTACCTTATCATCAAGGTCTGGGACTTTTAAAGCCTCCTTTGTGAAAGAGTGAAAGAGTGATGTAACATTAGTGATCCTACCATTAGTGATTATGGAGGAAGAGTGAAAGAGTGAGAGAGAAAGAGAGAGTATGGAGGAAGAGTGAATGAGTGATGTAACAGAATGAGCAAATCATGCATGCTTTATTTTTTTTTGAAATTATTTTCCATAGATAGGCTGATTTTGAAATTCAAAAATAGGTAATTAGTAATTAAGTTGGGTCAATTGAAGCTAATTGGATAGTCCATGGATATGGCAAAATATATAGGATTTGGGTCATGGGTAAATTTATTTACCCATGGGTAAATTAGGGAGTAGTCATTAAGATATATAGATGTTAGTCAACAGTAATTAAAGCAACACTTGTTTTGAAGAACAAAGTATTAATTAAATCTATAACCCTTATTATAATCGAAACCCCCGGTTTAAACGGTACCTTGGTGGGGAGGCTTACAATGTAAATGACCTAGAGAGCAAACCAAACCATTTTGCAAAGAAGTGGTGCCAGATTGATCAAAGTCTAATGCAAATTTATATAAATGAAACGATCATTACAAAAAGTCAAAAACTACGGCGATAATTATACAAGTGTGAACAGTTAAACAATTTACTTCATAAATATTGTATACTATGTTAGTCAACAGTTATTGATTAAATACATTAGAGATAACATTTTACATATAATAAAACATTTTTTGTACAAATTGATCTAGCAAATCACAGCACACAATGTGATATTTCAAATAAGCGGGTCATACTTTTTTACATATAATAAACTATAACAACCTTAAATTGTAGAGTTAATATCACTTTGCATTCCTTCGGTTTCAGCATAATCCGGATTCGGTCAAGAACTTTAATTATATGCAATATGCATCCCTTAGATTTTCATATCCTTACAATGACTAACCCTCAGCCCGATTTTTCGTTAATTTTGATCGTTGATGGTTGGCTATGGGTAAAATGGAGATATTACGTAAAAAAATATATTAAAAATTCAAAATAAATGTAAAATTAAAAATAAAAATTATAGTTTATTTTTTTATAATGTGAGTATATATATACAAATTATTACAACGTGCGTAATAATTATAAATATATCAAAATATGATTTAACTTTAATATGTTAAAGATGAAATAATTAGATAGAAAGACTAAAAAACTATTATTAATTTTTAAAAAGTGCTAAAATCGATTTAACAACTTGATTCAATTTTTTTTTTAAATCATTATATTTTTTTCTAATATTTCCTATTTATTATTATTTTATTTAAAATTTTATATGTATTATCTCCGTTTTACCCCTAGTCAACCGTTACTTAACAGTCAAAATTGACAGAAAGTTGACTAACGGGTGGTTATTGTAAAAGTATAGAAATCTAAGAGATGCATTTTGCATAGAATTAAAATTCTTAACCTGCATTAAGTTAAACTAAGGGATACAAAGTGAAATTAAATATAAATTATATGACAATAACAGCATATACTCAAAAAAAGTACACCTTTTTTACTTAACATTTGTTTATTTTATCCACGCAATAGTAACACATTGCTTGACATTTATTTATTTTACAATCCTCTAAAAGAGACATGTCACACCAACACAATTTACCTTATTGTCATATTAATTTCAAAACAGAAATGCACTAGAAAAACACATCCTAACGAGCACCAAATTGAAAGATAACTACAGTCTACATGCTTTCTCAGTTTACGGAGAACCACAAATCGAAGCACAGCAATACGATGAGCGAAATACGACATTGCACTAGAACATGAGTCCACAGCAGCAGAACAGATTTTATTAGGGGAATATCGGCTTCGGTCTTGGTTCAGTACAACGAGCTCCAGCTCCTTTTGAGCCCCTTCTTTCTGTCTTTTCCCTTGCTAGCTTTCATGACCTCGTCCATTTCCTGCACGAAGTTCTGCAAATGTGAAATTGATTCATGAAAATGTGAAGGTATACATTTCCATTGAATGCAAAATTACGATGTATCTGTGTATTGCAATTTGTTCTATGAAGTGATTAGTGTGTGCCCAACATACTTGCTGCTTCATCCTCTTCATCTCTTGCTGTTTACAAATGCATAAAACATATTAATCTATTCGGCATTAGTCAACAAGAGAACTATAGATAAACATACAGATTAGTTTTGAAGAAACAAAGTTGTAGCCACGGTCTTCCATACCATTTTTTGTTGCAGGCGTGCCTTCTCTGCTTTTAGCGCGTGCAGTTGGGCTTCTAAATCACGAGTATATGCCTAGCCAACCAGAAATTATGTAAAATAACTTTAGAAACAGACTTGGTCTAGACCTTTTCCAGACCATGGTTTAAATCTAAAATATTTAAATTGGGAAACATAATACTTAAATAGAGAAAAACCAATTTTTTTACAACCCCTTCACAAAGCATTATTTCGGGTGAAGGACAAGTTTAGACTATTTCTATATTAAATTAACAAAAATGACCATTTTGTGAAAAATTGACCAACTTTAGCCGATGGGATACCCACCTGAGTATTCCATATATGATAGCCAATTACCAGTGGAGTATCTTATACAATTTGGGATACCCAACTGACGGTGGAGTATTCAATCGGTTAAAATTGGCCATTTTTTCAGAATGGTTATTTTGGTTAATTTTTTTTTTAAAAATCCGTTATTTTTATCAGTTTTCCATTACTTTGCATCTTCTATGTTATTCTTTACGGTAAATTTATTTCAGTGAAAACAGAGCGTACCTCTCTCCTAGCCCTTGACCTGGCGGCAGATTCTCTGTTTTTGAACACGCGACGCTGCTGCTTTCTCGACACCTCTTTGGATGCCGGATGACAGGACTTGTCGGCTAAATTGACATTTATATCAAGATTATTCACACTGTCGGAATTGTTTCCCCCGATACTGTCAGAGGAAACTGGAGTATCGGCTGACCCCTGCCTAAATCCACCTTCACGTGGTTGGTATCCACTATGTTTTCTTGCAATTGCAGCTGATGCTGCATCTTTGTCGCTTTTTTCCAGCAGTGTCTGATAAGCAGGCACATTTCTACCCCCTCCTGAAGCAATGACAGGCCTGACCATACAACCAGGTGTCCCAGATCCAACTGTTGTATTATTGTTGTTCTGGTATGACACACATGACTGCTGCAGAGGAGAAGAATAATCAGGTGCCCGCACCACACCAGCCATGATAAGAAAATCCTCGAGGTTCATCTCTTCGTTTGAAGGGATGAACTGTGGATTAATATTGGCTGTGGCTGCAGCAGTGGGGACTGTGGCTGCTCCCATGGGGGCAGCAGCGCCGAGGGCAATATCGGGGCTGGGGAGAAGTGTTTGTTCAAAAGCTTGAATTTCTTCTTCTGTCCAAACGTTGTTAAGGAGTTCATCTATGTTCATTGATCCAGAGATTCCAATGTCATCAGAGAATGTGTGTTGAAACACATCAAGGAGGGACAAGATTGACCTTTGGCGATCTAGTGATGGGAGGACATGGCTGTCAGGATGTTGTGGGTTTGTTGAATGAACAGATGAGTCAATTTCTCCTCGCGATAGAAAGTCTGAGTTGTCTGTCCTCACCATTCTGGGAGAGAGATCATCAGAACGTAACCTGTATCTGCAGCGTCACAAGGAAAGTAAAACCGAGCAATTACTTTAAGAATAATAGATATGTACAACTAGCATAAGCAAATTCAGATGCACTGAAAATACAAAGACCACTAATCAACCATGGATTATGTACAGTAGTGGGGAGGCTTCCATTGTGAGTGTCTTACATTTCAAATTGGAATTCAAGGATTATAATAAAAATAACTACTAGGTTGGGGAGAGAGCAAACCAAACCTCTGAATTTGCAAAAAGAATGACCAAGTTAATTTGCAAGACTGATTAAAGTTGAATGCGGATTAAAAGAGATGAGATGATCACTATAAAATGCAAAAAATTAATGTTGGAGTTCAACCGTGGACGGCTAAACCGTTTGCTTCATAAATATTTTATACCATCTGAGGCTATACTTATTTATTATATGCTTTAGAGATAGCATCGGCATAGATAAAGTGAAACTGCCGCGTTGACGTTCGGTTAATAAACGTTGACGTTCGGTTGATAAACATGACTTGTATAAAGAACTGAAATAAAGCGTGGAAAGTGACGAGGCTTGTTTGCTTTTTTGCAAAGGTAAGCAGAGGTTTACCGAAGTTAGATATAAACAAAATTCCTTTGTGGTTTGTAGGAATGATAATCATTTCGTATGTGTACTTTCGTATGCATAATATTTTTCGCCAAATAAGAAAATCCACTAAATTGTTTTTTTCGGGTTTTTAACCGATCGAATTGCCTGTAACGATTTTTTTCGGTCCGGTTAACCGTTTATCGGTTTTGATTTTTTTACAGTTTTTTTCTCACCCCTACTAATTTGTGAATTAAAATTTTATGTTGCTAGTACGGATCATGCTAAAACTTTGATTTTCAGTAGGGAGGCTTTCAATGTGAATGACTGAAATTTCAAATTTGAATTGAAGGATTATAATGAAAATAATTGTGGAGAGAGAAAACCAAACCTCCGATTTTGCAAAGAACCGTCCAAGTTAATTATTTGCTAGACAAATCAGAGTCGAATGTTGATTATATAAACTAAAACCTCTATAAATTAATAGAGTTGGGACCGAGGAATTTATTAATTTAGAAATATTTTAATTTAGAGAGGTATTACTTAATTGTAAATTAATATTAATTAATTTAAAGATTGATTTTAATATTAAAAACTTATATTTAAATTTTATAAATTAAATAGAATTATGTCATCCTGAGTTTCTAAAAATTATAACTTATTATTTTATCGAAATTGTTTTTTGAACGGGTTCAAGTCGGGACTGGAGAAAATCATTATTTTATAGAGATTTTTAATTTTATGAAGGTTTTACTATAGATGAAATGGTTAGCAGGAATGGTCAAAAATTACTGCAGCAATTGTACAACCGTGGACGGCTATACCACCAATTCATAAATATCATATACTATTTTAGGCGATAGATATTTATTATATACTTTAGAGATAGCATGACATAAATGAGTGAAACCGCCTCAATGACGTTTAGTCGATATACATGGATTGTATATTGAAAACAATAGTGTTAAAGTGAGGTGCGTTCGCTTTCATGCAAAGATTAGTAGAAGTCTCTCGAATTTCAGATATAAACAAAATTCCTTTATAGTTTGTATACAGGACAATTGTTTCGTGTTCTGTACTTTCGTATCACTGTATTTGTAACAACCCGTATTTTCGGACTATTAAATCTAAAATCGAAACTAAGGCAAAAATACAATGATTAATCCAAAATTCTATTATAAAGGTACTATTACGAGTCAATTTATTCCAAAACTTAGGTCCACGAACTCCAGTGCTATCCAAATCGAATCTCACACCGAACCTGAAATTATAAGTAATGAACTATACAGCCCAGCAAGAACAAATTGACTAACTATTTAACTGAAAAATAATGGGTGTTTTAATAAAACGTTTTTTCTCAAAACAATAATAACTTTGTAAAATATTTTCTAAAATAAATCCAACCCAAAGTTTTATATTTTAAAATTCCAAATTTAAAACAGAACAAAGAAGATTTTATAACAGATTAGAACAGAGTAAAACGAAACGAAACAATATTTTTTATAAATACCACAGTCTTGATCTACGACCACACTTGCCAGTAGTCGGCATCTAATTTATATTCTTATTCTTTATACCACAATTTGCCAGTGGTTGACATCTAAAGTTCAATAATTACGCGCCCTTAATAGGTATCTAAAGTTGCACACTTGTGCGCCTACTAAAGGTATCTAAGACTAGTTCACTATAGCGTAAATTACGAACGGGTTCAAAAATGTAGAGACTGGATTTCAAAAGATTCTCGTATCTTATTTCTTATACAGTTCAAAACAGAATTCTTATATCTTATACGAAATTTGGAAATCAGAGTATCAAAACTTTTCCGAAAATAAAAGTAAGTCAAAAAGTACTTACATCAGAACGTGGTCAGATCAGAATATTGCATTTTTAACCCTCTAAACGACGTTTTCTTGAGAAACATGAAACACGAAAGTTGTAGAGAACGCAAAAACCTTTCCGAAAATTTCATAATCAACGAATTCTTACTTATGATGAATTAATTATGAATTTTATAAGACTGCTGATTTATGAGAGAAAAAGACCTACGAATTTTAATAATTAAAACGAATAAGACGAATATGGTGTATTTATAACGATATAAAATCCTGTTTCTTAACCACCAGGTTATCCGTATTAAAATTTGATCCAAATTTTAGGCCCATTAATCTAACCCAATTTTATATCCTAGTCATAATCTAATTTAATACCTTTTTCTACTATTCTAGTATTAATCAAATTCTAAAAATTACAGGATATTGCAGTATCAAACACATAATATGGTTTATTGCTGAAATTAGACCTAATAATTCGTTCATTTCGTATATTTGCATGTCACGTACTTTCGTGTTTCGTGCACGTAATGCCAAACCAAAACCCAAACCATCAAAGATTCGCTTCATTTCATTTCATTTACCTTCATTTCGTCTATGTTTCGCTTCACGTTCTTGTAATATTTGAATAAAATAGAAATACTAATAAATAAATTAAAATATTTAAATATGAAATTTTTACTGGTAGAGTTTTAAATCAATATGTCATAAAGAATCAATTGTGGTCAAGTCTAGTGAAACTTAAAATTTGAAACTATTTTGTATTTAACTTATGTAAATATTATATTTAAAATATGAATTCATAAAATTTAAATATTATTTATTTCGTGTATCTTCATTTCGTGTCGTGTACTTCAAGGTAGACAATAAATTCATGTGTATAATTTTGTGAACCACAAAGGTCAGCCCAAACTCATTATTTTCGTGTCTTGTACGGAATTTCCCACTAAATAATTGAACCAAATGTAGGGTGTTTTTACACTTCTACTCATCCCATCCTTTTAAACATCATACTCATAGAGCATAGTCAACTAAATGCTTAATTGGTTAAGCTAGGATGGTCATAACCTTAACTAAGACTAATGCTATCAAAAACACTTATTTACATTAGAATGAAGAATTGAGACATAAAATTGCATTTCAATTTCTTTCCACTTGTTAGTTACAAACTAATACACTAAGCATAAATTTAAAATTAAATGACATTGTAAAAAATTGGAATGATGGCAAGTAGGCAAGAACAATACGAGATAAATATAATTATATATAAGAATGCATGCATATGGATTAATGATGTTAGAATAGGCCTTGAATCGGTATATACCCTGAACGCTGGGACTTCCGAGGTCTTGATTTTTTTTTAGTTTTTTTTTCTCACCCCTACTAAATTTTGAACTAAATTTTTATGTTGCTAATACGGATCACGCTAAAACTTTGATCTTCAGTTGGGAAGCTTTCAATGTGAATGACTGACATTTCAAATTTGAATTGAAGAATTGTAATAAAAATAACTGTTAGGTTAGGGAGAGAGCAAATCAAACCTCTAATTTTGCAAAGAACTGGCCAAGTTAATTATTTTCCAAACAGATCAAAGTCGAATGCTGATTTATATATTGTAAAATCTATATAAATTAATATAGTTAGAACAAAGAAATTTTTATTAATTTAGAGAGGTATTAATTAATCATAAATTAATAACTATTGATTTAGTAGGAGTTTTTAATACAAAAAATTACATTTCAATTATACAAATTAATCAGAATTATATTATCTGGAAATTCTAAAAGTTATTATTTTAAAATTTGATCAAAATTGATCTTTTTTTGAACTGCTCCAAGTCAGGACCGGAGAAAATTATTATTTTAGAGAGAATATTAATTTATTAAGATTTTAGTGTAGATGAAGTGGTCACTACGGAAGATCAAAAAATGCTGCAACAATTACTCAATTATGGACGACTAAATCGCATGCTTCATAAATATCGTATACCATCTTTGATGATAGTTATTTTTTATATATTTTATAGATAGATTGACATAAAAGAAGTGAAATGGCCTCAACGACGTTTAGTCGGTAAACAAGAATTGTATATGGAACCAAAATAAAGTGTGAAAAGAGATGCGCCTTAGTTTTTGTGCAAAGATTAAGAGAAGTCTCTCGAAGGCATATATAAACAAAATTTCTTAATGGTTTGTAGACATGGAAATCATTTCGCGTACTTTCGTATTAGCTGTATCGAACACATAATATGGCTTGTTACTGAAACTAGACGTGATAATTCATTCGTTTCATATACTTTTGTATCGTGTACTTTCGTGTTTCGTGTAGATAATGCCAAATCAAATCCCAACCCATTAAAGATTTGTTCTGTTTCGTGTTCGTGTACCTTTATTTCGGTTAAATTTCCTGTCGTGTTCATGTAAATTTTGAATAAAATAGAAATTAAGATAAATAAATAAAAATATTTAAATATTACATTTTTACTAGTCGAGTTTTTAAATCAATATGGCATAAATAATCAATTTTGGTCAAAACTTGTGAAAATTAAATTTGAAACTATTTTGTATTTATTTTATGTAAATATTATATTCAAAAAATTATTTAAAAACATGTATTTATGTAATTTTAAATAGGTATTCACTTTGTGTATTTTCGTTTCGTGTCGTGTACGTAAAGGTAAACTCATAACGGATAATAAATTTATCTGTATAATTTATGTTCATATGCTTTCATGTTCGTGAACCACAAAGGTCAACCCGAATCAGTTATTTTCGCGTCTTGCACGAAATTGCCAACTCTACCTGAAATAATTGAACCAAATGTAGGGTCTGTTACACCTCTACACGTCCCGTCTTTTTACACATATACTCGTTGAGCACACTCAACTAAATGCTTAATTGGTTAAGCTTTAGAACCTTGACTAAGAATAATGCTATCAATAGAACTGAGTCACATTAGAATAAGGAAGTTGGACATTAAATTGCATTTCAATTTCTCTCCACTTGTTAGTTACAAACAAATACCGTGAAACCTAAATTTAAAATTAAATCACATTGTAGAATGAAGAATGCATGTATATAAATTAATAAAATACTAATTAGCAACTAAGCTCCCCTTTACTAGGCTCAAATCATCATCCCAAGAATTGAAATATTTTGGCTGTAAAATATATTTAAATTGTTAGACATTTTCATTAAATTAACACATATATTAAAGAAGTAGAATATGAAACTGCCGATAGTAGTAGGTTGTAATGGATAAATGCGACGAAGGCACGACTGGAGATATCACATAGTAGCTAAGGTATCTGTAAGAAAAGTGGGGCCCAATTTGATTTATCTTGTGATAACGACATTTTGGCACAAAAAGGACGACATTTTGGTAAAAAAAGTATAGGATAATTTAATTAGAGAAAAAAGGTACAAGAGAATTTGAGTAGGAATATGTCACACGTCGGCATCACCAGCAGCATTCTTATCTTGTTCGTATAGAATTTTTTTTATTCACCTATAAATAAATTATTTTTCAGATTTTATTTCTTTATATAAATTGTTTATAATAATTAAATCTATAGTATGATAGAGTAGTATGTGTTGTAAGTTTGTAGTAAAAGGAATGAAACAAAAAGCAAAATCGTGAGGGCCACATCAACTAAATCTTTTTACTAGGTTCTACATAAGTTTTTCAAAAATATTTATAATAAATTTTGAAGTGCGTGAGTTCAAGAAATGATATGAAAGTGAAAACAAATTTTTCTAAATTCGTCAATGATCAATTGACTATACATTTTATAACTTAAAGTTTATTATTGTAAGATTGGATAGGGACCAGAGCTGACCGAAAAATTATGTTGATGAATATAATAGTTTAATTTTTATTCGATTATATATTATAATACTATGATTTTATTACTTACACATAAATATAGTTATTATTTTATTTTATTAAAGAAGTGCTATTGAGCCCTGATCTTAAACACAACTATAAATATATAAGAAGTAATATTTAAAATTACTATTCACTCAAATTATATTGTGCGGAGTGAAATGTTAACAAGTTGATTCGTGAAATTTTGTTGAATTACAAATCTTATTTGTTAAGATCCGAACAAAATTATTAATATTATTATTTCATTACTTATGTATAGACAAAATTATTGTTTATTTTGGAAGAAGTGTTGGTCATCTCAAACACAACTGTGAATATTTTATAAGTATAATATTAAAAACCTTTCATTCACTCAATTTACAAACGTGCGAGGTGAATGGTTATCAAACTGCAACGTAAAATTTCTTTGAATTGCAAATTCTATTATACATGTACGAGGTAAATTTTTATTGTATTGCAAATCGTAGTTTTTGAAATGTGAAATTAATTGCGTAAATTATACTCGTTGAAATCTGAATAATACTGCATGATATACAAATTATATTTTAAGCATCTTACACCAAAATCAAATGGAAGGATTTAACATTAATTTATAGACAATGACTTTAAAGATTTAAATAAATTTGGATATCACTTTATCAAATTGATATAACTAAAGTATTTGCAAAACCAAGCAAAACCTCTTATCAAAGTCTAATGGTGATTTATATGAATGAAAATGTCACTACTAAAGGTGGTCGTCTAAACCATCTGCTTCCTAAATATCGTATATTATCTTAGACGATAGTTATTTATTATATACTTTGGAGATAACATGACGCAAATTTAGCAAAACTATCAAAATGACGTTTAGTTGATAAACATGAATTATATATGAAACCAACATAAAGTGCAGAAAGTGAGGCGGCGTATCTTGTTTGCGTACAAAGGTTAGTATAGGCGAGTTAAATATATAAACAAAATTCCTTTATAATTTCTAGACATGATAATTAATTCGTATCTTGTACCATTGTTAAAAAATGATAGAGAATGACATGAAAATTTAGAGCATACAATAGTACCTTTATTACATAACATTTATTTATATTACAATTCACACAATGTAAGAGATTTGCAGTGTACACATTCTACCTCATTGTTATTTTAATTTTATAACAGAAATGTACTGAAAAAATATCCAAACAAGCACCAATTGAAATACAACTACACGCTTCCTCTGTTCACGCAAAACTGCGTCACAATGACATAATCGAAATATGAAATACGACATTGTGTTATAGCAGTCTATAGGGGCGAAATAGATTTTATTAGGGGAGTATTGGTGTCGTCCTTGCTTAGTACAAACAGCTCCAGCTCCTTTTCAGTCCTTTCCCTTCGTTTTTTTTCCTTGTGAGCTTTCATGAACTCCTCCATGTACTGAAGGAAAACGTTTTCATTGTCCGCAAAATTACAATGTATGTGTATACTGCAATTTGTAATAGAAGTGATTAGGTATGGTCAACATACCTTCTGCTTCATCCTCTTTGTCGCTATTTGCTTACGTATGCATTAATCAATAAGAGAAGTAAAATAATTATACCAATTCATTTTACAGAACCAAAGTTGTAGCCGGAGTCTTACTTGCCAAAACATGTTGCAGTCCTGCATTCTATTCTATTATAACCTGCAGTTCTGCTTCCAAATCACATTTATGAGCCATGCCAATATGAAATTACGAAAACAAACATTTAAAATAGACTTGGCCTAGCCCTTTTAAATACCGCGGTTTTAATCTAAACATTTCTTATTTTTATGAACATTTCTATTGGAGTTAATCTTCAATATTTGATTATCTTATTTAGTCCAGCTGTTTGTTTAAGTAATTGATTTGGTCATTATGTTTCAGAGAGATTTTAGGAGTTCCAGCAAATAATGATAGGAGTGGAGTAATATTAAGAAGGTGGTGTGATTCTGATTTCCTGATCTGTTGCCACAATGTGTGGTGTTTATTTTCTTTATAAGCTTTGTTTTTCTGTTCAATAAAATATTGAGAAAGAGTTGTTGCTCGATGTACTTTGTCTTGTGTTTAGTTTTACATATTTACTCATCTGGTGTCAAATAATTACAATATTGTGGTATCAGATCCATATAGGTTGCAGTAGTACGTATGTCAAAAACACAGACAATGGATATGGGAAAGAGCAAAGGAGAATCAATGGGCTTGAGTTACCCATTGTTGACCAGGATGAACTATACCGTTTGGGCAATGAAAATGAAGGTGCTTATGCAAGCACATGGTGTTTAGGAGGTGATAGAACAAACAGATCCAAAGGCACAAACCGATCAAAAGGCATGTGCAGAAGAACGAGTTGACAAAGTGGCTTTTGCAATGATCTATCAAAGCATTCCAGAGGAAATGCTACTTTCTCTGTCAGATAAGAAAAAGGCAAAAGATGCCTGGGAAGCATTGAGAATTATGAGTCAAGGCGCAGACAGAGCTAAGGTGGCCAAGGTTCAGACTTTGAAGGCAGAATTTGAGACTCTTAGTATGAAAGAAACAGAGTTATTGGATGATTTCTGTATGAAACTTAATGGACTGGTGACAAACATTCGAGCCCTTGGAGAAGATGTGAAGGAAACTTACGTGGTTAAGAAATTACTTCGTGCAGTCCCACAAAAATTCTTACAAATAGCGTCCACAATGGAACAATTTGGGAATTTTGAAACGATGAAGGTAGAGGAGGTAATTGGTTCACTAAAAGCACATGAAGAAAGGATAAAGGGAAGTACAGAAAATGTGAATAGTCAACTGGTACTCACAGAGGAAGAATGGATTGCAAAAGAAAAAAATGAATGTAAATTATTTCTTACCAGGGAAGAATGACAAAAATGTATGAATCGAGGAAGTGCCGAAGGAAGCCAAAACATGAGAGGTCGTGGTGGTAGAGATAAGAGCAGGATAAGATGCTATAATTGTCATATGTATGGACACTATGCTGTTGAGCATCGAAGACCAAAGCGTGATAAAGAAGGGAGGCAAGAAGCTCTTATGACAAGGATTGAAGATGATGAATCAACACTCTTGCTGGCAAGCCATAGAAAAGAATTGATGTTGAACGAAGATAATGTGACACCAATGCTGTTGACAAATGGGAAGACGAAGAATACAAATTCAAATATGTGGTATCTAGACAACGGGGCAAGTAATCATATGACGGGGGAGAGAGAAAAATTCATGGAACTAAACGAGAAGATAACAGGAACAGTAAGGTTTGGAGATGGTTCAGGTGTGGAAATCAAGGGAAAGGGACTGATAACCTTTAAGTGCAAAAATGGTGAAGAACGGATGCTACATGAGGTATTTTACATTCCTTCTCTATGTAGTAACATAATTAGTTTGGGTCAACTCTCAGAAGAAGGTAATAAGGTTGTTTTGAAGGGTAACTATCTGTGGGTGTATGAGAAACAAGGGGAATTGCTTATGAAAGTACAACGATCTCCAAATAGATTATATAAATTGATTGTTTAAACCATAAAGTGAAAATGTTTGTTGACCAAGTCAGATGAGGTAACAAAATTGTGGCACACTCATTTAGGACATGTAAATCATATGTCTATGACATTAATGCAAAAGCACAAGATGGTATATGGTCTGCCTAATATGTCAATGCCAAAACAAGTTTGTAAAGGGTGTTTGACATCAAAACAGACAAGAAAGGCTTTTCCGCAGAAGTGAAGCTATAGTGCAACAAAAGTTCTACAGTTGGTACATGGTGACTTGTGCGGACCTATAGAACCCACTACGCCCGGAGGAAATAAATATTTTTTTCTCTTGGTGGATGATTTTAGTCGGGTAATGTGGGTATACATGCTAAAAAATAAGGATGAGGCGTTTGATGCTTTTAAGAGGTTTAGAGCCAAAGTTGAAGATGGTGGACAAAAGAAGATAAGAGTTTTTCGTAGTGACCGTGGATGGGAATTTACATCAAATACATTCAAGGCTTATTCCGAGGACTCATGAATCGAGACACAGTACACAGTTCCTTATACACCCCAACAAAATGGGGTGGTAGAGCGTAGAAACATGACAGTTGTGGAGATGGCACGTTGTTATTTGAAAGAAAAGGAAATTCCATCATTATTTTGGGGTGAGGCTGTTCGACATGCGGTGTATGTGTTGAATCGATTACCAACTCGAGCATTGTCAAGTGAGACACCCTATGAAGCTTGGACGGGCAAAAAACGAAATTTGGGGCATTTACGTATTTTTGGTTGCTTGACTTATATGAAAGTTCCAAGCGTTAATACAAAGAAATTGGATGACAGGAGTATTCACGTAATTAATCTTGGAAGTGAACCAAGCACCAAGGCGTATAGACTATATGACCCTGTGGGGAAGCGTATACATGTGAGCAGATGTCATTTTCGAAGAAACGAAGGGATGGTCATGGGCATAATAAGAAAATGATAATTCATACAATTCAAGTTCATTCTCAGTGCCAAAAATACTTGAGAGAGATGGAAATGAAATTGTTGTCGAAGAACTATCGGATGTTGAAGAAACATGGGGAGATGAAGTCACGACACCTTCGCGCACACAAGGAAGGAATGAGAGCAGCACTGAAAGTGCACCATTGTCACAGACGTCAGGGACAAGTTTAAGTTCAGACAGATATGATGGGAGCACATAACCACGCAAGTTCAGGCCTCTCTCAGAGATTTATGCTGATGCGGAAGAAGTAGAAATAGATGAAGAACTACTGATGATAGAAGGTGAAGAACCAAATAATTATGAACAAGCTATAAAAGTAAAAGATTGGAGGATAACTATGGATGAATAAATTAAATCTATAGAAAAAATGGCACCTGGAAATTGACTAAATTACCAGATGGGCACAAGGTAATTGATCTGAAGTGGGTTTTTAAACTGAAAAAGGATGCAAGTGGGAAAGTTATGAAACACAAGGCTCGTTTGGTTGCAAAGGGGTATGTACAAGAACACGGAGTCGACTATAATGAAGTTTATGCTCCAGTCACCAGGTTAGAAACAATTTGATTATTGTTGGCATTAGTAGCTAAGAACGACTGGCAAGTCCATCATCTTGATGTGAAGACAATGTTTCTAAATGGAGACATTAATGAGGAAGTATACGTTGCACAACCAAAGGGATACATCAAAGAAGGATAGGAAGAATTGGTGTATAAACTTTACAAAATGTTGTATGGTCTAAAGCAGGCACCACGTGCGTGGTACGCAAAATTAAACAGCTGCTTGGAAAATCTTGGATTCAAAAGGTGTCCCTCAGAACATGGTGTGTACACTCGATGAAATAACGATGAAGTGCTGATAATATGTGTGTATATCGATGACATACTAGTGACAGGCACTGACTTATCAAGCATTGAGATTTTTAAGAAGCAGACGAGTCAGGTGTTTGAAATGAGTGATATAGGATCATTGGCATATTACCTGGGAATAGAAGTAAAGCAAGAAGATGGTGTTATCAAATTAAAACAATGAGCTATGCTAAGAAAATTCTGGCACAAGCAGGTTTGACAGATTGTAATCCAACAAAGTTTCCTATGGATCCTAAGGAGCAACTAACGAAGGATGAGAGTGGCGAAAGGGTTGACAGCACCAAGTACAGGAGCTTAGTGGGTGGCTTACGATATCTGGTGCATACCAGACCAGACATAGCATTTTCAGTAGGGATGGTGAGCAGGCATATGGAGCACCCAACAATGTTGCATTTAAACGCAGTGAAGAGGATATTAAGGTATATGAAAGGTACATTGGAGCTGGGTCTTTCTTACTCAAAAACAAGTGGAAACAATATCTTAACAGGTTTTTCAGACAGTGATTTTGCTGGTCATGTTGAGGATAGACGAAGTACAGGGGGAATGGCCTTCTACTTGAATGAAAGTTTGATAACATGGGTCTCTCAGAAGCAAAAATGCGCAGCATTGTCATTCTGCGAGGCGGAATTTATGGCTGCAACTGCAGCAGCATGTCAAAGCATATGGTTGCGGAATGTTCTACAACAGGTGACAAATGAGAAGATAGGACCAATGACTCTTTACATTGACAACAAATCGGCCATAGACCTTGCCAAGAATCCTGTGTTTCATGGACGAAGCAAACACATTGATATTCGTTATCATTTCATTCGTCAATGCATTGAGCATGGTGAAATTGAAGTAAAGCATGTTCCTGGTGAGAGTCAGCGTGCACATATTTTGACAAAAGCTTTGTCAACTATAAAATTTGAGAAAATGAGAATGCTCCTGGGAGTTAATAATGTTGCAAGTCCAATTCAAGATTAAGGGGGAAAATGTTGGAGTTAATCTTGAATATTTGATTACCTTATTTAGTCCAGCTGTTTGTTTAAGTAATTGATTTGGTCATTATGTTTCAGAGAGATTTTAGGAGTGCCGTCAAATAATGATAGGAGTGGAGTAATATTAAGAAGGTGGTGTGATTCTGTTTTCCTGATCTGTTGCCACAATGTGTGGTGTTTATTTTTTTATAAGCTTTGTTTTTCTGTTCAATAAAATATTGAGAAAGAGTTGTTGCTCGAAGTACTTTGTCTTATGTTTAGTTTTACATATTTACTCATCTGGTGTCAAATAATTATAATAATTTCTTCTCACATAAAAATTTAAACAAAAGTAAATTTTTCTACAACCACCTAAGTATTAAGTATCACTTTGCATCTTCCACATTATTCGTTCACGGTATAATCATTTCACGGGAAATTGACCGTACCTGCCTCCTTGCCCTTGACCTGGCTGCAGATTCTCTGTTTTTGATCATACAGAGCTGCTTCCTTACCGCCACCTTCTCCAACTGATCATACAGAGCTGCTGCATTACCATTCTTGTCAAATTTAAGGGAAACTAAACTAGCAGAACTTCTCACCATACAGAACTTCTCTTGGTTGGTATCCACTGGCCCTTCTTTCTAGAAGTGGCTGATAAACCGGCACATTTCCTCCCCCTCCTGAGGCAGTAACAACTGCACAACCAAGTGTACATGACTGCTGCAGAGGAGGTGAAAGATCATGTGCCCACACCACACTAGCCATAATTAGAAAATCCTCGAGGTTCATCTCTTTCTTTGTTGCCTGATTCTGGGCAGAGTTAACTTCCTGAAACTTAGCAATATCATTCATTGATGATGTTTCTATCTCGCCTTCAAGAAACTATGGATTAGTATTGGCTGTGGCTGCAGCTGTGGGGATTGTGGCTGCTCCCATGGGGGCAGCAGTGCTAAGGGAAATATCGGGGCTTGGGAGAAGTTGTTCAGGAGTTCACCAATGTTCATTGATCCGGAGTTTCCAATGGCATCAGAGAATGTATGTTGAAACACCTCAAGGAGGAAAAAGATTGACGACGATCTAGGGATGGGAGGGCGTGGCTCTCAGGATGTTGTGGGTTTGTCGATTGAAGAGATGATTAAAGACATTCATCATCATATAATTATAGATATAAGCAATGAGGCATGAAACCGTATTAGAGATAAAATAAGATAATAAATATGTACATATAGTATAAGAAATATTCAGATGCACTGAAAATACAAAGACCACTTATCAACCATGGATTATGTACAGTAGTTGGGAGACTTCTATTGTGAGTGTCCTACATTTCAAATTGGAATTACAGGATTGTAATAAAAAGAAGTACTAGGTTGGGGAGAGAGCAAACCAAATCTCTGATTTTGTAAAAAGAATGACCAAGTTAATTTGCGAGACTGATTAAAGTTGAATGCTGATTCATAGCGACGAAATGGTCATTACAAAATGTAAAAACTTAATGGGCAGTTTAATTGTGGACGGCTAAACATTTGCTTTATAAATATTTTATACTATCTCAGTGTATACTTATTTATCATATGCTTTAGTATGTGCACAGATGAAGTTAAACTGCCGCGTTGACGTTCAGTTGATAAACATGAATCAGTTAATAAACATGAATGGTATAACGAATAAAAATAAAGCGCGGAAAATGACAAGATTTGTTTTGCTTTCATATAAAGGTAAATAGAGGTATATGATAGTTAGATATAAACAAAATTACTTTGCAATTTGTAGGCATGATAATCATTTTGTGTCGTGTTTACTTTCGTACTCGTAATATTCTTTCGAGAATAAAAAAATCAATTTTTTTATTTGCTTCAACTTAACTGCACAACAACATTTATTTTAATTAAAATTTTCACAATTATTCATTTTTGTATAATATTGGAGGACACAAAAATAATTTTTGCTTCCGGCCTTAAATATTCTAGGGTCGCCCCGATGCTAAGTACTTTTTAGGGAATATATTTTTTATATATTTGAAGGAACAAAGAAATATTAAAATATATAGGCACAAAAATTATCTTTGTTAAGAACATGTCTTAAATTATTGTTATATAAAACTATCGAAAAAAATAAAATTCTAGTAGCAACAGAATTAAAAAAAAATTAAGGGCACGCCTCCTTCTTTTAGGACTTGTTTGGATTGCGGGTTGAGGAGGTTGGGTTGGGCTAGGCTACGGTAGGTTGGGTTAGACTCGGTTGAACCCTTACCTCATTTGGATGTAGTTGCCGAGTTAGTAGGGGTTGAACCCTTGACATGTTTGGTTTGGAGTTGGGGTAAGGTTGGTTTTTATCATGTATAAATTATATATTGAAAAACTAGTGAATGTTTTTAAATTTAATCTAAAAAATTTAACTAAATTTAAAAATATTTTTAAAAAATTTAAAAAAAATCAAAAAGAAAAAAATGAAAAAACTTTAATAGAGAGAGTGAGAAAGAGAGAGAGAATGAAAGAGAGAGGATGAATAAAAAAAAGGTAAGCTACCAAGACCCCAAATTGAGGTGTTGAAAAGTTCAATTTTTGTATTGCAAATTAACTCCTTTCAACCCTTGATGAACCCTCACAAAACCCAACCCCTATTTTGACAAACTTTCCCAAACATGGTTCTCATGAGCCGGTCCCAACCCAGCCCAACCCCCATCCAAATATAGCCGTAATTAAGAAGTACAAAGTGTAGATACAGTATGTATAAATAGGAATACATAGATAGTTTGGTTATTTGGTATAAATATTACAAATGTCTCATTTTTTTTAAATATTTTTATAATTATCCTCTTAAGTTAAAAAACATTTGTAACTTAGGGACTTAGAATATCTCTTGACCAGCCTGTTATAGGATAGTTAAAGTTCAACTTGATTATTTTTAAGCTAAATTAAAAAATGTCACGAGTAAACTTCAAATGCTCATTAATAGATAGCTCAGCTTAATCACCAGCTTGTCGAGTGAAACCACTGACAAAACAAACAAATCTTTATACAGTAAATTAATACTTGATAAATTAATAATCTCGTTAAATTAATAATTTCTTGTAACCCCGAGCCGGACCCTTTATGCTAAATTAATAATTCCCTAAATTTAGAAGATAACATTTTTTTATTAATGCATATAAGTCCCATATAATATATAAATTAATAATTACATATTACATCAAAATTATAAATTTCTAGGATGCACTTTAATAGTAAGCCTCAATTGTAACCTCCTTCCTTTTAAAATTGATGTCGACTTGTACTTTATTTTGAATCTTTTTTAATGTATTATGAAGATCTAGCATACTATGTTCATATTGCAAGAGGAAATTACGTAATGTAATTGTTGCTTTAAGGACATCTTTTCGTGAGACTGACTCCAACTGTGTACTATCATCTTCATTAACTTCATCTTCTTTCTTATTTCGAGACACCGCTAATAATTTATTCATCATCCCACAATTTAATTAAATTCATAAATATTTCTTAATGTTATTTTAAGTATTTAATAGATGAAAATAAATTATTATTCTGAGAATTGTATATGTTATAAAATTTTAAATAATATATTTTGATAAATTAATAAATTATTAATATATAGATAAATTAATAAATTATTATCGATTTATTAATATTTTAATTAATTAATATTTTTTCATGTTACCAAAGGTATTAAATTATCGAGGTTATACTATATTAAGATTTTCAAAAGTTTTGTGTAAATGGTGCTATTTGCGGAAAAGCACAAGGTCTGCAACAAATGGTAATGAACGGTCTGGAGATAGTCTCGAGATACACAATTCAAGTAAAGTAATATATTTAAGCAGCTAAATATATTAGCAGAGATAAATATTAATAAATAATATTCACATTTGTTAAGAGTAAAAATCTGTTTGGATCTTTCTCTAACAGTTTAAGATTTTAGATGGATTGGTTACTTAATTTGGTATCAGAGCTCGATTTAAGAAGGGCAGGTTACGTTTCTTACCTTTTACTCATAATATTATATTTTTTCTTAATCTTCATGCCCAAACTTTATGTATCTATTATATCTTAATGAGCACTAGTGAAGAGACCCAAAAATTTGTACTAAGAATGACATTTTTGTAAATATTTTGACCCATATTATTGAAATTTGACCAGTGGGTCGACCCATTTTCCTAAATCAACTATTCCTATACAAAAATGCATGGATTCATGTACTATCCATATCTTAAATTGTATTTATAGTTATTAAAAAATCACTTTTCAATATTAAAAAGATGAAACATATTATGAAAATAGATTTATTATTATACCAAATCAATTATAGATCCACAATTCATGCTTACAGTAATTCAAATTCAAAAATCATTACTACTTTCCTTGATAATCATTATCTTCTTCTTCTTCTTTCTTTGTTATATGCCATATCAATCAGAATCAAATTCAAAAATCAGAATCAATCTTGAATAATTTTCAATTGCTTTGCTATTGAATATCTGACATCTATTTCAAAATTAAATTCATAATTTCATTCTAATCTTCTTCTCATTATCATTTGTATATGTATAGAAGCCATGTATTTTCTTAAATCGTTAGCATTACTCATTTAATTAGTATGTTACTCGTATTTGTATACACCAAATGATAATTAAAATTTCAATTTCATTTATACGATTTTTATCATCTGTATTTGATTTTGTTTATTTTATATGTATCTAATTTGTTTATTATATAGATTTTTATTGATTAATGTTTGATACTTATTGATTTATATTTATATGGAAGAAAGTCAAAGACAGTTACTCTTAAAGCTGAGGAGGAATCTCCTAAAGTGGTTGTCTCAAAGAGGGGCAAAAGAAAGGCTCTCATCATACAGTCTTATTTAAAGTCATCAAATTCTGATGATGATGATTCAAAATTTGAAAATTTATCTGAAGTTGATGTTGATGCAGAGATGATGCAACTGTGTGCTCTTATGGTGAAGGGTATCACAAATATAGCCTGTAAGAAATTCAGAAAGGGCAAGAAGTTTTCCAGGAAAGGTGGAAGTCCTGAAAAGAAAGGGTTCAGAAAGTCTGAAGGCAAAGGAGGAAAGTCTGACAGAGGAGACAACTCAAATGTCAAATGCTACAATTGTGGTGAAAGAGGCCACATCTCTCCTGACTGCAAGAAAGGAAAAAAGTGATAAAGGACATGCACTTATCACAAAGAAGAAAAACTGGGCAGACACTTCAGATTCTGAAGATTAGGTGAACTATGCCTTGATGGCAAATGCTGATAGCGGTACTGATGCTGCTGAATTAAAGGTACCTCAATCAACTCTTGCTTTTCATACTGATCATATTTCTGAGCTAAGATTATATCTGAAAACCATGTTCATTAGTTTTAGAGATCAAACTTTAACAAATGCAAGATTAACATCTGAAAGTCTTGCTCTTAGAAACAGAAATAACTATTTAGAAAAAGAGTTAGTTATGTTCCATCAAACTCAGAAAGAAAGAGATGAGGATGTTATAGATGAAGTGCTAAAATTGAATAAATCTCTTAAATCTGAACTGGAAAAGGAAAAGGAGATAATCAAAACTTGGACCAACTCTGGAGGCACAACTCAGAAAATCTTAGAAAATGGAAATTGGAAAGAAGGTCTAGGTTACCTAGATGATGAGGAAGAAAAGGAAACTGTGTCATCTAAACCAAACTTTACCAAGAAAGCTGAAAAGCCTAAAGTTAATCCTATTAAATTTGTAGCAAAAACTGATGTGTCAAAGTCTGAAAAGATGAATGATTCTAAAACAGAAGTCAAAGAAAAGTCAAATTCTGACAAATTGAAACAGGATAAACCAACTTCAATAAACATAGGTTTAATGATAAAGAAGCAGCTTAAGCATAAGCTGAAAGAGATTAGAAATATGAACAAGGTAAAGGAAGCTAGGAAAAATAGGAATGGAAAAGAAGATGTGAATAAAAGCGATAATTATATGCCTGTTCCTAATGCTCCTAGAAAGAAATGCTATAACTGTGGAAACTCTAACCATCTTTCTTCTTTTTGTAGGTAAAATAAAGAAATAAACTCTTTACCTCCTAGATCAGGAGTTAAGAGTCAGTCTGTTAGGTTTAAACCACAAAATCCTTATTTTCATTATGGCAGTTTATGGAATTCTATTTATACTTGTAAGGAATATCATAGTTTATACTATGATTATTATCAAATAAAACCTTCTTTGAAGAAAGTTAGTGTAATTTCTTCTAGTGTAAATTCTGATGTGAAGTCTGATATAAAGTATGATAAGAAGCAAGTTAGCATAAACTATAAAATTAAATCCGCTACAAATGCTAATAAACTTAAAAAGGCCAAAGGATCCAAGCAAGTCTGGATCCTTAAAACTAACCAATAGTGGTCTTTGTGATTGCAGGGCTACAAGAAAAATATCCTAGTTCTGAACAGTGGATGTTCAGGACATATGACTGGAAATAAAGCCCTGCTATCAGACTTTGTGGAGAAAGCTGGCCCAGGAGTTTCTTATGGAGATGGCAACATGGGAAAGACTTTGGGATATGGCAATATCAATCTTGGGAATGTCATAATTAAATAAGTAGCTCTTGTCTCAGGACTTAAACACAATCTTCTAAGTGTGAGTCAAATCTGTGATAGAGGTTATCATGTGGATTCCTTTGAAGAACACTGTGAAGTTGTAAGTAATTCTACAGGCAAAGTAGTTCTGAAAGGTTACAAACATGGTAACATATATAAAGCCAGACTTTCAACAAACTCTGATGGTTCTGCAATCTGTTTGTTAAGTAGAGCATCAATTGAAGAAAGATGGAATTGGCACAAGAGACTCTCTCATTTAAATTTCAACAACATAAATGAGCTAGTAAAGAAAGATCTTGTGAGAGGACTGCCAAAATCAGTATTTTCTCCTGATGGTCTTTGTGACTCATGTCAAAAGGCAAAACAAAGAAAATCTTCATTCAAGAGCAAAACTGAATCCTCAATTCTTGATCCTTATCACTTACTGCATGTTGATCTATTTGGTCAAGTCAATGTCATGTATATTACAAAGAAGAAATATGCTGTGGTTATAGTGGATGAGTTCACAAGATACACTTGGGTGTATTTCTTGCACAAGAAGAATGGAACTGCATCTACTCTAACTGATCATGTCAGACACCTGGATAAATTGGTCAAAGATTCTATTAAAATAATAAGAAGTGATAATGGCACTGAGTTCAAAAATTCAATCATGGAAGAGTTCTGCAAAGAGCATGGAATAAAGCAGGATTTTTCTGCACCTGGAACTCCACAGCAAAATGGAGTTGTAGAAAGAAAGAACAAGACTCTCATTCAAACTGCACGAACTATGCTTGATAAAGCAAAGCTACCAACCTACTTTTGGGCTGAAGCTGTGTAGACTGCTTGTTTTACACAGAATGCTACACTCATAAACAAGCATGGAAAAATACCATATGAGATGGTGAAGAAAAAGAAGCCAAATCTGAAATATTTTTATGTATTTGGATGTAAGTGTTTTGTTCTTAAGACTCATCCTGACCAGCTGTCAAAATTTGATCTAAAAGCTGATGAAGGAATCTTTGTTGGATATCCACTTTGTATAAAAGCCTTCAGAGTCTACAATTTAAGAACAAGGGTTGTCATGGAATCTATCAATGTATCTTTTGATGATAAAAATATTACTGGACTTGAAGATTTCAATGAACATGATCAGCTGAGATTTGAAAATGAAGATTTAAATTCTGATTCTGTAAATTCTGATGACCTAAATCCTGATCCTATAAGTTCTAACGGGATAAATTCTGATGTCATTGAAACTGTGATAACTACTCAAAGGGAAAATGCACCTGTTCAGGGGGAGCAGTCTAATGATCCTACCACATCTCAAGACTCTCAAGAAGCATCAGAACCTATCAACGGTTCTTCAAGTTCTGATTCGTCAAGTTCTGATGAGCCAAACTCTGATAATTCTGGAACCTCTGATTCTTCAATTCCTGAAGAATCCAACTCAAATTCTGAAATTTCAGAGAGCATAACTTTAGGGGGAGCATCAGAAAATGCTGATGGAGACATCATGGATTATGGGGGAGGATCCTATTCTAGAGATCAACTTCCATCTGCAAGGAAGTGGACTAAATCACACACACCTGACTTGATAATTGGAGATCCTAAAGCAGGTGTCAGAACTAGAACAACAACATTAAATGAATGTCTCTATCATTCCTTTCTATCTCAGACTGAACCAAAGAAAGTGGAAGAAGCACTTCAAGATGCTGATTGGGTGCAAGCAATGCAGGAAGAGTTAAATGAATTTGAAAGAAATAAAGTCTGGACCCTAGTGCCAAGACCAAATAACAGATCCATTGTTATCACAAAATGGGTGTTCAAAAACAAAACTGATAGTGATGGACTAATTACAAGAAACACAGCAAGTCTGGTTGCTAAAGGTTACTCTCAACAGGAGGGTATTGACTATGATAAAACATTTGCTCCAATTGCTAGATTGGAAGCCATAAGAATCTTTTTGGCTTATGCTACTCACAAGAAGTTCAAAGTCTTTCAAATGGATGTGAAAAGTGCTTTTCTCAATGGATAATTGAATGAAGAGGTATATGTTGAACAACCTCCAGGCTTTGTAGATCCAAACTTTCCAAATCATGTCTACAGGCTTGACAAAACACTTTATGGCCTTAAGCAAGCTCCAAGAGCATGGTATGAGATTTTAGCTCAATTCCTTCTGGAAAGTGGATTTAATAGAGGCACAATTGATAAAACTTTGTTCTACCTCAACCATGGAAATGACTTACTTTTGGTACAAATATATGGTGATGATATCATCTTTGGTTCTACAGATGCCAGACTCTGTGAAAGATTTGCAAAGCTAATGCAGTCAAGATATCAAATGAGTATGATGGGAGAACTTAGCTATTTTCTAGGACTTCAAGTCAAGCAAAATGAAGAAGGTACTTTCATAAATCAATCTAAGTACACCATAAATTTACTAAAGAAATTTGGAATGCAAGACTGTTCAACTGCATCCACTCCCATGGCCACTGCAACCAAGTTAGATAAAGATACTGGAGCATCAGTAGATATTACTAACTACAGAGGTATGATTGACTCTTTACTCTATTTAACAACAAGTAGACCTAATATCATGTATGTTACCTGTCTTTGTGCAAGATTTCAGGCTGATCCAAGAGAACCTTATCTAATAGCTGTGAAAAAAAAAATTTAAGTACCTCAAAGGTACAGCTGATCTAGGATTGTGGTATCCTAGAGAATCAGATTTTAAGCTAATAGGTTACTCAGATGCAGATTTTGTAGGATGCAAAATAGACAGGAAAAGCATTAGTGGACGCTGCCAATTTCTTGGAGGAAGATTGGTTTTTTGGTTTAGCAAGAAACATAAATCAATTTCCACATCAACTGCAGAAGCAGAATATATTGATGCAGGAAGCTGTTGTGCATAGATTCTTTGGATGAAGAATCAGTTACTGGACTATGGGTTAGAATTTTCTAAAATACGTATTTACTGTGATAATCAAAGTGCTATTGCTATGAAAGGTAATCCAGTTTAACACTCAATGACAAAGCACATTAGCATTAGGTATCATTTCATAAGGGAACATGTGATGGAAGGTACAATGGAATTGCATTTTGTCCCAACAGATCAACAACTAGCAGACATCTTCAGAAAACCACTATGTGAAGCTACTTTTACAAGACTGGTAAATGAACTTAGAATGGTTTCAGGGTCTTTCTCAAAATCTGCTTAGTGTTTATTCTCATGTATCAGAATTTATGATTAGTGTTTACAGATTATCTTATCTCCATGTAATATGTGCTTAAATTGTAATATATTAAATACTGATTGTTATCTGATGTGATTCTATATACTTTGATAGTGTTTTGGATGTCATGTGACTATTCAATCCAATAAAGATTATTTGTTAGATGCTGACTTAGTAGTCTTTAATAAACTGTGTATCCCATGTTTGAATTAGTTGATTATGTGGAAATCCATAACACAAGCAAACTCTGATTTTGATCTTAGTCAAATTTACTTTGTGTATCTTATTACTAAGTCACACACTATATTTTTGTTTCTTATCTGTCAAATTCTGATGTCAGTAATTCTTAAGGATGAACTACATGCTTGATAAGCCTCACTTATCTAAAGAAAACAAAAGAAAAGAAAAATTAAAGTCTGGTACTCCTTTGAGATCTAGAGTAAATATGTGAAAGGGAAGACCCAAGTGCATTGCTGGTATTAAGTTATATGCATTAGAAAAGCAAATAAATTTTTCTTGGTGACTTTTCACATTCTCTGATTATTGGAGAAATACTCTGATAATAGCATAAATTCTGATAGCAGTTGTGACTCATTTACACTGAGAAGCCACTGTAAAAAGAATGTTAAAAGATGCATAAAATGAGCACAAATAGTTGAGGTGGACTCTTGCATAAACTTATTCTATAGTAGACTTCAAAATTAAAGACAGATTTTAAGCACTTTTCTTAGTTATGCCTTATTTCTAAGATATACTGAAGTTTATCAGACTTTAATCATTTTCTGATGATTTGCAAATGCACACACTCTCACTCCATATGAATGATGAAAATTACTGTGGTGATTAAGTTGTTTTTGACAAACAGTTAAATATTATTTGCATAAATTCTGTGGACAAGTTCTGATGAAAGTTCTGATGATTAAACTCTGAAGAAACCAGTCAGTACTTGTGTGAAGACTCACAGATACCGTTATTCACTTTTTGAGTACATAAGCCATGTTCTGATGACCGTTAAATTTTGATAATAGTCAAGTTCTGATGCAAATCCTAATGAAACTCTGATGTTTACGTGGCATTATTTAAATTACTTGGTTTATTTAGTATTTACTGTAATGATTATATTTTGTCAGAAAATAATTATGTGAGATAAAAACAGTGATAATCATTTGGTTAATGGGTTGCGTGTTGGTTTTTGCATATGCATGTGTGCAATAATTACTGCTTATTTCCCGTGCCCACTAACTACTGCTTTGACTATTTACTGGATGACAGGTTTAAAGTGTCTGTTTTACTTCCAAAAAGAGCCGTTGAGTGGAAAGAGTATAAATATTAGAGATAAAAGATTACCCAAATCTTTTACTTTCTCTCTTACTTAATCTCTTATTTCTTTTACTCTCTCTCTCTCTCTCTCTCTCTCTCTCTCTCTCTCTCTCTTACTCTCTATTTTCTGACGGACTTTCTTACAGGCATTTTAACAAATATCTTGTGAACACGAATTTTCTCACTTATTTCTTTATAGAAATGGCACCCAAAGATCTAATCTATGATGGAGCCAAGTTTGTTCCTAATAACTACATGACTATTCTTTCTAAGGACGAGGCTCCTTCAGAACTTCATTTCATCCAAGACTTTCTTGCTCGAAGTGAAATAGGCTATGCACTGACCCAACCCCAGGCTCTCTCAGGCAAGCAGATTCTGGATTTTTGGCGGTCTGGTGTTTATGATGATGGTGGAAAACCTGGGTCCCCAAGTATTATCTTTACAACAGGGGAGGATGAGCATGTGGTGACCCTGTCAACTGTTCGACAAGCACTAAATTTGCCAAAAAATTGCACCTTCAGTTCACCAGTTGAGAAGCCAGCTCTTTAATAGATGATGGTAAGTCTAGGCTATATGAAAAGTCTTTGACAAAGCTGGGACAATTGAAGAGACCCCACATCAGGAGGGAGTGGAGTTTTTTCTTTGACCGTATTACAAAAACTTTTGCCAACAAGTGCTCAAACTTTGATGCTATACCCATAATGAGTCAGAAAATCGGGTATGCCCTTTTGAATCAAACACATTTTGATTATGCAAGTACTGTTTTAGGGTTTATTGGTGATAGGATGAAAGAAGATAGCAATATAGTCTATTTTGCTAGATTTTGTCAACTTATATATACTTTCTATTGTCCTGATACACCACACACCTTTAGTGAGTTGATTGAACCCTTTAAGCTACACAAAAGGGATTTCACTGACTTATTATCTACTGATAATTAGAAGAATGTACTAAGACCCCTCCAAATTCCTCAGTCAGTCAAACAGTTCTTAGTAAATTCTGATCCTTTCACATACAATACCATATATCACCAGCAAAATCTCAACCTCCATCAGCACCTACAACCAATACTCAACCAGCTCAATCTTCTCAACCACAACTATCTGCTACAACATCTAGACCCAAACCTTCAAGAGCAAAATCTGTTCCTAAATCTCCAACAAGGAGAAGAAGGATGATTCTTAGGGATGAGTCTGATGAAGAGGAGCAAGTCCAGGTTCATGCATCAGAACTTGTGACAGTAGAAGCTGAAAAATAAATTTTTCAGAAGGAGGTAGCAGCTAAAAAAGTTATTTTTCAGAAGGAAACTGAAGCTGAGAATTCTGGTATTTTAAAGAGGAAAAGAACTTCAAGTTTTGATGCTGCTCATGCAACACCTTCACAACAAAGGTCCAGATCAAAGAAAATGAGAGCAGGAAGGCATATGGCACAACCTCACTCTGAGAATGCTCAAGAAGCTGAGGAAGAGGATCAGGAATCTCTAATCTCAACATGACCAATTGTCATTGAAGCTTTGCCACCACCACCTCAAGGTAAAGACACTATTTCAGACACAGTGATCACACCTCCTGTCTCTCCAATAAAAGAAAATGTTCAAGCTGAAGATTCAGGATTAAGTCCTGAAATTGACCTTCATAGGTTGATCATTCCATCTGTCCTGTTTCTGGAAGCACCACAAGGACAAGTGACAACTCCACCTGTTTCTTCACTAAATGCTAAAGTTCCTCATACTCCAATTCTGGATGTGGAAATAGATGAAGTTGTACCAGAATCTCCAGCAGCCATACACACACTTGTGTTGTCAGAAGATGATGATTTTCTTGCAAGTTCTGGAGAGTCAGCTCCAGTAAACACACCAGCTCAAACTCTTGGAAAGGAGGAACTGATTAAAAAGTTTGTTGAACAAGATGCTCCTGTTCCATGTGAAGAAACTCCTAGAGGAGTTGAATGGACCAAGAAGTGGAATGAATCTGATTTCATTCCAAGCTCAAAAGTTCTATCAGATCATATTGCAAAAGCTGATGAGTAAATGACAAATTCTGACTTTAAAGCTCAACTTAAAGTCACAGCTCTTAGTACTAAAAGCCTCCAAGGTCAACACTCCATTACTCATGCCAAGGTTGATAAGCTACAGGAAAATGTTGTTAAGCTGGACCTGATGATCAAGCTGGACAAGAACGGGTTTATCAGACCTATTCATGAGAAAGTAGAGGCTATTAAGAAAGTTCAAGAAAAGCAACAGGCCCAACTGATTGAGGTCCTTCAGAATCAAGCCTCTTACCAAGCTCAACTGAATGAAATTCAATCCTCAGTAGAACTTCTTCTATCTTTACTCCTACTAGATGATGTCAAAAAGGGGGAGAAGGTAGTGAAGTCCAAATGGTCAACTAATCAAGTACTGAAGAAGAAGGATGATAAAGAAGATGACCATGGAAACTCTAGTAAGGGCAAGGGTCAAGGTCAAGGGAAAAGCAGAAAAGTTTCTTCAAGGAAACTAATTTCTGATTCTATCAAATCTTCTACACAGAAGAGGACAAGTTCTAAAGCTGTAAATGCTCAAGTTATAAAAGCAAGTTCTGATGATCAAAGTTTAATGACAAAACATGATATTCTGATTCAAGCTGAAAGTTAAGATTCTTAGAAGTTTTTGCAAACTCTGAAGCTCAAGGGAAGGGAGACTATAGTCTATTATAAAGATCCCAAGATTCAGACACTTGATGAAGAAATTGCTAGAAGATTATTTGTCAAGCATAATCCTGGAATGTATTTAGAGACTTTAAAGGAGGAAGAAGCTAGATTTGCAGCCGAGAAGACAAATCTCAAGTCTAAAGCTTCCAATGCTAAGAAACCTTCAAGCCCTAAGGCAAAACGCATTGTGATCAAGGAAAGCTCTGAGGCTTCAAAGTCCAAGACAAGGTCATAAGTTGAAATTGATCCCAAGGATAAAGGGAAAGGAAAGATTGATGAACCAACAAAGACACAGGAGATGAATATTCCTCAAATCCTAATGAAACCATTGTGCAAAATGGTTCAAGTTTTTGATGATACAGTTGCTAAAGATGAAACTGTTGAAACTCAGAAAAGAAGGAAGATAACTGAAGAGTCTAAGACAACCTCTGACATAGCTCAAGTTGTTCAGAGTGAAGAACAACAAGCTACAGAAGAAACAATAAATTCTGATCAAGTCATTAAGACATCAATCTTTGAAAGTGCTCAAGTTGAGTTGAACAAATTGACAGTTACTGATAAGAGAAAACTCCTATGAAAGAATGTTAATCCATCAGATCCTAAGAAAAGTCAATTGTTATCTGATTTCATGACTGTTGGATTGAAAGCCATAAAAGCAAGAGAAAGAGCTGGATTAGGTTCTGAAGAAGCCAAAATTAAGACAAGAGTTGAAGTGCTTACAAGAGATCCATTTTTGTTAACTGAAAAACCTCTTGAAGAAATTACACAGAAACACCTTGATAAGGTTATATCTGTTCAAGTGGTACTGGATGCTCATAATAAAAGTAATGTCAAAGAAAAGCTGATTCTGTTTCTTGAAAATGGAAGTACTTACAGAATGTTAGAATCAGATGTGCTGAACAAATCTCTAAAAGAACTTCAATTCTTTTATTATCTTTTGGAGATAAATTCTGAGATTAGTAGGAGATGGTCAAATTTCATAATGAAGACCATAAGGGATAAAGCAAGAATTTCTGGATCAAGAGTTAAAGAATTCATTCCAAATATAGTTGAAGATGATGGAAGTGAAATTTCAATGAAGAAGGATTCTTCCAAACTTGAGGTTATTTTGAAAGAGAAATGCATGTGCTATAATAAATACTCATCCCATCCAAGAGTAATCAAACTTGGTGATGGATTGGAAATAAATCACATCTCAGAACTTAGGACTACAATCTACCAGATTGGAAGTCAAAATGAAGATATGAAACAAGTCAAAGCTACATTAGCTCAAGTCCTGAGGAATACAGAAGAGAAGCTGATATCAAACTTTGTCAAGAATCACTTTGGATTCAGATTGACTCAATAAGATTGGTAAAAGCTACAAGGACTGTAAGTTGTAGTTAGTTGTCTAAATAAACTCTCATTGCATTTGTACTTAAATGTTTTTGACATCATCAAATCTATTAACTTGTATATTTTTCATAATTTACAAGTTGGGGGAGATTGTTAGATATATTTGAGATGTCATGTCTAATATGTTTTGTTTAGTTTCAGAACTTAATATCAGGACTTACTGGAAATCAGAACTTACTGAAGTCAAAAGTTATATCAGAACTTAAGGCCATCAAGATTTATATCAGGACTTTAGTGCGGGTACTCAGATAAGGAAAGCAGCTGATTTACAGGAAATGATCATGACTAAAACAAGAGAAGATATGCATGAAGATTTGGACAGTTAGAAGACTTGTAGAAGATAATATCTGATTGATATATTTTAAGAGACAAAATTATATTCCATATCAATTAGAAGATATCTTGTAACTGTGTACTATATAAACACATCTTAGGGTTTACACTATATGTGTTATCATTCACGAGAAAAATATACATTGTAACCTAGCAGCTCTTAGTGATATTGTTCATCACTGAGAGAGAACAACTGTTCTATTGTAACGGAGTTTATTATATTGAATATACTTGATTATTGTTACATACTTGTGTTCAAAATTGATTTGATTGTAAAAACACTATATTCAACCCCAATCTAGAGTGTTGTGTGACCTAACAAGTGGTATCAGAGCCTCTCTGTTGATTTACAAATAGTAAGATCCAGTTTACAATCATGTTTGAAGAAACATAAACTCCACCTAAGCCCACCAAAACTCAAGATACTCAAAACAATCAAACTCACAATTGATATGAAAGTATTAGGGTTCCCATACTGAGAGCATCTGAGTATCCTATATGGAAGGTAAAGATGGCTATATTTCTGGAAGCCACAGATCCAGAACAGCTTGATAGAACTAATGATGGACCATATAAGCCTACCAAGCTTTCTGTTGTAGTTGCTGATCAACCAGCAAAGATGATACCAAAGGAGAAAAGTGAGTACACAACTGAAGACATCTCATCTATTGCCAAAGATGCAAGGGTAAGCCATCTGCTGCATAGTGCAATTGACAATGTCATGTCAAACAGGGTAATTGGTTGCAAGACTGTAAAGGAGATATGGGATACTTTGGAGACAAGATGCCAGGGAACTGATGTAATCAAAAAGAACAGGAAGACAATACTCGCTCAAGAGTATGAGCACTTTGACTCAAAAGCTGATGAGTCATTAATTGATTTATATGACAGGTTTGCCAAACTCTTGAATGATCTGTCACTGGTGGACAAGGAATATGATCTTTAAGATTCAAATCTAAAGTTCCTTTTAGCTCTTCTTGAAAATTGGGATTTGAAGTCTACTACCATAAGAGACAACTATGACCTTGTTCAAACTACTCTTGATGAAATTTATGGTATGCTCAAGACTCATGAACTTGAGATGGATCAAAGGAGCAAAAGGCATGAAAGAAAATCAAAGACAGTTGCTCTTAAAGCTGAGGAGGAATCTCCACTACTAGAAAAACGTCAATAGATATCGGCTAAAAACTGATGTCTATGAATAAAAAAACCTGATGTCTTCGTAGGTGATGTTAAAGACCACCCATTTAACATCAGTTTTAAACTGATGTGAAATGGGACTTATAACATCGGTTTTTAATATGAAATCGATATCTATTTCTTGATGTTAAATTTCTAATGCACATCTATCATTTATCAATTTAAAGATATGTGGGATAAGCAATAATTTTGCCTCTGACCGGTATAATTTAGTTAAAACTGATGTTATTAATACTTTTTACATCGGTTTTCATAATAAAATGATGTTACTAATAGTTTTAACATCAGGTTTTTTTTAAAAACTGATTTCTATAGTAGATGAAACTGATGTCTATCAGTGTAATTAACATCACTATTTTGTAAGCAAACGTTGTCTAATGTACTCTTTATCATCGATTTTTTAATCTAAAGCATTTGTCTGTTGTGGTATTTAACATCAGTTTTTCTGCATGAACTGGTGTATATATACTACTAAAACTGATGTTATTATGTTAAATTGATATATTTTTCATTGAAATAAATGTTAAACATTTTAAAAATATAGATGCCAAAAAATTGTCAAAAGAAGAAACTATTAAAATCAAACTCTAATTATCATTACTAAATCAAACCAATCAAGTCTTACAACAATGAAAAAACCAAAAACTTGTAATTCTCATCCCTATAATATCATTCATACATTGCTAAAATGAATGTAGTCTGGTCACTGGTTCTTCAAGTATCAATGCAGTTGAGCTGGGTCGTTGAGTCCTAAAAATATGGGCATTTGTCTTCTCTAGATTGTTATTATTCTGCGCATGTCAAGGTCAAAAATTAATTCATCTAAATGATGAACACTTGGAAATTGTATATGAAAGGATAGAAAAAATTCAAAAAGAAAAGATACCAAGTATAACAACAACTTAGGATATGCATAGCAAATAAAATTTACTATCAAATTATTTTTGGAAAATGAACTTACATGAAGCATACACTCAACAGCTTTTTCTATTACAAGCAAATATCTGAATGGTTGGTCCGGGGATTACCCTTGATCCTCCTTTGAAACACCATTCAGTTCTATTCTTCGTCTTTATGCTCAGTGGATGTCGACTTTCAGTTTTGAAACTTTTAAGAGCATATGTTGTTAACTGCTCCTTTCGAAAACAAGCTTCTAATAATCTGGTAGTCAGTCTTAGGTCGTCATTCTAGAGTTTTAAAGCAGAAACATGAAGGTTATTAGCATCCTTATTCCAGGGTTACCTGCGAAACATGAACTAATTAACTATAGACAAAAAAACCTGAGGGATACATAAGGATAGCTACTTAAGCAATCGCTTTAAAGGTAAAATTTTAAACATATTTTTCTACTATATAGGAATTCCAAAATAATATATGCATACTTAACATTAAAGATAAGCCCTCACAGAGATTACACTACGGTATTTTAAATCTGATTATCAAATGAATGTCAGCTATGTAAATTAACCTTGAACTAACCTTATAAATTATATGACCAAAATTAGGACAACTAACCTTGAACTTATCACCAAGAGTAACATAACTAGGGAAATGGCGATCTATGGTGCTGGCTCCAATGGTAGAACTTGACTATGTGTTTATATATATACTGACTATGTGCAACTGGTGTAAAACATAAGTGGTGTCCAAGAACTTGACTATGTGTTTATATATATACTGAATATAATATACTACTAAAGAAGTTAGGCTTACCGAAGGAGTTAACTAACCTAAACATTTTGAGTTTTGTTTAGTTTCTTTCATTTTTTAGTATTAGTGTTACAACTCTTGCAAAGTAAGGAAAAGCTTGTAACTTTTGCAGATGATGAAGGATGGACACCACTTCATTATGCGGTGAAGGAGCAATTAGTTTCAGTATTTCAAGCCATCATAAAATCCTTGAACAATGAATTTCTGTACAGCCAATCAACACCATTTCACGCTGCTGCCAAATATTGATATGACTCTTGTATTACAGAACTAATGAAATCGTGGCCGAAGTCGTCTTTGGCCTACCTAGCTATTAATAAAACTTGTCAAGATTATACAAGAAATTTTAGTAGTACATATGAAAAAGCTTCTAGAATAGAAAGACCAGGATGACAATACACCTCTCCACCTACTCCGATTATCTCTTTCCTACCGAGGCACGAATGAATGTTACGTTCCAGAGCCCATAAATCATAAAGGAGTAGATCTAATGGCAAAGAACAACAAAAGATGGACTCCTCGAGATTTGTTGTATTTAGAAGATGGAATTACTGATGAACAGGTTCTTAAAAGAATAGGTTTAAATTAGCTTACAACAACTAATCTTATTGATATCTTATCCCTATTAAAAGTAAAAAATTTAATATAAAGTAGGTACTATTTTGTTGTTGTTTTTAATACAGGTAGAACCTAATTTAGAACCTCCATCTTGGTAAATATGGTGTTTTAGTACGTAGTTAATCGTAAGTTAACTCTTTAGTCTCTACAGGTGAGGCCTCGAGGGCATTTAAGGTTCTCAGTGCTGGGGTTTTAGTATATATAGTAGTATATAATTTCTATTCATGTTTGGTTTTAGCTAATATAAAAAAAAAGTCTTTTCAATTTATTTCTTAACATTGAAGATAAACATTTGTTAAATTTGTAATCTTTACTTATAGGTACAAATTAAAGTTTCACTTGACCATGCCCAGACTAATCAGCATCGGAAGTTTTGGGGGTCTTATTTTTGGCAGAAAGGCATAGGCACATAGAAGGATAGGGATATCTTTTAAAGTATAGTACTTCCAAATAGACGACAAACAAAAGATGATGTACTCAATTAATGTAGAAATTAAATGATGGACAATAGTGATGCAAAGATGAGAAAAAGAGAGTAGAAACGTACAATGACAGGACCAACACCCAAATAGTAGTTGTTGCACTTATAACTACAGTTACTTTTACGGTGGGAATTATTAATCTTGTACTTTGCATTATTAACCATTCAAATGTTCTCATTTTTCTAAAAAGGTGCAATGTATAACCGCTAATCACTGAGCATGAAAGCAGGTATTAATTTTAACAAATCAAATTAAAAAACCCATCTTATAGGAGGAAATGGAACATTAATAAGACATTGTATGTCACAGTCCTTCCTGTCTATAGCGCAGAGATCCACATAGAGACTACAACTAAATAACGTTGGATAAAGTTACCATACAAGTTGCAGTGAAAGCCTGGATCAACATCATTTTGACTCCGCTGCTTCTTTTGCTGCTCTTTGAGATTCCAAAGCTTCTTCTTCCCTCTTCTTTTCAGCTTCAAGTTTAGCCAGCACCTATAGGATATTATACAACTAATAAGCATCTACAATTCCAAAATATATGTGGTCCCATTGCTAGAAGCTCCAGTAACCTACATTTGTCATGGTGTTATATTTATATTGAATTTTCGGAAGATACCTCTGCTTCTTCAAGAGCCGCATCATATCTTATTCTTCTTTCTTCAATTTGAGATCTGTGTTCATGTCTCCTTTGTACACCAGTTAAGTACTTATCAAGATCCTCTGCACTAAATGATTATATATCTTCTCAACGAGTATGAATGATACTATTGACTCGACAACATTGATTAAAATTTCTATTGTGAGAATTAACAACCAGGAAAGGCAGAATTATTCTGAAATCAAAAGTGTACCCTTTTGTATTCATATATATCAACTACAACCACTAACACGATTTCCAGAACCACCAATAGAGACGCGTATACATAAAATATTAACAAATCCACTATGATTTGCATTGAAAACATCTAAAAGGTATTTTGTGCCATAAAACTGGCATATAAATGCTATACAACTATTACATAAATAAACAAGCAATAGATAGAAGAAAGTCAAATACGAGATCAGAAGGTGAGGTTTGCACTTGAAACCAACGCACTATATTACTGAGATTGGATTGTTAAACCTGTCAAAACAGATAGTGAAAAATAAATGAGAAAATTAAACACATAAGAATCACATAAAATATCAAACAACACTAATATATAACTTACAGACCGAGAGTGCAGCTTGTTTAGCAGCGAAACACTCTGAAAGAACACCATTTTTGAAACCAAAATTGCTCCATTTCATAAACCCAACATCAACACACAAATACATATCCGATTTGTTCACATTAAAATTTTTACAGGGGAAAATGAAGAGAAAAAGACATGGTATTGAATTGCATACAACTGATTGGAAGGCCTTGAGATTCGCTAGTATAGAATCTTAAGTAACAGCTTACATTAGGTGATGATATAGACTCCAAATTACTGCGTTGCAAGACTCCAAATTTTCAATTGATCAAAAGTTAAAATAAAAAACAAAACATTATCCTCACTCCATACCACAAAAAAAACATAACAATAAGTAAAGAAAAAAATAAAAAAATACATTTGACACAACATACACAAGCATATACATTAAAATTGACACCCACCTAAGCAATTCAAACAGTTACTCAACTTATTAAAAAACTAATTAAAAATTAACCTGCTCAAATCAAACAAGTACTCAACTAATTAAAAACAATTAGGGTTCCAAATCAACTATTTAAACTAATTAAAATTAACTGATTAAAAAATAGGGTTTCAGATTAAACCCCCTAATTTAAAAATTAGATTTTAAAGGTTACCCAATTCAAGTTTTGGCCTCCTTATGCTTTAAATCCGATTTAAGCTTTAGATAAACACCGATTCTTACCTCTTTAAGACTTTTTCAATCTCCGAAGAAAAGAGAGCAGAGTTGAGAGAACTGGTTTGGGGAGGGAGGTATTAGATCGACGGAGAGGAGAGAGTCCGACACAAAGAGCATAGATAGTCGAGCTCTCCAGTCGATGAATTGAATCGAGTTCTTCAGTCAAGAGAGTAGAGAGAGAAGAGAGAGAGCTGGTTTCACTAGAGATAGAAATGAATGTTTTTTATTTTTGTTTTATGTTTTTAGATAAGGGAGGTGGACATTTGGATACCTAAAAAGTTTTAAGGAAAAACGGGGGATTTTTAAGAGGGAATGAAATATTTGGCTAAGGGGGAAATGTGGGAGGCACGCTGAATCATTTTTTTAAAACAGACTTACAACATCGGTTGGGCTAAAAAATCGATGTCTATATTAACAAAAGACATCGGTTGATAAAAAACGATGTCTAAAAAACCTTTTACATCGGCTCCAAGAGCAACCGATGTCTAAGAGGCGATGTCTATTCTACTTTTTCTAGTAGTGCTCCTAAAGTGGTTGTCTCAAAGAGGGGCAAAGGAAAGGCTCTCATCATATAGTCTGATTCAGAGTCATCAAATTCTGATGATGATGATTCAGAATTTGAAAATTTATCTGAAGTTGATGTTGATGCAGAGATGATGCAACTGTGTGCTCTTATGGTGAAGGGTATCACAAAGATAGCCTGTAAGAAATTCAGAAAGGGCAAGAAGTTTTCCAAGAAATGTGGAAGTCCTGAAAAGAAAGGGTTCAGAAAGTCTGAAGGCAAAGGAGGAAAGTCTGACAGAGGAGACAACTCAAATGTCAAATGCTACAATTGTGGTGAAAGAGGCCACATCTCTCTTGACTACAAGAAAGGAAAAAGTGATAAAGGACATGCACTTATCACAAAGAAGAAAAACTGGGCAGACACTTCAGATTCTGAAGATGAGGTGAACTATGCCTTGATGGCAAATACTGATAGCAGTACTAATGCTGCTGAATTAAAGGTACCTCAATCAACACTTTCTTTTCATACTGATGATATTTCTGAGCTAAGATTATATCTGAAAACCATGTTCATTAATTTTGGAGATCAGACTTTAATAAATGAAAGATTAATATCTGAAAGTCTTGCACTTAGAAACAGAAATATTTATTTTTAGAAAATTATTTTTTTGAAATTTAGTACTCCCTCCGTCCCACTGGATTGTTTACGTTACTTTTTGGAACGCTTTTCAATGTTCGTTTAAACTATACTTCCATAATATATATTTTTTTAAAAAAAAATTCTGAAAAAAAGTTTCATGTTAAAACTTTTATTCAAATTTTTTTTAAGAAAAACCATTATGAAACTATACTTTATTGAAGACTCGAAATACGTGCAAATTGTGTACGTAAACTATCCTGCGGGGCGGAGGGAGTATAAGTTATATACTTCTATTCTGAAAAAAATGTAATTTTTTTTATTTTTATTATATGATCAAATTACTTTAAAATGTATGTAGAAAAATGTGTGTAGAAGAGTCAAACCTAAAAGAAGAAGAAAAGGAAAAAAACCAAAGAAGGCAGTACTAAAAGTCAAATTGTTCCGAAAATTTTAAAATCATAGAGCAGTTTTCATATGAAATTAACATAACAAAAAATGATCTACAATGCAACAATTTGAATTATTGAGTCAAACTAAATATAACAACCTTAAATTGACAAATAACATAACACACTCAACTAGACTTGACAATTCGGATAACCAGTTCAGTTTCAGATCAGATCCACTTTCGGTTATGATATATTTGAATACCATTAGGATCAGATCAGATGTGATTCTGTTTGGGTCTATTTCAGATTAAAATCGGATAAAATTCGAATTAAGATCAGATAAAATTTTGCTCAGATTAAATTCAGTTAAGATATTTTTGGATCGTAATTTATTTATTTTTTCAATTTTTTCAATTTTCATTTTTTTATTTAATTTAGTATTTTTAATATATTATAATATACTTTTACAAAAGAATATGATTAAATAAGTATGTTATCATACACATAAACCTGTTTAAAGTATAAATTTTGCTTATTTCAGGTCATATTCGATTCGGGTAATATATAATTCGGTTTTAATCCGTTCCAGGTTATAATTGAATCTTATTTCGGTTAAATTTTCAGTTCGTGTATTTTTTGGATCAGTTTAAACCCGTTTCAGATAATTATCGGCTTGTATAATTCGGATCTCGGACCGGATCTCGGTTTAATGAATTTTGGTTAAATTGATTCATGAAAATGTGAAGTTATACATTTCCATTGAATGCAAAATTACGATGTGCGTGTGTATTGCAATTTGTTCAATGAAGTGATTAGTGTGTGCTCAACATACCCACTGCTTCATCCTCTTCATCTTTTCCTGTTTACAAATGCAAAAAAACATATTATACATTAGTCAACAAGAGACTAAATAAATATATAGATTCGATTTATCCTTGCGATAGAAAGTCTGAGTTTTTGGTCCTCGCCATTTTGGGAGAGAGATTATCAGAGAAATATATATAGTAACCTGTGTCTGCAACATCACAAGGAAAATAAAAATGAGCAATTACTGAACCTTTCTTCATAAAGCGAAAGAAAAACATAATGAAATCTAAGCCTTAAATCATTCATCGTCATTTAATTATTGATATAAGCAACGAGGCGTAAACCAAATTGGAGATAAAATAAGATAATAAATATATATGTACAACTACCATAAGTGACTTTTAGATGCACCGAAAATACAAAGAGCACTAATCAACCATGGATTATATACAGGAGTTGGGAGGCTTTCATTGTGATCGTACATTTCAAATTGGAATTCAAGAATTGTAATAAAAAATAACTTCTAGATCTGGGAGAGAGCAAACCAAACCTCTAATTTTGCGAAAGAATGACCAAGCTAATTTTCCAGAATGATCAAAATCGAATACTGATTTACATAGATGAAATGGTCATTATGAAATGTCAAAAATTTATACCACAGTTTAACCGTGGATGGAAAACCGTTTGCTTGATAAATATTTTATACTATTTTAGGCTATACTTATTTATTATATGCTTGGGAGATAGCATCGGCATATATCGCGTTGACGTTCAGTTGATAAACCTAAACGATATGCGGAACTAAATTAAAACACGGAAGTGACGAGGCTTGTTTGGCTTTCGTGCAAAGGTAAGTAGAGCACACTCAAATTAATGCTTAATTGGTTAAGCTAGAATATTTAGAACCTTGACTAAGACTAATGCTAACAATAGTACTAAGTCACATTAGAATGAAAAATTTAGACATTAAAATGCATTTCAATTTCTCTCTACTTATTAGTTACAAACAGAAGTTTAAAATTAAATTGTTATATATAATATATATAAGAGTGATTGAGAGAGAACTGGATAATAATGAAAGTGATCATCTTGTTATTCTATATCATAAATAAAGTACAAGCAAGCCTTATATAGGCTACTAGAATGGATGTTACAAGGAAAATGGAGAGCGAAAGGTTGCTAGTAATTAAGATAACCATATGAAAGGCTAACAGTCATCTATTAATACATAACATAAATCACATTGTAGAAAATTGGAATGATGGCTAAATCACATAAAGATAATTTTATATAAGAATACATGCATATAAATTAATAAAATCCAAGATACCAATTGAGCTTGCATTTATTAGGCTGCAAATCAATCATCCCAAGAATTAGAATAATTTGGTTGTAAAATATATCTAAATTGATGGACCTTTTTCGCTAAATTACCATATATATATTAAAGGAAAAGAATATGAAATTGACGATAGTAGTAGATAGTAATGAATAAATATGACGAAGGTAACTTGCAGACGAGCGGAGAGATCACTGAGTATCAAAGTTATCTCTAGGAAAACTGGGCCCCAATTTGGTTTATCTCGTGATGACGACATTTTGGTACGGTGTGTAAGAGAATTTAAGTAGCTAGGAATATGCAACATGTCAGCAACACCTGTTGCACTGCATTCTTATCGTGGGGATTCATTTCTACAGGATTCGTATTGGAAAATATTTTTATTTATCCATAAAAAATTAGTTTTTAGCTTTTATATATTCATAAATAATTTCTTTTAATAATTAAATCTATAGTATGGTAAGTAAGTATGTTTTGTAAGTATTTAACAAAAGGAATGCAACACAAAATAAATTCTTGACGGTCACATCGAATAAATCTTTTACACTAGACTATATAAAAGTTCTTCAAAAATATTTACAATAAAATTAGAACTGCATGACTACACGAAATGATTAACATAAGTACACAAAATGATAAGAAAGGTTAAACAAATTTGTCTAAACTCGTCAATAATCAATTGTGTATACATTCTATTACTTAAAATTTATTATTGTAGGATTAGATTGGGATCGGGGCTGACTAAAAAATTGTGTTAACGAATATAATAATTTAATTTCTATTCGATTATCCATTAGAATACTCTTATTTTATTACTTATGCGTAAATAATTTTTTTTCAAAATTTTATGAAAGAAGTGCTATTGATTCTTGGTCTTAAATACAACTGTAAATATATTAAAAGTAATATTAAAAAACACTATTCACTCGAATTATATTGTGCAAAGTGAAATGTTAACAAGCTGCGCCACGATATTTTGTTGAATTACAAATTTTGTTCTTTGAGATCTGAACAAAATTATTTATACAATTTTTTTTAATTTTTTAAATGTAGTGAACTCGTGGCCGCTACCTTTCGGGTGCGCACTGGGTAGACCCCACGGGCTATTGCAATAGCCTGCAAACCACGTGAACCAAGATAAACCTCACTTAAGCAACAAGTTCAGGAGGCATAATCATAAATTCTCCTCCACTGAGATTTAAATATGTGACAAAGAGTATAATTATCCCCTCTTTATACAATTATTTCATAGCTTATGTATAGAAAAAATTATTATTTTATTTTTATTACAAATGCCAGTGATATTAAACACAACTGTAAATATTTATAATTATATATTAAGAAAATTTTCATTCACTTAATTTAGAGATGTACGAGGTGAATGGCTAACAAACTGCACCGTAAAATTTTGTTGAATTGCAAATAGAAAAATAATAAGTATAATATGTTTTATCTTACCAAAAAAATGGGTGTATTCCCAGCCTTTTTCTCCGTCCTGGAGCTTGATGAGCTTGTCATCAGACGCTGACAAAACATATGAAAGGCTTGGATGCAAATCCAATGATATGATATAGTCCGTGTGTGCTTCAAACTCTTTAATCTTATCATATATATTGTAGTTGTACACGCGAATCATTTTGTTCTCAGCTCCAGCTGCAAACCAATTTTTTCCAGGTAAACAATTTGCACATCTAACTGCAAACAATCATATAAAATCACAGTTGGTCTTGTAATCCACCATAAACTAGTAAAAAACTTACAGGATAATAAATTTAAATCATCGAGATATAAGGAGTGATAGAAATGTACCTAGCGTTTCAGTGAGTTTAAAGGAGTTCTCAATTTCCTTTAATATTAAAGATAAATTAAGCAGACAGTTCAATTATATGCTTGTATTGTAAATTATGATATAGAGACACAACTGATCGTAACATTAAAACATCAACATACTTGGTAATTATAGTTCCAAATTAACACAATTCCCGTGTATAAACTCTGTAGTTCCCTGCACAAAGAACATCAGATTGTGGAAGTAGGAGCGGATGACCTTTATTTTAAATATTTGTTCTTTCAATTATGGAGTCTGGATATATCAACTTATTGTACATTGACGAAATAAATTGACCTGTTTCCGCCATATTCATCTCAGCTTCTAAACACACAACCTAGTTTCAAATGTGAGATAAACTCCAGATTTATAACATTTTCAAACAACTCGAGTTAGACCTTAATCAGGTACATAGGCTCAAATCAGCTGGATAAGAAAAAACTTGGACTCGAGTTATAGACTAGATTCAGTTAGAGTTATTTACTACCGAGATAAGAATTATTACACTATCGTTAAAAAATATAAAAGAAATATTACCGGGAGTTAGTTGTTCTCCTTTAAAAAAGTTAACAACTTTATAATCATAATCAATCTCTGCTTAAAGAACACCTAAATTCAATACCCGCCAACCCTATTTTTTGTCCACAATACCACAATCAAAAATTAAAACCCGACACATGATACAATTTTTTAATTCAATAATGTCAAACAGAACAATACTAAAAAAGGTATCAACTCGACATCGCCTCATTATAATCCTACATTCAGAACCAACATAATAATTAGCTACATTTCCTACATTCAAACACAATGTTCCGCAAATATAAACATAACTATAAAATAATTAGTCAAAACTCGTCGACACGACTCAAGAGTATGAAACAATCCACACATTTCTTAGACTCAAACACACATTTCTAGATAAAACAAAATCAAACATAAAAAATAAACAATACTTCTTGACACAGCTCACGAGTAGGAAAAATAATAAACACAACTAGAGTGAGCTTCTTCTATTCCGTAGAAAATAAACCAAATATGCATAAAAATTAAGAACATAAACATCAAAACGAAGCCCTAAAATTGAAATCACCTTAAATCAAAGCCTTGAAATGCAAACCCCTAATTAGAAGAATACCTGAAATTAAAAGAAAAGATTATAGGAGGTTTAAGGAAACATAAACAAATCAATTGAGCCCCTACTTCCTAACTTGACCTATAAATCAATTGAGCCCTAATTAGAAATCCAAAATCCTAATTATGTACTAGAGATTGAAAGTGGTGTAGCCGGAGAGATTAGCCAGAAAGAGAGACTAGAGAGCGAGCGAGCGAAGTCGAAGTGCTGAAAGTGAGAGACGATTGAGTGAGGGTGTTTTGAGTCAGAGAGAGTCGATTGAGTGTGGTTGTATGAAAATTTGGGCGGCATTAGCCCAAAAGTTATCACGGTAAAGTTATGAAGAATGATTTAGTTAAATAATACTCCCTCCATATTTTTTTAATTTTTACATTTGACTTTTGAGTAGTCAATTTGACCAAAATTTATTGATATTTTAGAAATATTCTTTATGGTACCATTATAGAAATGACTTTTCCGGTTAATACCGTCAATTTATTAGCTACTACTCATGATAATTTATTAGCTTCTACTCATTAATAATTCACTTCGGATACCCTCATGTAAGTAAAATGTAATAGAATTGATTTCAGTTTGAAAACCAAATTGTATAGTTGAATTATTTGTGAAAAAGTGCATAAAACGGATTCTTAAATAATGTAAAATGGAGTCAATATGAGTGAAATATTAACGATCAAAGTTTTATTATGAAACTTAAATATATATATATATATATCACTCAATTTGACTCCGTTTTACATTATTCAAAAGTCTGTTACATGTATTTATTTGTAAATTTCAAATATAAAATTTATTTTCCAATTCGAAATCAATTCAATAATATTTTACTTAACACATGATATTCCAAGTAAAAAATCAAATGTAGAGAGTTACCATGGGTAAAAGTCATTAAATTGATGGTTCTAGTGAGAAAAGTCAATTATACAGTGGTATTATAGAGAATATCTTAATATTTAATAATTGAACAAAACAAAATTTTTTATCAAAAATATATTTATCTACTTTAATATATAATTTTCAGTTTTTTAAATAATATAAAAATAAGATTTATATTTGGGTGTTTTGAAAAATATTGTTATTTTTTAAAAAAAATTGTAAAAATACTTTTTAATTTACAAAATACTATTTTTTAATTTTATTTTTTTTGCAAAAATATGGTTTTTGGCAACTGAAATGATCTGCATGCAACCTTTGGCGAGTTTTGCAATTACATGCAACTCCATTCAACTAGTTGCATATTTGTTTGATTTTGGCTGATACCGTATTTTTAAAAAAGAATTCCGAAAATAGTAAAATGGAAAAAAAACTTAGATAATTTATTATTTTTGATAATTTCTCTTTTATTTTTTTTAATCAAAAGTTGACTTGTTTGATCGATATAAAAAAATATGACTACAGAAAATGGAAATGATCAATTACAATACTTGGTGCAAGTTTGGCTCATCATTCTTGGGGCTCATTTGAGTCCAAAGCCCATTATACTATTTGCTTAGATGTTTGACAGATTAACTAATCGGTCACATAGAATCCATTTTGAGCAATAAATGGAATGTTAGAAATCCTAACATTTCCTTTCCATTATTCATTTTGATTTTATTACAACTCATGATATACTATGTCTCCTAGTTTCTTATTTTTAAATTTATATTAGTTTAAAAGTGTTATGATATATTAAATATTTTTATAATATTAATTTTTCTAAAATTAATTTGATGAAATTTTTTTGATATGAAATTTTAAATGATAGTTAGTTATCTTTGATTTTAATTTTATTTCAAAACTCATTCCAATCGTATAATTTTATTACTTGTTTTTAGATTTTAGATTTTAGATTTTTATTTTTTATATTCATGTATTAAAATTATTAATTTATGTAATTTGTAATTTATATTTTATTATCTTTTTAAAAAAATTATAACTTTTAAGTAACGATTTACCAAACACATTATAAACTTATAAGTATAAAATTATCCAAACACTTAAATAACTTATAAGTTATCAGGTTCATATCACTTTCACTTATACGACACTTTCTAACTTTAAGTCACAAGTTACATTTTTTAAGAAGCCCCAAACGCGCCCTTATTTATCTACTCACCTTTTGTGCCACATAGCTGAAGAATTAGTTTAATATAGTTATTCTTTGATTCCCTCCGTTGAATTTGAATCATACTCCTACCGTCCTGTTCAATTTTTTATATCAGGGGAGGGAAACTCGATAAGCACTTTAAATTTTTTATAAAATATAGTTACCTAATTTTTTAAATTTTATTTTTTTAAATAAAAATATAATATATTATTTCCATAAGTTGAATATTTTTGGGGACCGGACCTCGATCATTTCTCATATAAGTTGTACTTTTGAACTATACAAAAAATATTCTTCTCATAAAACAAGTTTTTACCGTACTTTAACTATGTTTTTCTTGCCAAACATATCACTACAAGAACTACATATTTTGGTAACAGAATTTTCCGTCAGTAAAGCTGAAATTCCGTTGTTAATTTCAGTTCATGACGGATTTGCCAACGGAAATGGAGAGTTGGTAATATCCTCGTTGCTAAATGCTAACAACGGATTACATTCCGTTGAGAAAATTTAACTACGGATTAATAACAACATACTAACAAATATCATACCAAATTCACCAACATACTTGACAACTTACCAACAAAAATTTCCGATTGCAAATTTCTAACGGATTTTCTAACAAACTATTTTGTCATAACTTTGTTACTACATGTAGTTGCAATTCCGTTGCAAAATCTTATAATGCTAAATAAAAATTATATATATATATATATTAAATTTGTTTGGTAGTATCACCAACCAAACAAAATTCTCTAACAATAAATAATTAATTTTAAAATATTTTATTCCTATCATTTTAATAAAATAAAAAAATTAAACATGTCTCAACTTAACATAAATTTCTAATACATTATTTTAACGGGAAAGAAGTTCTTTAAAGATAAAAAAGAATATAAAATGTCTTGGGAATACATCGATTAGGATATAATACTAACATGAATATAAATAACAGAACAGAAAATAAAAGACTAGACATGATAGAGTAGCATGACTCAATTAATACCACAATGCACTCAAGACCCATAACTTGCAATAACCATAGAAAGGAACAGTTTATGCCAAGTTAAAAAGTCGGGCTGATTTAACCATGTCTGCAATTCGGTTCTCCAATATTGTTAGCCGCTCTTTGTGTTCCTCTTGGATGGCTTTCAATTGTTCTTGTTGTTGTTCTTGTCTAACTTTCAAGTGATATTCTTGTCTCTCCTGCATAACTTTCATTTGGTCTTCCATATCATGTAGCTTAGCTTGCATCATTTGACAATCTGCATCATGAAATTGGGAGGTCTCGGAGAGTCCATTGTTATAACTTTTTCCTAACCCATAAAAGATATTTTGAGATGAACCAATGTCATATACCATGTACTTCTTGTTTCTCCCCCAACCGCATCAAAATATATCCCAACTTCGTCAACTATGTGAGATTATGTGGAGCCATCAACTTTCTGAGAATTTTGCTTCAAAAGATCTTCAATAGCTTCATGTTTTGCAGAATATTAGCACATATAGATATATATAAATTTACAACACTTATTTAAAAATATGTCTAATAAAAAATTTAAACACAAATACACTAATTCATATTTATACAATGCTCCACAAGACAAGCTGCGGAAAATGGAGATAAAGGAATATAAGTCCATGATCCTTTTTACTACTGGCCATAGTAATATTTTTTTCCTATTCTGCAAAAATACTGGTTATGCTCGGAGTCAACTCGGGAAGTTGTCCTAATCTTATGGATATCTATGTTAGTAAGAAGATATAAAGTTAAATTCTATTTAGAGAGTTAGACTTGATAATAAATTATTACCACCAAAACAGTGAAAAAAGCATCAAGTCATATGACTAAAAGGCCAAATAATGATTTTCAAGTATTTGATGAGATACATGTAATAATAGGTCTATTTGAAATAATTAAATATTTTCAGAGTTCTAATCACTTCAATAACTTACTAAAGTAGCAATATATTGCAGCTGCAAAGATATACAAAATAACAATTAAACTAGAAGTGACTCTAGGTGGGATATTTGAAAAGTTGTACTTGTACAATGTTCTTTCTACCCGTTATTAAAATAACAAAACATAGAGATTAAAGTAATCTTAGACGACATGTTACATAGGTTCGATGGAGGAAGTAATGCTACCAAAACATATAGAGATTATAGCTGCAACCTCTAAACTTTTACAGTTTGTCATAGTGAGAAGTTGGCAGATTTCTGCTCCATTGTTGTCACTAGAGTTTTATATGACAATAATATGTAAGCATATTTTTGAAGTCCTTCCTAACACAAGTCTTTATATCATTATCTTAATCATAATATCTAATGCAGCAACAATAATATGAAGCAGTATCATTAATATTTTTATTAATTTAGCAGGCTCACATCTTAAAAATTACTGAAAAGTACATATAGTATCACTTACATGTGTGCGTTTACTTTTTTCCTCAACCCATTTTCCAGCTTTGAAATGAGTGTGTTTGAATACCTCACCAGGATGTGGCTTTCTTTTTAATTCCTTAGCCTGGAAAATAAATACATATGTATATAAAAGCCATAAAGTTAACCTTTGAGAAGCTGCATCCTATAAAATTTTAACTACATTAATTAAGTAAAAGAACAAGAGCATATGCATATACGTTCATGTAATTTTAAAATATAAATTGCTACTTGAAATCAATAACTTTTACCAAATCAGCAGCCTGTGTCTTATGAGAACGGGAACCACCTGTGTGTGTGGAAGGTTGTCCGTCCCAGCCCTTACGATTTTTTTTCTGAATTTCTTAAACTCAGGGGTTTTCCACTGTTGAGCCCATTTATCCCAAACATCTCTTCCAATTTTGTTATTTTCTTCCTTTTTTTCCCATTTAGCACGTGCACTGCTACACAAATTTGAATAACTCAATCCCGCACTTAGTAGCCAAGCATCACGAACAACATTTTCTGACAGTTCTGGCTTCCAAATAAAGTATTTCTACAAAATCAAATATTAACATTACTTTTATCGTAGGCAATTTAAGATAGCATCCAAATCCACAGAAAAGAAAATATCATATACTGAAATCTTTACTAAAAATTACACTTACCAAAAAAGCAAATTATAAAAATATAATAAATAAATTACCTTGAACTCCTCGAAATAAAAATCTTTAGTTTCCTTACTAACTGCCTTCCAATTAAATCGAGTAGGTTCAAGCCTCTCATACATAATATTTGTGATCTTATGAGAGCAAGTGTTTGAAGGCTCTAACCTGAAAATTATATTTAAATCGCAGTGGGTAATTCTCTTATCACTATAATATATCGATATTTTTTAAAAATTATAACTTACACTTTATCCATCACATCCACATGCATATGTCCATCACTATGTGTAGAGCCAATTTCCCATACATGTCCATGGGGATGTGTTGAAGACTCATTTACATTGTTTGGGGGGGATGGCTCTGGTGTTCGTTCTCTCTGGTTACCTGAGGAATCTTCTGTCCTTTTCATTTTTACCTCTAACAAGATCATAAGAGATATATTAGCCAACTTATGTATATGTGTAAAATTCAGTTTTGAAAACTTTTTAATTAGAAAAGCCTAAAACAAAAATTTCTCCTCTGCTCCATTTCACCCAAAACCAAACCTCACCAATTATAATTAGTATTTCTAAACAAGCAGACAATAAGGAGTATTCAATTCAGAAAAACAATAAAAAGGAATAAAATAAGCACTAAAACTTAAAAACCCACTAATCATAAATCCCCAAATCAAGTATGCCATACAAATATATATCAAAAGAATGCCTCATATTTAGAACAAAATGTAAAATTAAGCACTGATGGATGAATATATAAAGGTCTGAAGATGAAACTAACCGCTTCTTCGTAGGGGTGAGAAAGAGTGAATGAACAATGAAATGAATGAGAGAGAGCTAATTGTAAATATTATAGTCACTACTAAAAATAGTAGCTACGACATCGGTGCTTAGACATCGGCGTGTAATGCACCCGATGTTAAAATCCTGTTTAACATCGGTTTAGAAAAAAGCGATGTTGAATACGAATACTGACATCGGTTTCACATAGTAGGCGTTGTCTATTTTCAGAAATTAAAAAGGCTAAATATATGCTTTTAACTTTGACATCGGCTGATTTTGTGAACCGTTGTCTATGGTCATTTTTAAAAAAATAAAAATTTATTATCTTTTCCCCCCACGATTTCAATACATTCCCCCCTTTAATTTTAACAAATTATTCACTTTATCCTTATTCCCCCCTTTTCCAAAATATATTTCACCCTCCCCCCTCTCTCTCCTGCGACCCTCATCTCTCTCGCCGCCTCTTTCTCATCTCTCTGACCGCCTCTTTCTCATCTCTCTCGCCACCTATCTCTCTCTCATCACTCATCTGTCCCCTCTTTCTCTCTTAAAACACTCACTCATATATCATCTCTTTCTCTCCTTTGGCATAAACCCTAGTTTAAGCCCCAATTTAAATTCAAGCTCTGGAGCTTCAAATTGAGCTTCAAACTAGTAAGATATACTTTAGTAGAAGCTTTGGGGCTTGAAAGGAACTCTGGAACTTTGAGGTTTTAGAGCATCAGGAGATTCACAGATTTGGAGCTTTGGAGCTTTCTGTAGGATATTCTTCTATATCCCTCTTTTTGATGATTTAACTAGTAAGAAACGTATGTAAGAAACAGTATATCCTTTTTATATATTTTCTTTTATGCATGTATATAAGAAACATTTTACGGGGTTTTATGTTCTGTTCTTTCGGGGTTTCTTTTGTGCTTGTTTGTGTTTATATTTAATGTGGTTTCTTTATTATGGATTGTCCTATTTTTTTTACATTTTTGCTCTATTTTTGGTAGAATATGTATTTAATTAGGTGATATTCTCAAATCCGGACTAATAGAGCTATAGAGCATAATTTGGAATTTTAAAGTTTGAATTTTTAAGGTATAGTTGCCTTTGCTAAATGCTATATATGTTGTGTTTGTGTTATGATCATTTGTTCACCCATTTTCCAGTCCTGAGAGAAACCTCTCTCCAAGTAGAGAGGTAAGATGTTTCTGATGTGTCAGATTTAATATATTGTTCTCTTGAATTACCTCAGGCCAATTCTGAACAAAGAGAATTTAGCCCCGTCAATTGAAATACTGACACCTCAGAAATTAATCTTACCACAGTATCCAATAGCAGTGGGATTAGTGGTATTTCATCTATACAAATCAAAGAAAGAAAATGTTCATCAGTATTAGATGATAGTTCATCCACATGCTCAACAGACTCACTCCCTTCAGTAATAGCTAATGGGCCTAGTAAAGGAAGCTCACTTGTAAAACAAAAAAGCCAAAAATCATTGTTTAGGTAATAAATTTCTCTCTAGTGTTGATTCAATTGTAGCTACAGCTTCACTTAAACATTTGTCTTTAATATTTTCAGAGGAAAAAAATCAGAGGGTTAAAGCTGTTGGAGCAAATGGACAAGTAAATACACTAATATCCACCTATCAGATGTTTCTTCTGACGTGGGGCAGGTAATTGATTCAGCAAGAATTTGCAAAGTAGCTGAACCAGAAAAGGATGTCTTAAATTTATCACAACATCAGACTGAGATGGTGGAAAAGAAGATGAGATACATCATACATTCCTTTTGAGCTTAATTTTTTTTTAATCTATGTCGCAGTAATAAATGTTGTCTTTTACATACCATTGTAAGATGCGTTAAATTTTGATATCAGAACTAAAATGAATTCTGCTTGTGGCTCATTTCTAAATAATTGTATCTTAATTGTATCATAGCTTTGAGTATTTTTGTCGAAGTGCCCATATCGCTTAGATATAAAGTTATATGACCCAGATAATATAAATATTTTCTTGTAGTTTCGACCAAGTTCGTAGGGTTGAGCCAGGTGTCAAAGAACATAACATTCCTGCATGAAAATTATAAGGGCATATAAAAATTGTAAGGTTTATGGCTGTAGTACTCCCCAAGTAGAGAGGTAGCAGGCAACTTGTAGGCAATCAGATTGATATATTAATTTGATATTGAAGCTGCTAAGTTTATCATTTATATTAAATTTATAATTATATGCTTTTCAAAATTGTCATTACTTGTTTAAAATCAGTCGCATGCTTGTTTTATTTTATAAATTTCCATTATTTTGGTATTTATCAAAATATGTGATCCTTTTGCCTTACTTGATAGGAGGAAGTTGTGGTTCTGGATAGAAAATCGACTGTTACAGAGGAGGTTGGTGTGGAAAAACCTATGAAACTGAAGATGACATTTAGAGCTACACTGTCTATTTCTATGATTGACCTATTACAGTTGTTGTATCCTCCTGGTTTCATATTGACAGATTGACAGTCACATGTCAACTTACAGTACTACTTCTAGTTACATAGTTCAAGTGCTTGATGCATGATTTGAACTCAAAAATATCAAAAAAGTGTTGGTTAACCACCATCATAGAAGTTAATTTATTACAAAATCCGTACAAAATGGTTGTGCATCACTTGATGTATATTCTATTTACCTTATGGTGTATAATTTTCCTTGTTTGTTGGTAGCAGAGAATAGATGAAGTGAATTTCTGGCCTTGAATATACTTGCTCATCAACGGGTATATTTGCTAATTTCTTCTTTTTTGTGGTCATCGACCTTGTAGAAATTATTTAATCAAAGCCTTGGAAAACTATAATTTCTTTCCTGACTATAAGTTGGTACTTTGACAAATTGTATTTTTCAGTTCTATGGCAAAAAGATGGGTGGAGCTGAAGAAAATAGACCTAAGGTCAGCTGCGACACAGGTAACATACAAGTACCACCCCATTGTGACATGTCAAGTTTCTTTTTCAGCCTGCTTTTACTTTAAATTCTTTTTTCCTCTATTCGCCATGATTAGATTTGTGCGTTAATATTTGTTATTTCTATCAATTATTTCTTGTTACCGATTTCTTCTATTTCAGTTTGAGGACTGTTTCCCAATTACAGAGAGTACATGTAAAAGTAAACAAATATATTCTGGCTTTAAAGTCAAGACCATCTGGTAGCTTCTTTATGGGTCAAAGTCTTGGCATAATATTAAAGAGCAATGCACCAGTGTTTCATTCAATTTTTTTTTCTAATCTATAGCATGAGAGGTAGTGGTAGCCATACCCTGTGTTTGTATAACTATGTGGCTGGTGAAACTTTCACTCAAAGTGATAATGGCCCAGGACTGTATGCTTTTGAATATCTGTATTTCGTACTGAATATGGCCTATATATAACTTCTGCTTATTTATATTAACGATATGCCAGGCTTGGTGCTATGACTTATATGAGATGGAGTTGGACTTTGGTGTTTCTGACCAATTTTTTGTCCTACTAATTTGACACCAATAATAATCAACTCTTTCATTTGTGTCCCTTAATATATTTGAGAAGTTACATAAATTGTTACATGAAATAAAGATAAATGTGTGTTTAAACTTGGTTGTATCCGTTTCTTTCATATTTCAGTTGTAAGCTGATTCTTGCAGAAAACTTTGTGTTTGGTAATCTCTAAGGAGGTCACAGTTTTTGTATAAGTATTCTATCCCTGGGGTTATGATACATCTTGTTTTCAACCCCCACTCCCCAGCATAGACTATGCATTACTTAACTGTGTAGTTTTAAGAAATAAGTGGAGGTTATAAATAAATTTTGTTGCAGCGGTTCTATTATCATGTGAAGTTTCCATTTATAAATATAAATATATGTCATTTCGATTTATGTATATATAAATTTTGTTGCAACGATTTTAGTATCGTGTGAAGTTTCTTGCTAAGAAGTAAGAAGAAATGTTTATTGCCAAGTTTTTGGGTATCTGTATTATTAAACGTACAATAATAGAAGCCTATTCCAGTTGTAATCATGTCGATAAAATGAAACATTTCAGCAGAGTATCAGGCCTGGAAATGCCATCATCATTGCAGTAGTTTAAAATTTTACTACTTTCATGAGCTTTGGCAATTTTGTTTGTTTAATTAAATACTCTCGTACAATGCATTATATCTTATATAGTTATTCCATTTTCTATAAAGTCCAATTAAGAACATATTTGTTAGTCCTGCAAAAACATGTGATTATTTATTTTATTATAATATAGATTCTATACATGCAGGAAGAGATAACAGAGTTGAGAAAGAGAGCTGATGAGTTTCTGTGCATGTTTAATGAAGTTCAAAATGAGAGCAAAGATAGACTTAAAGAAATAGAGGAATCCCAGTTGAAACTGGCACAACTACAGACTACCCTTGAAAGGTAGTTGCACAATTGTAATTCAGAGGAAACAAAATACATGTAGTGCCTGTTTTCTAATTATCTAATTATGTGGTCTATGCGCATACTCAGGCTAGAACTGAATGTGTTCAACCTCGAATCTGAGAACCAGGTTCTTCGTCAGCGTCATCGAACTTCTCCTACAACCCTGTTTGGCAGAATGGCACAAGTTAGCTTTTCAAAATAGAGCTTAAATTTTTATAGTAGGAAATTACCATATAAATATGTTGAATCTATTTTTAAAAGTCTACTTGTATGTACAGAGTTTTCGTACATCTTTAATGTGAAGGGGAATTTCCAGTGGGTACAGTGGAATGGAGGGAAAACCAAACACACAATTGAAAATGGAAGCCAAGTATACGGCTCTATTGTTTAAGCAGCACTTAACGGCTTGTATTGAAAAAATATATGGACTAATCCATGATAGCTTGAAGAAAGAGATTAGCCCATTCCTGAACTTGTGTATTCAAGTATGTGTTTTACTTTAATTTTTTTGGTCATGTATAAACTCTTGACAAGTCCTTAGTTAAAAGAGTCTGGATAACTAAGTTATTTTATTGTTATTGGTTGGGATGTTTATTTTAGACTTAAAATGAATGTCGGAATTGATTGTTGGAATATTGTATGTTAAGAAATTTGGTATCAATGTAGCTTTATGTTTCTGTTGGATATTTTTGGTTGGATGTTGCATTATTTGGTATTTTTTTGGTTGTGTAAATGCAACTGATTCATGTGGCTGTAAAACAGGACCATGATGTCATGTAATTTACACCACATTAACATCACAATGATAAATGTAAACCGATATAAAAATATACAAAAGACATCATGTAAAATAATATTAAACAAAAAAGAACTAAAAAAACCGATGTGAAATAGACATTTGACATCGGTTCAGAAAAGAAACTCAATGTATTTTAAGTCAAATAACATCGGTTAGAGAAATTGGCTGATGTTAAACAAAAAGATTTAACATCGGTTTCGTTGAGAACACCCATGTCCTATCCATCATTTCAAATCGGGGGGCTAATTTAACCGATGTCTGATCAAACATTTCACATCGGGCAACTAATCTAATCGATGTCTGATCTAGCATTTCACATCGGTTTGTTCGAAAAAAATTTAATAAATGGCTTTTAGAGCTTGTAGATTTCATGTTTTAATGGATAAATACCTCATAATATACCCATATTCACCTAGAAATACTGTAATATAAGCTAAAATTTGTTGCAAAGACATCACATTTAATCTTAAAACCGATGTATAGCACTGTAATAGACATCGGCTGTTAACCGATGTCAAAGGCTGATGACATTTAACATCACACGGGAAGACATCGGTTCAGATTTTTTTTAACATCGGTTCTGAACCGATGTCTGATCCCATATTTCTAGTAGTGAGTGTTAGTTCCTTCTTTTTAGCACCTCACCCACCTTATTTTTCTATAATAATTCATACCCCCCTCATTTTATCCCGCCCATTATTTTGTCAAAGTACAATATCCCCTGTTTTTAATTTTCATTTTACCCAAGTTTGTTATTTTTTCTTTTGCAGAAAATATGTACGTAGACACATGTATATATACTCTTAACTACAAAATATAATAAATAAAACTTATAATGATATTTATATATCCTGATTAAAATATTAATACAATTTTTATACATATATTATCTTATTATTCAAAAGAATTAGTATTTATCAATTACTTAAAATATATGTAACTAGAATAAAGTAAAACAGAATATAGATTTGATATATACCATAACTCAATATAATTTGGTTAAAGTTGGTGCCACTAATATCATATCTATTAGTTTAATATTTTTTGGCATGATCTAATAGTTTAGTGTTTTTATAGTCACTTAGGCGTAATAAATTTCTAGTATTTATTGACAAAATTTTTATTTTTTTTATAAGATTAGTGTTATTTTATTTTGTAATCTAAAATTATAATTTTTTAGATGTATTAGTATATCATTATATATTTTTCCTTTGTTTATAATATATTTAAAATAAAAATCAATTTTTTGTATATTATATTTCATTAATTTAATTTCAAACCAAATAACTGTATTTTAATTAATAGTAATTTATTACAAAAAACAATTATGAAAAAAATACATGATTTAAAATCTGGTACAATAGCATTGGATCATCACAATCAGTTTCATAATCATCGCTATCATCTACTTGTGGTGCTTCATCATCTTCAGAACCGTGTGTCATTTCTTCTTCTGAAGATACTTCATCATCATCTAAATCCATGCCTTCACATTCTTCATCATTTAAATATGTTGGAATATCATCCGTATTAATCATATTTAAATGTTCAGGTATATCATCTTGAAACGCATCTTGATGTGATCCCGACAGTTGAGTCACTTCAACTAGTGGACGAGCCTTGACTTTACATACGACTAACCAATCTCTCTTGTCTCGTTTAAGACATGGATAGCCACAAAAATAAACTTGCATAACATGCATTGCTAAAATGAATGGTTCGTATATCTTCAATTTTTTTCTTTGATTCACCTCCACTATAACATAACTCCCATGGCTTCTAGTTCCACTGGATGTTGGATCAAACCAATCACACTTAAACAAGACAGTTTTTTTTATCGGAAGACGTGGATATTCAATGATTAGTATTTCTTCAATTATTCCGAAATAATCATTAGACGTCTCGCTATAATTTGATCCTTTGATGCACACTCCGCTGTTAAATGTTGATCTATTGGCCCCATATTTACGTGTATGAAACTTGTACCCGTTTACATAGTAGATTGGTACCGATTTAACTGACCGAAGAGGTCCAGAAGTAAGATCTCGAATAAATTCATTATGAACCAATGATGTATCCAAAGCCTGAAATGAAAGTGGTCACTTATTAAAATTATATAAAATAATATATCATGGTTCAAATATTAAATATAACTTACATATTTTTTAAACCACAAAGCAAAATCACTTTCCAAACCCTTATCAATATGAGCACTGCTAATATCTGGATTATCTTCTCGAAGCAGATCTATGAAGATCCTGTTCACATAAACAAAAATAATTAAAGTAAAAAATTATATATATATATAATTTTATTAAAAGGATAACTTATTGAATGTATGGGGCAACATTAGAACAGTTAAATAAAATATAATTATTGGCTGCCTTGTATTCCCGATCATCAAGATATCAGGTTTTTACACTCCCTTGTGCTCTTCCAGGATGGGAAAATATTGAAATATTTCCAGGAAGGGTTTCGGCACTTTCACTAGAGTCATTTCGGGGTACTTTCCTATATCTCGTCTGAACATGTTGTTCAAAGTAAAATGAACAAAAAACTGAAGCCTCTTTCACCAGAAAAGCATTGCAGATAGATCCCTCCACTCGAGCTTTATTTTCTACATTATTTTTCAAGTGGCGCAAAAACCTTTCAAAAGGATACATCCACCGATACTGCACAGGTCCTGCTATACGTGCTTCTTATGGTAAATGTACTAAAAGATGTTTCATTGAGTCAAACAAAGCCCGGGGAAATATACGCTCCAACTTGCAAAGTATAACATGAATCTGTTCTTCAAGTCTTTGCATATCACTAACTTTCAAAGACGCCGAAGTGAGATCTCTGAAAAAAAGACTTACCTCTGTCACAGCTTCCCAAACATTATTTGGAAGAAATTTACGAAAAGCAAATTGGAAGAAGTCTTTGCATAAATACGTGACAATCATGACTTTTCATTCCAAATAATTTATCTTTTCTCATGTCGATGCAACGTCCCATATTTGACACATATCCATCTAGAAATTTCAAATCTTTCAACCATTGACACACTAGTTCTTTACCCTTCTTATCCAAGCTGTAAGAAGCCTTTGGATATTTTTGTGTCAATTCATCAAATGCTAACTCTGGTCTTCGACAAATCACAGCAATATCAGCTCTTGCCTTATCGTTATCTTTGGTTTTGCCTTCAATCGCCATTATAGTGTTGAAAATATTTTCAAAGACATTTTTTTCGATGTGCATGACGTCGAGATTATGTCTAATGGATAACGTCCTCCAATATGGAAAATCCCAGAAGATACTTCATTTCTTCCATCCACAATTGTAAGTTTTGATGACTTTAGCATTGGGCTCATCACTTCCCAACTCAGTAACTTTCATCAATCCAAGAGACTCAATTTCCTGCAATACATTTTCACGTGTACGAACTGGAGGGGCATGTGCATCTACGGTCTTTCCCTTTGTAAACCAATTTTTATTTTTTGGAACGAATGATCAGAAGGTAGAAACTTTCGATGATTATCAAACAATGTTGGCTTCCCACCATACGAAAGATTATAAGAATCATGATCTTCGGCACAATGAGGACAAGCTAAATGACCAGCAGTTTTTCATCCTGATAACATTGAATAAGCAGAAAAATCACTAATAGTTCACATTAAAGCAGCTCCCATTTAAAAATTTTCTTTGAAAGATACATCCCATTTCTGAACTCCAGCATCCCACAACATTTTTAATTCAGCAATCAGAGGTTGGAGGAAAATATCTATCTTTTGCTTTGGGTTTTTTGGTCCAGGAACAAGTACCGACAAAAACATGTATGGTTCTTTTGAACACATCCATGGGGGCAAATTATACGGAGTCACTATAATTGGCCAAGAAGAATATTGTCGACCAGTTTGACCGAATGGTTGAAACCCATCAGCAGAAAGTCTGAGTCTAACATTTCTTGTCTCAGAGGAAAATGAGGGATGTGCTCTGTTAAATTGTTTCCACTCTTCAGAGTCTGAACAATGACGCATTACATTATCTTCTTGATGATGCTCAGCATGCCATCTCATATTGGATGCCGTTGTCGGTGAAGCATACAACCTTTGCAATCTTGGTGCCAACGAAAAATATATCATTTTTTTCACAGCTATTTTTGTTTTCTCTTTAGTAGACTTGTTGACTCTAACTTTGTATCTCAACTGTGAGCAATTTACACAGCTTCATGTCAGCATCTTCACCCCAGAAAATCATACACCCATTAACACAACAATCAATATGTATGGAGGGAAGTCCTAATCCTTCCATATGTTTCTTCGTACTGTAAAAACTTTCTAGAAAATTATTGTCTTTTGGTAAGATGCCTTTGATGAATTCTGATGTCTGATTAAAGCATTCCTCCGACCAATGATGTTCAGATTTCAGATGTAGCATTTGAGTTACAGCTGACAACTGAGAAGTTTCACAACCATCGTCCAATTCTCGTTCTGAAGATTTCAACATGTTATACAATTTCTGTGCTTCAAAATTGGGGTTCTCTTCCTGACAAGGCACATCAAATTTTGAACCAACTGCATCCATCACCATATTGTGCATCAAGTTACCTTTTTCACCAGAAATATTGGAGTCACAGGTAGAAGATTGCGTGGCATTTTCTTTAATAATATATGGCTCATCATGTCGGTCCCATACATAATAATTTTTCACGAATCCTTTTTTTAACAAGTGCAACTCCACGATGTCCGCATCCCAGAATTTACGATTGTTACAATTGAAACAAGGACATTTTATATTTGTTCCATCTAAAGATGATTCCAGAGTCTTCACATACTTCATAAATTTTTCGAGCCCTTCAACGAATATCGGATTTAAATATCCTTGATTACTACATGTCTTATACTAAATTTGTGCAATATTGCCTAGTCCATTGTACATATTATGTTGGAGATAGTGGAGTATTTGTACGAGGGAGTTTATATGTTTAGTGTGGTTTGTCTTGTTTTTTTGGTCGTGGCTCGGACTAGTAAACTTTGAACTTTGTTTATGATCAATTATCTCTTAAATAAATTACATAAAAATAATTACAAAAGAGAAAATTCTGAAGCGGTGGCATTAAAAATATTTATTGTCTACTGTCATAATAATTAGGTTTTGTTAGAGAGTCGAATTAGAATATAATGTCAAATGTCTAGTATAAACTAACTGTAGCGGGTTATTATAACATTATTAAATTAATATCCATAAATATGAATCTCTGATTCATTTACCTTTTTTATATTAAATTGTAAATTATATTAGAATTTCAATTAACTATAACATTTTCAAATAGTTTTTACATTTTCAAACAGTTTTTAAGGAGACACATTTATTTAGTTTTCTTATGAATATTTTTTCCATATCTTAGTTTTATTTTTTAAATATTATTTGGTGTACATGTTTATTCTAATTAATTTGTCACACTAAATATCTATTATTTATTTATTTAAGAAATGATCATCATTTAAAATATTTTTTACTTATTATTTTTTCCATCTCCTACCTCATCACCACTCAGAGTCAACATGAGTGGGTTACCCCGTTGATCCACTAATTTAGTGTGCTTGTAAATCCACTAAGTTAGTGTGATATGTAAATAGGAACTTTAACTAGTGTAATATCAAAACGTATTTTATGTTTATTAGGAATTACTAGTTTAAAATCCGTCTAAGGTAAAGGCTTTTTAAATATATATTTTTATTACTTATAAATATTTTATATAAAAATTTTGATAGAAAATTTGATCATAATCTAATCATGTTGGTAAGTTTTATAATAGTTGATATTAGTAATTTATGTTGATAAAATTATATTTTTAGGAAATTGTAATCTTAGTAATATAATGTTGTTAATAATATTTATAATATTCATTTAATTGACTAATATAAATTTAATATTTTAAAACTATTATTTTAAAATTATAAAATTTAAAATTTTAATATTAATATATTAAGATTTTAATAAAAATTATAATCTTCATTATTATTGAAGAAATTACCTTTTTTAAAGCCTATTCATGATTGTACTATCTCACCTATATTTATTTTTCAAACTAATAACATGACAAATTGACATATATTTTTTAAAATAAATTTGGATTTTTTTATGTTTTTACCTTCTTAGTTCAAATATTCAAAAATGATAGTTATAGCAAAAGTTATCAGTATAAATTTTGTATTTTTGTAGCAATCTATTTTTATTAATATTTTTTTGTTTACTTCTTTTCTAGCTCTGAAGTGGTATAAAGTATTTAAAAATTTAATTCTATTTTTATTTAATTATTATTTTTTATTACAAATGTATGTTAGTATAGTTAATTAATCTATTATGGTGCCTGTGTATTAGGAGATGTTGTGTAATAGCTGCCGGGAAGACCAACTGTATCTCGTGAACTCCTTTACATCAAGTATGTTTTGATATTTTATCTTAATATTTCAAAAAATGTTCATTTTTAGTTAAGTTTCAAATTTTTTCCATTAAACAAGAATCATTTTTAATCGTGTTAAAATATTTTTTCCATTTTAAGTAAAATGCTTAATATAATTATATTACTAGTAATAATAAAATTTTCTTAAGTACAGTGTCCCTTTATAACAATATTTAAATATATAATTGACAAAGTATCTATACTTCAAAATTAACATATAATTGACAAAGTATCTATGCTTTTACAAAATTAACATTGATTAAAATTTTAAATTCTAAACAGTTATATATATAAAAACTTGCTTTTACAAAAACTACTCATGCTTTAATAAATCAACTTGCACATTCAAATATTTAGCAAATCAATAAAATATATTCAAATTATTATAATATGTATTCTGTGTACCTTTTTGTAATTTCTATATGTCCGTATATGCTCCACCTCTTTATCTCTTATATGCTTCAACTCTAAAACAACATCACATTCAAATATATTTAGTATGTCAATAAAATATATATTTTATTTAAATTGCATCTCTTTACCACTTATATGCTCCAACTCTAAAATAATATCACATTCAAATATATTTAGTAAGTCAATAAAATATATTTAAATTATTATAATATGTATTTGGTGTACCTTTTAGTGGTTCAGTATATCTCTTATCTGGTACAACTCTTGACATGATTTGGGGTGCCCCTCTACTGCAACTCTTGATCCTTTATGCTCCAACTGATCCCATGATATACAAATTAAAATAAAATTGAATTTAAACTATGTCTGTGATATGCTAAAGTTAAAAAAACATGAAAGCAATTTAGGGAGTTTGAGCTTGCTTTATACTCTGTCCAAGGTGAACATGAGTTATAATTTATAAATTTTTGGCTCTGCAAATTATCCAGGATAGTGATGACATATATTATATATTTTTAAAGTGAAGTTATGATAACGTTATGATAATGTAAATTTTCAAAAATTTGTAACTAACTTAATGATAAGGTGAAATGATCTTTTAAAAAATTAAATTTTGCAATGTACTACTGCCTTATCCTAACAAAACACCATAAAAAGAGTCAACATAATCTAATAGTTATCCCTAATAAACTAACCAGAAATTGTGGTGAAATAATTGTAAAGACAAGTCACTAAAATTTGTCTGCTATTTATATATATATAGTAAAAAAGTAAGGTTTATATACTTCAAATTAAATAAATTCTTCACTTACTACATTAGGTGTATTATTAATACGTTTTCAAGATATTAATCAAGTCCTTTCTGAAAACATGTTTAATTTATATTTCACTTAATTTTTTACATTACAGCAGCAACAATTAAAAGTTCAAAGATTAGCAACACATTTAATTCAAACCTTGCATTCACAACTTTTCCGTTACTAGCATTCTTTGGCAATCCGTCCCTATACTGTTAACAATTTTGTTAGAAATTCATTGTTAAATTTCTGTTGGCAAAAGGTCTCAAATATGACAGTAAATTGGGCGGGAGTTTTTGGGGCCAAATTATGGTGACAGAATATTTTTGTCATTAATATTTTATCGTATTTTCGTCACTAAACCATCACACGTTCTTTAACTGTAATTTTTGTTAATAATTTATCATTAATTAGCAACAACTTTTTTCCGTCACTAAATTTGGTCACTAAATATAGCTTTTTGTGTACTGTATATACTGTGTTACTGTAGTCATAATTTAAATAGTGATCTCAATTAATGAAACTTTTTATTACTTATATGTTTAGAGCATATGTATCAAAACTGTATTTTCATTGATTCAACGACTTTTTTAATTGGCCAAATAAAATATAGTATGTAATTGTAGTAAATCAAATGAGTCAAAAATTGATACTCCTTTGATTCATTAATGACATTTAAGAATTGATGGAGCTCCCAACAGTTGGCAATTTTGTGGACCCACATATTCACCTTTTTTTTGACATGTTCCATCTTTTCAGATAGAACTTGCTCTATTTTTTTTTTAATTTTAGTATATTACAACTGCTTTTAAATATAATTCTTTGTGTTCATTTTTCACACAAAATTTTAAAGAATCAAATGGAAACGAAATAATTTTTTTGAATTCAGTACTACAAAATTTCTCTTGTATATTTTTAAAAACTTAAAATGATTTTGAGATTACTCAAATAAATTTAGATCAAGACACGTGTTAGAAGATGAGTCAACAAAATTCTAATCGAAAATCTAAAACTATCAACAATATTATCAAGAAAATATAAAATTATCTACAACATATTATTGCTTTCAAAAATATTATTTGTGAGACATAGAGATGAAGTTAAATATATAATATTTAATCTATATTTTTAAGTAAGATAATAAATATATAATCTTAAATGTGTATTATTAAGTAGGATACTTGAGATTATGTATTATTTATTTGAGAAATAGCAATTGATTAATTGATGAAATTGTATGGGTGCATAAAATCTATGAAAAAATATTGATTTAGTGTGAATAGTAATTAAAGCCATTGATTCAATTGATGAATTGATGAATTTATGAAGCAAACGGGTCCATATGCTCTTACATGGAATGAAATGCACAGAGTTTTTACACGCGCTACCCATATAATTCCCAATTTAGGGTTCTAACTTTTACATAAAACTCTTAATCTTCATCGTATACATTTTTTCATAACCTTTGGTTGTTGGACGACGCCTAAAGTTGAATGGCCAAACATATCCCATGCAGATAGAAGTTAGAACTTATAGGCTTGTACCTGGACTGTAAACACCATTAAACTCGGGTTCGAGTTTGACTAAACTTATTTTTGAAGCTTGAAATTCGAGTCGACAATGTTTGAAAAGCTCGAACCAACACTACTATGTACAAAACAAGTCTAAAAAATCAAGATCCGCTACACTAAATTGTTAGTGTTTGTGCCCTAGAAACAACACAGTTATATTTTTTTTTATGATATTTGGATTATTAATGTTCATGTTCCATCAATTATTCTTTTAATAATTTATTAAGTCTTAATTTACTGCGATATAAATATTAGATTAATAAATGTCCTTTGAATATGATATAGATTATATATCTCTAAGTACGTGACATAGAAATGAGATTATGTGAATAGTATCAATATTCCCAAATATCCCTTGTCGAGTATTATTATTAAGGGATAATAATAATGCATTGAGACTAGTGTGTTTGTTGACTGATGATCACATCTCATTGATCATATGTATAAAGATACTAAAGTCGAAAACACAAGCAGATATAAACATACATGATGTTTGGTAGACCCAATGTGAGATTCCACATGTCTGTTGTGTCATAAATAATTCTCACAGTGATAATGATGTAATGTTCCTTCGACTTGAAATCATTATGATTAATATACTTTGATTACATCAAAAGTTGACTTTGACCGGGTAATGATAAAAGTGTACTTCGGGTATATTAGGAATTGTGTGAGAAATATGAATGATCTAGAAATGATTTAACCCTCATAATTTTGGAGAGATATTATTGGCCTTTTATGTGAGCTAGATTATGAAATGCGTGGCGTCGTGCTCAAATGTTGGTTTGAAATGACAGTCTACTCATCGATTAAGGAAACTTGGATTAAACCATGAAGAGGATGACACATAACATGCCTCGAGTTTAATCTATAATATTTGGTTAAAAGGATTATATTACATTGTACATTATTCACGAAAGGTTTATCGATCACCGATTTAATTATTATTACTTGGGTAGTAATGATGTATTACTAGATGCCGCTCATTGTTTACGATTTTAAATTAGATTTAACTTTGTTGCCAACGTAATAATAACCTAAAGGGTCACACACAGAATGATTGGAAAATTATTTAATTTAAATTTGGATTTAAATTAAATGTAAGTAATTCGAATAATTTATTATTAATTAAGTAAACTTAATTAGTTAAATAAATAAGAAATTTGAGTTTACTATTAAATCCGAAATTGAGTTATTGGGTGATTAAGTAAGACTTAATTAATAATAACTAGGATTTTCGGATTTATTAAAACTCTAAATTAGTTTAGGGTTAGAAGTCTTTTTCACTTGCCTATATAATATTTTTTTTAAGCCTCAACTAGGGTTGTGCGTTTTTATAATATAAAAACACAAACCCTAGCAACTTGAGAGAGAAAGTGAGAGAGAAAAGGCGGCTTCTGATTTACGAGTGCTAAAACACGCTTATCCTTCGTTCGATCATTCGTGTGGATACCTTCAAGGCGTAGATCATTTCGCGACGTGATACATGGTGGTTGTTGAAAACTTGGAATTCCATTAGACAAAATAAATCGTAAAACATTTTAAGATAAACATCTTAACCACGAATTAAATATCATCTTTTCGCATTGATCCTACGTTGAGTTTTGATTTTTCTGGTTTTTACAATTTAAAACATTGTTTCCGCTGCGTTTATTCCTCGAAACCCAACATAAATTTGTAAAGTGCATAACCCTTCATCTCAAAATAAGTCGCTTGGACTTTAGGCGCATGTTTTATGGTGTACAAAAAGTGACTTCCACGTATTATTTAGACAATTTTCTTTTTTAATAAATTATTACCTTTAAATTTTTATTCATTAAAAGATGAAATTAAGAAAAAAAATGGGTATATGATAGTTTTTTGCACCTTAAAGTACGTGCGCTTAATTAAAGCAACACTTGTTTTGAAAAACAGATTATTAATTAAATCTATAACCCTTATTATAATCGAAACCCCCTGTTTAAACAGTACTTTGGTTGCGAGGCTTACAATGTAAATGACCTAGAGAGCAAACCAAATCTTGATTTTGCAAAGAAGTGGTGCCAGATTGATCAAAGTCTAATGCAAATTTATATAAATGAAATGATCATTACAAAAAGTCAAAAACTACGGCGATAATTATACAAGTGTGAAGAGTTAAACAATTTACTTCATAAATATTGTATACTAATAGGGATTTTTTCCTGCGCTACGCGTTTTAAATATATTTAATTTTTTAAAAAATATTAAATAATATAAAGAGAAATATTTACATAACTTTTCAGTTAATGAATAAAATGTACGCGGATATACTTTTTCACGTATGTTAGAAAAATATATGTTGTGTTGTCTTAATTTTTGTTTTAAAACATAATTAACTAATTTTAATTTTTGTTTGTAATAACTTCTGCTTCATCCTCTTTGTCGCTATTTGCTTACATATGCATTAATCAATAAGAGAAGTAAAATAAGTATACCGATTCGTTTTACAGAACCAAAGTTGTACCCAGAGTCTTACTTACCAAAGCATGTTGCAGTCGTGCATTCTCTTCTTTTATAACCTGTAGTTCTGCTTCCAGATCACATTTATGAGCCTTTCCAATAAGAAATTATGAAAACAAACATTAAAAACAGACTTGGCCTAGCCCTTTTAAATACCGTGGTGTTAATCTAAACATTTCTTATTTTTATGAACATTTCTTCTCACATAAAATTTAAACCAAAGTAAATTTTTCTGCAACCACCTAAGTATTAAGTATCACTTTGCATCTTCCACATTATTCGTTCACGGTTTAATCATTTCAAGGGAAATTGACGTACCTGCCTCCTTGCCCTTGACCTGGCTGCAGATTCACTGTTTCTGATCATACTGGGCTGCTTCCTTGCCGCCACCTTCTCAAACTGACCATTGCACATGTCTGCTGCATTACCATTCTTGTCAAATTTTGGGAAAACTGAACTAGCAGAACTTCTCACCATACAGAACTTCTGGTGGTTGGTACCACAGGCCATTCTTTCTGGCAGTGGCTGATAAACCGACACATTTCCTCCCCCTCCTGAAGCAGTAACAACCGCACAACCAGGTGTACATGACTGCTGCAGAGGAGGTGAACGATCATGTGCCCGCACCACACCAGCCAAAATTAGAAAATCCTCGAGGTTCCTCTCTTTGTTTGTTGCCTGATTCTGGGCAGAGTTAACTTCCTGAAAATTAGCAGTATCATTCACTGATGATGTTTCTATCTCGCCTTCAGGAAACTATGGATTAATATTGGCTGTGGCTGCAGCTGTGGGGATTGTGGCTGCTCCCATGGGGGCAGCAGTGCTGAGGGAAATATCGGTGCGTGGGAGAAGTTGTTCAGGAGTTCACCAATGTTCATTGATCCGGAGCTTCCAATGTCATCAGAGAATGTGTGTTGAAACACCTCAAGGAGGAAAAAGATTGACGACGATTTAGGGATGGGGGGCGTGGCTGTCAGGATGTTGTGGGTTTGTTGATTGAAGAGATGATTGAAGACATTCATCATCATATAATTATTGATATAAGCAACGAGGCATGAAACCGAATTGGAGATAAAATAAGATAATAAATATGTACAACTAGCATAAGCAATATTCAGATGCACTGAAAATACAAAGACCACTTATCAACCATGGATTATGTACAATAGTTGGGAGGCTTCCATTATGAGTGTCCTACATTTCAAATTGGAATTAAAGGATTGAAATAAAAATAAGTACTAGGTCGGGGAGAGAGCAAACCAAACCTCTGATTTTGCAAAAAGAATGACGAAGTTAATTTGCCAGATTGATTAAAGTTGAATGCTGATTCATAGAGATGAAATGATCACCACGAAATGTTAAAACTTAATGCGGCAGTTTAATCGTGAACGGCTAAACCTTTTGCTTCATAAATATTTTATGCTATCTTAGGGTATACTTGTTTATCATATGCTTTAGCATCTGCACAGATAAAGTGGAACTGCCGCGTTAACTTTCAGTTGATAAATATGAATTGTATAACGAATAAAAATAAAGCGCGGAAAGTGACAAGGCTTGTTTTGCTTTCATACAAAGGTATGTAGAAGTCTACGACAGTTAGATATAAAAAAAATTACTTTGCAATATGTAGGCATGATAATCATTTTGGGTCGTTTACTTTCGTACTCATAATATTCTTCAAAAAATCGACTTTTTTTATTTGCTTCAACTTAAGTGCACAACCACATTCATTTTAATTAAAATTTTCACAATTTTTCATTTTTGTATAATATTGGAGGACATACAAATAATTTTCGCTTCCGACCTTAAAAATTGTATGGTCGCCCCGATGCCAAGTACTTTTTAGAGAATATATTTATATCTTTAATATTAAAGATAAATTAAGCAGGCAGTTCAAGTTCAAATTAGAAATCCAAATTCCTAATTATGTACTAGAGATTGAAAGTGGTGTCAAGAGAAAGTGAGGGTGGTACTAAGAGAGATTAGCGGGAGAGATTAGCCAGAAAGATTGACTAGAGAGCGAGCGAGCGAGAGTGGAAGTGCCGAAAGTGAGAGACGATTGAGTGAGGGTGTTTTGAGTCGAAGAGAGTTGATTGAGTGTGGTTGTATGAAAATTGGGGCGGCATTAGCCCAAAAGTAATCCCTGTAAAATTATGAAGAATGATTTAGTTAAATAATACTCCCTCCATATATTTTTAATTTTTACATTTGACTTTTGTGTAGTCAATTTGACCAAAATTTATTGATATTTTATAAATATTCTCTATAGTACCATTATAGAAATGACTTTTCCCGTTAATACCATCAATTTATTATCTTTTACTCATGATAATTTATTAGCTTCTACTCATTAATAATTCACTTCGAATACCCTCGTGTAAGTAAAATGTAATAGAATTGATTTCGGTTTGAAAACAAATTGTATAGTTGAATTATTCGTGAAAAAATACATGAAATAGATTCTTAAATAATGTAAAATGTAGTCAATATGAGTGAAATATTAATGATCAAAGTTTGATTATAAAACTTAAATATATATCACTCAATTTAACTCCATTTTACATGATTCAAAAGTCTATTTCATGTATTTATTTACAAATTTCAAATATAAAATTTTTCGACTCGATTGAGTGTGGTTGTATGAAAATTTGGGCGGCATGAGCCCAAAAGTAATCACGGTAAAGTTATGAAGAATGATTTAGTTAAATAATACTCCCTCCATGTTTTTTTTAATTTTTACATTTGACTTTTGTGTAGTCAATTTGACCAAAATTTATTGATATTTTATAAATATTCTCTATGGTACCATTATAGAAATGACTTTTCCCGTTAATACCGTCAATTTATTATCTTTTACTCATGATAATTTATTAGCTTCTACTCATTAATAATTCACTTCGAATACCCTCGTGTAAGTAAAATGTAATAGAATTGATTTCGGTTTGAAAACAAATTGTATAGTTGAATTATTTGTAAAAAAATACATGAAATAGATCCTTGAATAATGTAAAATGGAGTCAATATGAGTGAAATATTAATGATCAAAGTTTGATTATGAAACTTAAATATATATCACTCAATTTAACTCCATTTTACATGATTCAAAAGTCTTTTTCATGTATTTATTTACAAATTTCAAATATAAAATTTATGTTCCAGTCCGAAATCAATCCAATAATAGTTTACTTAACACGGGATATTCCAAGTAAAAAATCAAATGTAGAGAGTTACCACGCGTAAAGTCATTAAATTGATGTTCCAGTGAGAAAAGTCAATTCTATAGTGATATTATAGAGAATATCTCAATATTTATTAATTGAACAAAACAAAAAAAAATTATCATTAAAAAATATATTTATCTACTTTAATATATAATTTTCAGTTTTTTAAATAATATAAAAATAACATTTATATTTGGGTGTTTTGAAAAATACCCAAGTTTAAAAACATTTTTGCAAAAATACTGTTATTTTTTTAAAAAAAAATTGTAAAAATACTTTTTAATTTGCAAAATACTATTTTTTAAATTTATTTTTTTGTAAAAATATGGTTTTTGGCAACTGAAATGAACTGCATGCACCTTTGATGAGTTTCTACAATTATATGCAACTAGTTGCATATCTGTTTGATTTTGGCTGATACCGTATTTTTACAAAAGGATTCCGAAGATAGTAAAATTGCAAAAAAACCTAGAAAATTTAGTATTTTTGATAATTTCTCTTTATTTTTTTTACCAAAATTTGACTTGCTTGATGGATATAAAAAATATGACTACAGAAAATGGGAATGACCAACAACAATACTAAGTGCAAGTTTGGCTCAACATTCTTGGGGCTCATTTGAGTCCAAAGCCCATTATACTATTTGATAGGGTATAATAGACCCGGGTAGGTGTCAACCTGGACTAAAGGGAGGCAGGATCAACCGACCTGCTAAGACCCCCCTCTCCCAGGCCAATCAAGCATAGGAGCCCAGGCCCGGGCCTATCCTACTTCCCGGATCCGGATCAGGGCCAAAACCACAGTGAGGGAGGTCCCAGCAAGCACATGCACATCCCACAACCCGCCAAGTAAAGGTACGTGGGCACATGAGTATGACAGCTATCAACAACCAGCACACCAGAAAAGCACGGCGCATGTCAGGGGGCCGTTAGGACACTCTGGAGGTGGTCCTCCCTTGGACACATGTAAGCAATCCACCCAAGCCAGGCGTCCTCTGGTCCCAGATCCAACGGCCCAGATTTAGAGGTAACTACCCCTAAACCCTACCTTGGGGCTATATATACCCCCAAGGCTGAAGGGTTTTAGGGGTTGGAAAATAATTTCTCTTGCACTCACACACTCACATACACTCAAAAACATACAGCAGCCATCACATATAAACACATACAGAGCAGCCTCTAAATTACATAAATATATATATATATACCTTCATCCTTCTCCAAAAGCCTGTTCTTATTCTTACACCGGAGGCGCCGTGGGAGCCAAACCCCCCTTCCGGTGGTTGTTTTGCAGGCGCCCAACCTGCAGCTACACCTCTCTCACGCACAGAAGGTCCAGGAACGCCGCACGGACGGAGCCGCACCCGCTCACCGGAGTATATCATTTGGCGCTAGAAGGAGGGGCCTCCATCCTTGGGTCTCGGTTGCCCCTGGATTCATCTTCATCAGCAAACTCTTGAGAGAGTCCACTTTCAAACCTGTAAGAACATAAACAACCAAACCCTTTCTTGAATATGAGTTTTCATTTTGAACACGTTTGTATGAGCTTCTTGCTTTAGGCCGTGTTTGTGTGAGCCCGCTCTTGTTTACTAAGTTTTAGTGTTTAGGGTTTGATAGTCTTGGTAATCTCGAAGCCTGGGGTTTAATAGTCTTGGTGGTTTAAAACCCAGACTGTTTTAGCTTGCGTATTTCTTTTGTGTTCAAGAGCCTGCTGTTCTTGTTTGGTATTATTTTTAGCAAAACCCAGAAAGTTTTGCTTGCTGTTATTCTGGGACAATTTTTGTAATATTCAAAAAAGCAACCTCAGATCCACATTTGTAGCCTCAAATCTTGGTTAGTTGTTTGTACAATTGTGGTAATGGCAGGAAGAGCAGGAAAAGTACAGCTGGTACGCCCTCACCGCCAGTACCCACATTCAAGATCAGGACCCCTCTCAAGTTCAAGAACCTGGGGGAGACATGGAAACCTTCCAGGAGCAACCACTGACACAGCATACTCCAATCAGGGATGCTAGAAATGTCATAGAGCTAAATCAGTACAAGTACACAAATGTTCCAGTTGCAGAGGAGCATATGGCTAACGTAACAAGCCATGAACTTGCTGAAGCAATCAGGCTCTACAGAGATGAACAAGCCCGGGCTCAGATAGAATTTGAGCAAGATGATGAGCAAGGAAGAGTTCGGGGACTCTCAGCAATCCAGGAGATCTGTCTTCGACCGAATTTGGGCTAAGGCAAAAAAGAATCAAAAGGAGCCTAGCAAGAAGGAGACAGAAGCAACAAGAAAGAAAAAGCTAGAAGAAATCAGAGAAAAGATAAGGAAAAGAGGAGGAGGAAAAGCTGGAGCAAAAAATTCAGAAAAGAAGGCAGGGAGGAGGAGAGACTCCTAGCTAAAACAAAAGGAAAAAGAGCACGGAGGGACTCTACCCCCGAACTCATTTCCGATGACGAAGAGGAGGGTCAGAAAGACCTCAAGGAAATGATCTACGAGCTCCAGAGAAAAATGGAGAAAGAATCCGGGGGTGGAATTTGGGGAAACCCTACACGCCCTTCAGCCACTCCCTAGAAGCCATCCCCCGAAAGAAAAATCTCAAATACTACAACTTGATTCTTTCGATGGGCTGGGGGATCGGAAGAGCACCTCAACTATTTCGAACAGATAGCTCAGATATACTATTCCATGAATTGACAAAATCCAGATTCTCGCTTCGACCCTCAAAGGGGGGGCTCAAAGATGGTTCAGCAGAATCCCATTAAGAAGCATCCACTCCTGGAAAGAATTCAGAGAAGCCTTCCTTAGAAGATTCAGAGCTAATAAAACACATGAAATGCACATGTGCCACCTGGAGACAATCCGCCAGTACGATAACGAAGCACTCTCAGCCTACATTCGGATGGTTCCAGGAAGCCATCAACAAGTTTCGAATCTCGATGAAATGGAGGCTCAAGCATATTTCGAAGAAACCTGGATCCAGAACACAACGAGAGATATATTGTGGAATTGATAAACAAGGAACCCCAAAGCATGGGCCGCTGCTTATTCTATGGCAGCCCGGTTCATAAAAGAAACGGATGTCTTCCAGGCAATGAGAATGACTCGGAATGGAGGGAACATGAATAAATCTTCTGATGACCGACCGAAAGGGGGTTACATCAGGAGAAATAGTTCAAACAAAGCAACCAAACCCAGCAAACAAACGTGTACAAAACACCCCAATATTCCAAAGATTGGGTCCTAAAACAGAATCCAAAAGTGATCCCGGTCCCCTAGGCAGCAAAGGGAGCCTAGCAAGAGCCAGAGTGGACACAACTAAACAGGACCCCGGGAAGAGATACTGAAGGAGATCAAGGGAAAAGCCATTCTACTATCCTCCAAAGCCAATGCAGACTCCCCCAGAGAGCAGGCCTTACAACAGGCAGTATGACTATCATGAAACCCATGGACACAAGACTGAGAATTGTCTCTCTCTAAAATACTTCATTGAAGATCAAGTCAAGAAAGGCAACCTCAATCAATACATCTCAAGGAGAAAAATCAGAGAGAGGAAAGGCCAAGAAAAGGTAAGAATGTGGTAAATGTGGTCCTGGGAGGTCACACTCTCCCCCTAGGAGCCCGGGCTCAGGGATGAGGTATTCTCCAATCCAATCCTAACACGGAGATGATGATCTCATTCAGCAGCAAGGATTATGAAGGAGTCAACCCGAATCACAAGAAGCCTTGGTTGTAACACTTGATATCTTGACAACGAAGTAAGAAGGATGTGATCGATAATGGATCCTCGGTAAATATACTCTTCAAACATACATGTGGATAGGATGAAGCTTGGGAGCGTTACGCTCCAATGAATGCCAAGAGGGACCCTCTGTATGGGTTCGGGAACAACTTGGTCCCGAATCCAAGGAACTTTGTATCTTGCCAGTAATGTTTGGATCGGCCCCAAACCAAGTTACCCATGTGATTAAGTTCTACATGATTAATACTCCCTCATCTTACAACGACATAATTGGGCGCTCAGCCTTGACCAGGATCCAAGCAATCACCTCCATATCATATTTGAAAATCAAGTTCCTAACCCCAACCGGGGTAGGAGAATCAAGGGAGACTATGAGGTAGCTGAAAGATGTTATAGCCAGGCTCTGGTAATGGCTGAGACCCATCAAGACAACAAGGAGAAAGGCTGTCGTGCTCCGGAACAGCAAAGTATTAAGAAACATCGCAAACAATCAAGGGATGATGGGAGAAAAGAAGTTTCAGGTCATAGAGACCCTCTCAGATCCAAAAGCGACCAAACAAGGCTCAGAAGAGCAAAAAAGGCAATCAAGTCACAAAGGGGATTGAATTGGGCCTAGGCATTGACCAAACCAACCCTACTGTGCAAGCAACCAACCCAGAAATGACTGAAGAAAGAGACAATAAAGAGATGACAGCCCAGGCTCAGATTTATATGAAAAAGAACACAGAGGCTCGGATCCAAAAGATTGTATCAGATACGGATCAATCCAAGATAGAGGCCGCTGTTAAAACAGAAACAATTCTGATCAGACACAAGCGATCCTTCAAAAAAGATAAAGATAGGATCCGGGCTCGAGGCTAATTTCAGAAAAGACTTGGTGTCACTACTCCAAGGGTACTCTGATATATTCGCTTGGACCCCGAAAGAAATGCCCGGGTTGGATGAATCCATAGCGATGCATAGCTTGGACGTCAACCCAGAAGGAAGCCAGTCAAGCAAAAGAGAAGAATTTTGCCCCGGAAAGGCAAAAAGCAATCAATGAAGAAATTGAGAACTACTGACAGCTGAATAATATGCGAAGTCAATACCCAGAATGGCTGGCAAATGTTGTGATGGTGAAAAAAACCAAACGGAAAGTGGAGAATGTGTATCGATTACACAGACTTGAACAGTGCATGCCCAAAAGACCCCTACCATTTGCCAAATATTGATCAATTGATCGATAAAACCTCTGGGCATGTGATGCTAAGTTTCATGGATGCCTACTCGGGGTACAACCAGATCAAGATGAATCCCAGAGACATTCTAAAGACAGCCTTCATCACCCACAGGGCAGTCTATGCCTATGTAATGCTGCCGTTCGGATTGACTAATGCGGGAACAACATATCAAAAGGCAATGAATAAAATCTTCAAGGACCAGATTGAAAGGAACCTGGAATCCTATGTGGACGATATGATTGCAAAATCCACAAGCGTCCCCGGGCACATAGGAGACCTGAGAGAATGCTTCGACAACTTGAGAAAATACTCACTCAGGCTCAATCCAGAAAATGCACATTTGGAGTAGGGGCAGGAAAATTCCTTGGATTCATGATAAGCAACCGAGAAATTGAAGCCAACCCAGAAAAAGATAAAGGCAATTCAAGAGATGAAGGCTCCCAGAACACAAAAAGATGTGCAGAAGCTAGCAGGATCGCTAGCAGCACTCAGAAGATTCATCTCCAAGCTAGCTGAGAGATGCCGTACCCTTCTTTGACCTATTAAAAGGAGAAACCAACAAGAGAGAAGTTAATTGGAGCCCGGAATGCCAAAGCGCATTTGAAGAAATCAAATGGTACCTTTCTCAACCCCCTGTGTTAACAAAACCTCAACCCGGGGAACCCCTATCCCTTTACCTGTCAACAGGGGCCCTGGCAGTTGGAGCAGCCTTGATCAGGGAAGAGAATGGCAAACAACAACCAGTTTATTATGTGAGCCAAGTGCTAAAAGATGCAGAGACCCGGTACCCGAGGCTAGAAAAGTTTGCTTATGCCTTAGTCACAACATCCAGGAAACTCAGACACTACTTCCAGGAAAGGGAGATACGAGTTGTAACAAATCAACCATTAAGGAAGATAATACATAAGCCAGGTGTCTCAGGGAGATTGGTAAATTGGTCAGTTGAGCTAAGTTAGTTCAATCTAAGTTTCATTCCTAGAACAGTAATCAAAGCCCAGGCTCTAGCTGATTTCATCATAGAATGCAATTTCTCAGAAGAAGACCCCGTGCCCAATGAGCATTGACCCTGAGAGAAACACAGATTAAGAAACAGAAGCCTGGGCTCTCAAAGTTGATGGTTCTCAACAAATGAAAGATCGGGAGCCGGCTCATCCTAAAGAGCCCAGAAGGGTTCACAATCCAAACAGCAATCTCATTTGCATTCTCAGCAACAAACAACCAGACAGAGTACGAGGCCTTGATTGCAGATTGAAGCTAGCAAGAACACTCAGGATTCAGAATCTCAAAATCTACAGCGACTCCCAGATCGTCGTAAAGCAACAAATGGCGAGTACATAGCCAAGGATCCAGTTCTAGCCAAGTACCAGGCTCTGGTCCAAAGCTACCTCGCCTTGATACCAAAAACACAAGTCATCCAAATCTGCAGAGAGGAAATTCAGAAGCTGATACACTATCTAAGCTTGTTCAAAATTCATCAGACCTGGATTGCTCCGTCTACTTCGAAGAATTGCAGAAACCAAGCACAGATCTGAGGAAGTCATGGAAATAGAAACAGTCCAAATTGGATGACCCATTCATTAACTACTTGGAGAAGGGAGAGCTCCCGGAGGATAAAGGAAGGCTCAAAGGTTAAAGGCAAAATCTTCGAAATTCTTCATGGAAGAGGGAATACTCTATCGCCGGACCTTTTCCTCCCCAATCCTCAAGTGCATAGGCCCAGGAGAGGCACAATACTGCCTCATGGAAGTTCACGAAGGAATCTGCGGGGACCACATGTCCGCAAAAGCACTAGCTCACAAAATCATAAGGCAGGGGTACTACTGGCCTACTATCCACCAGGATTCAATAGACTTTGTGAAAAAATGCAAGGAATGCCAACTCTTCAGCAATGTGACACGGATTGAGCCCAGTACTACCCTCCTCAGTCTTGTCACCAATCCCATTTGCTGTATGGGGGATTGATATCATGGGACCCTTTCCCAGAGCCAGAGGAGACCTCAGGTACTTACTAGTCTCAATTGACTATATGACAAATGGGTAGAGGCAAAGGGAATGAGAACAATAAACCAACAAGACTGTATCAAGTTCATGGACAACATATTGATGAGGTTTGGAATCCCGAGAGTACTTGTCTTAGATAATGGTCCGCAGTTCGTCGGTTCAGAATTTGAATCCTACCTTCAAGAAAGGGCATCCGACACAAGAAGTCATCTGTAGCCTACCCTCAAGGAAATGGCCAAGTTGAGGTAACTAATCGAATACTTCTCAGGGGGATAGAGAAGAGACTCAGGGAAAGCAAAACAAAATGGCCAGAAGAATTGCCTAATGTACTCTGGGCATACAGAACAAGCCCCAGAACAAGCACAGGAGAAACCCCCTTCAAGCTGGCTTATGGAACTGAAGCATGCTACCAATTGAAGTAGGATCCCCCTCCATCGAGCAATCAACTTTGATGAAATAGCAAACGAGGAGGGGCTCAGAACGAATATTGAGCTAATTGATGAAGTTCGAGACCAGGCAGTGGCAAGAATGGAAAAGTATAAGCAGAAAACAAGAGAGCACTTCAGCAAGAAGTCCCGGGTCAAAAACTTTCAAGTAGGAGATCTGGTCCTTCAAGAAACAGAAGCTTCAGACCCCACTAATACCGGAAAGCTAATGCCAAGTGGGAAGGCCCATACAAGTAAAGGAAGTTCTAAGGCCAGGGACATACAAGATCATAAACATGGATGAGTCTGAAGTACCGAATACATGGCATGGACTCAGGCTCAGAAAGTTTTACCAATAGAAAAAGCAACCAAAAGCAACCAGAACTTGTAGCCTATGGCAAGCAACCAATCCATGATCCGATATTTTGTATGAAAAAATTTTCAAGTCAATGAAAGAATTTCCTTTCTCAGAAAGTTATTACTTTTAAATTAACAGTTATCGAAGCAAAAAAACAACCCGGGTACCTTCTCACACCCGGATTAGAAGCAAAAAACGAAAGCAACCACTATTTGCTTAGAAAAATTTCTAAGTAAATGGAGTAATCACCAATCGGGTTAGACATACCCGGATTAAAGCAAATTTGAAAGCAAAAAACCTGTTTTAACATTTAAATCCAGGTTGCCAAAAAAAAACCATTATGTACTTAAATTTTCCAAGTACATAAAGCAAAAAAGCAAACATCAACCCGGGTAGTTCATATACCCGGATTGAAAGCAAATTTAAAAGCAAAAAACAACCCGGATTAGCATTCAAATCCAGGTTACAAACAACCATTATGCACTTGTATTTCCCCAAGTACATAAAGCAAAAAAATAATACTTCAACCCAGACGGTTATCATAACCGGATCGAAAACAATTTCAACAGCAAATCCGGATACAACTTCATAACCGGAACAATCCGGATATAAAGCCCATCCGGATCGGGGGACATTGCCACAACCTGAATCAGGATCATTTGCGCAATAGAGCCAGGATCCAGATTGCTCATAAAAATAAAAACAACAGATGAAAGAAAAGCAAATATTTTCTACGGCGGAAGAAAGGTTTCAAAGCAGGATCCGGATCGCCATCGATCCGGAACAAATCTAAATATTATATATAGTTCTGAACCGATGTCTGATCCCATATTTCTAGTAGTGAGTGTTAGTTCCTTCTTTTTAGCACCTCACCCACCTTATTTTTCTATAATAATTCATACCCCCCTCATTTTATCCCGCCCATTATTTTGTCAAAGTACAATATCCCCTGTTTTTAATTTTCATTTTACCCAAGTTTGTTATTTTTTCTTTTGCAGAAAATATGTACGTAGACACATGTATATATACTCTTAACTACAAAATATAATAAATAAAACTTATAATGATATTTATATATCCTGATTAAAATATTAATACAATTTTATACATATATTATCTTATTATTCAAAAGAATTAGTATTTATCAATTACTTAAAATATATGTAACTAGAATAAAGTAAAACAGAATATAGATTTGATATATACCATAATCAATATAATTTGGTTAAAGTTGGTGCCATAATATCATATCTATTAGTTTAATATTTTTTTGGCATGATCTAATAGTTTAGTGTTTTTATAGTCACTTAGGCGTAATAATTTCTAGTATTTATTGACAAAATTTTTATTTTTTTATAAGATTAGTGTTATTTTATTTTGTAATCTAAAATTATAATTTTTTAGATGTATTAGTATATCATTATATATTTTTCCTTTGTTTATAATATAATTTAAAATAAAAATCAATTTTTTGTATATTATATTTCATTAATTTACTTTCAAACCAAATAACTGTATTTTAATTAATAGTAATTTATTACAAAAACAATTATGAAAAAAATACATGATTTAAAATCTGGTACAATAGCATTGGATCATCACAATCAGTTTCATAATCATCGCTATCATCTACTTGTGGTGCTTCATCATCTTCAGAACCGTGTGTCATTTCTTCTTCTGAAGATACTTCATCATCATCTAAATCCATGCCTTCACATTCTTCATCATTTAAATATGTTGGAATTCATCCGTATTAATCATATTTAAATGTTCAGGTATATCATCTTGAAACGCATCTTGATGTGATCCCGACAGTTGAGTCACTTCAACTAGTGGACGAGCCTTGACTTACATACGACTAACCAATCTCTCTTGTCTCGTTTAAGACATGGATAGCCACAAAATAAACTTGCATAACATGCATTGCTAAAATGAATGGTTCGTATATCTTCAATTTTTTCTTTGATTCACCTCCACTATAACATAACTCCCATGGCTTCTAGTTCCACTGGATGTTGGATCAAACCAATCACACTTAAACAAGACAGTTTTTTTTATCGGAAGACGTGGATATTCAATGATTAGTATTTCTTCAATTATTCCGAAATAATCATTAGACGTCTCGCTATAATTTGATCCTTTGATGCACACTCCGCTGTTAAATGTTGATCTATTGGCCCCATATTTACGTGTATGAAACTTGTACCCGTTTACATAGTAGATTGGTACCGATTTAACTGACCGAAGAGGTCCAGAAGTAAGATCTCGAATAAATTCATTATGAACCAATGATGTATCCAAAGCCTGAAATGAAAGTGGTCACTTATTAAAATTATATAAAATAATATATCATGGTTCAAATATTAAATATAACTTACATATTTTTTAAACCACAAAGCAAAATCACTTTCCAAACCCTTATCAATATGAGCACTGCTAATATCTGGATTATCTTCTCGAAGCAGATCTATGAAGATCCTGTTCACATAAACAAAAATAATTAAAGTAAAAAATTATATATATATATATAATTTTATTAAAGGATAACTTACTGAATGTATGGGGCAACATTAGAACAGTTAAATAAAATATAAGTATTGGCTGCCTTGTATTCCCGATCATCAAGATATCAGGTTTTTACACTCCCTTGTGCTCTTCCAGGATGGAAAATATTGAAATATTTCCAGGAAGGGTTTCGGCACTTTCACTAGAGTCATTTCGGGGTACTTTCCTATATCTCGTCTGAACATGTTGTTCAAAGTAAAATGAACAAAAAACTGAAGCCTCTTTCACCAGAAAGCATTGCAGATAGATCCCTCCACTCGAGCTTTATTTTCTACATTATTTTTCAAGTGGCGCAAAAACCTTTCAAAAGGATACATCCACCGATACTGCACAGGTCCTGCTATACGTGCTTCTTATGGTAAATGTACTAAAAGATGTTTCATTGAGTCAAACAAAGCCCGGGGAAATATACGCTCCAACTTGCAAAGTATAACATGAATCTGTTCTTCAAGTCTTTGCATATCACTAACTTTCAAAGACGCCGAAGTGAGATCTCTGAAAAAAAGACTTACCTCTGTCACAGCTTCCCAAACATTATTTGGAAGAAATTTACGAAAAGCAAATTGGAAGAAGTCTTTGCATAAATACGTGACAATCATGACTTTTCATTCCAAATAATTTATCTTTTCTCATGTCGATGCAACATCCCATATTTGACACATATCCATCTAGAAATTTCAAATCTTTCAACCATTGACACACTAGTTCTTTACCCCTTCTTATCCAAGCTGTAAGAAGCCTTTGGATATTTTTGTGTCAATTCATCAAATGCTAACTCTGGTCTTCGACAAATCACAGCAATATCAGCTCTTGCCTTATCGTTATCTTTGGTTTTGCCTTCAATCGCCATTATAGTGTTGAAAATATTTTCAAAGACATTTTTTTCGATGTGCATGACGTCGAGATTATGTCTAATGGATAACGTCCTCCAATATGGAAAATCCCAGAAGATACTTCATTTCTTCCATCCACAATTGTAAGTTTTGATGACTTTAGCATTGGGCTCATCACTTCCCAACTCAGTAACTTTCATCATCCAAGAGACTCAATTTCCTGCAATACATTTTCACGTGTACGAACTGGAGGGGCATGTGCATCTACGGTCTTTCCCTTTGTAACCAATTTTTATTTTTTGGAACGAATGATCAGAGGTAGAAACTTTCGATGATTATCAAACAATGTTGGCTTCCCACCATACGAAAGATTATAAGAATCATGATCTTCGGCACAATGAGGACAAGCTAAATGACCAGCAGTTTTCATCCTGATAACATTGAATAAGCAGAAAAATCACTAATAGTTCACATTAAAGCAGCTCCCATTTAAAAATTTTCTTTGAAAGATACATCCCATTTCTGAACTCCAGCATCCCACAACATTTTTAATTCAGCAATCAGAGGTTGGAGGAAAATATCTATCTTTTGCTTTGGGTTTTTTGGTCCAGGAACAAAGTACCGACAAAAACATGTATGGTTCTTTTGAACACATCCATGGGGGCAAATTATACGGAGTCACTATAATTGGCCAAGAAGAATATTGTCGACCAGTTTGACCGAATGGTTGAAACCCATCAGCAGAAAGTCTGAGTCTAACATTTCTTGTCTCAGAGGAAAATGAGGGATGTGCTCTGTTAAATTGTTTCCACTCTTCAGAGTCTGAACAATGACGCATTACATTATCTTCTTGATGATGCTCAGCATGCCATCTCATATTGGATGCCGTTGTCGGTGAAGCATACAACCTTTGCAATCTTGGTGCCAACGAAAAATATATCATTTTTTTTCACAGCTATTTTTGTTTTCTCTTTAGTAGACTTGTTGACTCTAACTTTGTATCTCAACTGTGAGCAATTTACACAGCTTCATGTCAGCATCTTCACCCCAGAAAATCATACACCCATTAACACAACAATCAATATGTATGGAGGGAAGTCCTAATCCTTCCATATGTTTCTTCGTACTGTAAAAACTTTCTAGAAAATTATTGTCTTTTGGTAAGATGCCTTTGATGAATTCTGATGTCTGATTAAAGCATTCCTCCGACCAATGATGTTCAGATTTCAGATGTAGCATTTGAGTGACAGCTGACAACTGAGAAGTTTCACAAACCATCGTCCAATTCTCGTTCTGAAGATTTCAACATGTTATACAATTTCTGTGCTTCAAAATTGGGGTTTCTCTTCCTGACAAGGCACATCAAATTTTGAACCAACTGCATCCATCACCATATTGTGCATCAAGTTACCTTTTTCACCAGAAATATTGGAGTCACAGGTAGAAGATTGCGTGGCATTTTCTTTAATAATATATGGCTCATCATGTCGGTCCCATACATAATAATTTTTCACGAATCCTTTTTTAACAAGTGCAACTCCACGATGTCCGCATCCCAGAATTTACGATTGTTACAATTGAAACAAGGACATTTTATATTTGTTCCATCTAAAGATGATTCCAGAGTCTTCACATACTTCATAAATTTTTCGAGCCCTTCAACGAATATCGGATTTAAATATCCTTGATTACTACATGTCTTATACTAAATTTGTGCAATATTGCCTAGTCCATTGTACATATTATGTTGGAGATAGTGGAGTATTTGTACGAGGGAGTTTATATGTTTAGTGTGGTTTGTCTTGTTTTTTTGGTCGTGGCTCGGACTAGTAAACTTTGAACTTTGTTTATGATCAATTATCTCTTAAATAAATTACATAAAAATAATTACAAAAGAGAAAATTCTGAAGCGGTGGCATTAAAAATATTTATTGTCTACTGTCATAATAATTAGGTTTTGTTAGAGAGTCGAATTAGAATATAATGTCAAATGTCTAGTATAAACTAACTGTAGCGGGTTATTATAACATTATTAAATTAATATCCATAAATATGAATCTCTGATTCATTTACCTTTTTTATATTAAATTGTAAATTATATTAGAATTTCAATTAACTATAACATTTTCAAATAGTTTTTACATTTTCAAACAGTTTTTAAGGAGACACATTTATTTAGTTTTCTTATGAATATTTTTTCCATATCTTAGTTTTATTTTTTAAATATTATTTGGTGTACATGTTTATTCTAATTAATTTGTCACACTAAATATCTATTATTTATTTATTTAAGAAATGATCATCATTTAAAATATTTTTTACTTATTATTTTTTCCATCTCCTACCTCATCACCACTCAGAGTCAACATGAGTGGGTTACCCCGTTGATCCACTAATTTAGTGTGCTTGTAAATCCACTAAGTTAGTGTGATATGTAAATAGGAACTTTAACTAGTGTAATATCAAAACGTATTTTATGTTTATTAGGAATTACTAGTTTAAAATCCGTCTAAGGTAAAGGCTTTTTAAATATATATTTTTATTACTTATAAATATTTTATATAAAAATTTTGATAGAAAATTTGATCATAATCTAATCATGTTGGTAAGTTTATAATAGTTGATATTAGTAATTTATGTTGATAAAATTATATTTTTAGGAAATTGTAATCTTAGTAATATAATGTTGTTAATAATATTTATAATATTCATTTAATTGACTAATATAAATTTAATATTTTAAAACTATTATTTTAAAATTATAAAATTTAAAATTTTAATATTAATATATTAAGATTTTAATAAAAATTATAATCTTCATTATTATTGAAGAAATTACCTTTTTTAAAGCCTATTCATGATTGTACTATCTCACCTATATTTATTTTTCAAACTAATAACATGACAAATTGACATATATTTTTTAAAATAAATTTGGATTTTTTTATGTTTTTACCTTCTTAGTTCAAATATTCAAAAATGATAGTTATAGCAAAAGTTATCAGTATAAATTTTGTATTTTTGTAGCAATCTATTTTTATTAATATTTTTTTGTTTACTTCTTTTCTAGCTCTGAAGTGGTATAAAGTATTTAAAAATTTAATTCTATTTTTATTTAATTATTATTTTTTATTACAAATGTATGTTAGTATAGTTAATTAATCTATTATGGTGCCTGTGTATTAGGAGATGTTGTGTAATAGCTGCCGGGAAGACCAACTGTATCTCGTGAACTCCTTTACATCAAGTATGTTTTGATATTTTATCTTAATATTTCAAAAAATGTTCATTTTTAGTTAAGTTTCAAATTTTTTCCATTAAACAAGAATCATTTTTAATCGTGTTAAAATATTTTTTCCATTTTAAGTAAAATGCTTAATATAATTATATTACTAGTAATAATAAAATTTTCTTAAGTACAGTGTCCCTTTATAACAATATTTAAATATATAATTGACAAAGTATCTATACTTCAAAATTAACATATAATTGACAAAGTATCTATGCTTTTACAAAATTAACATTGATTAAAATTTTAAATTCTAAACAGTTATATATATAAAAACTTGCTTTTACAAAAACTACTCATGCTTTAATAAATCAACTTGCACATTCAAATATTTAGCAAATCAATAAAATATATTCAAATTATTATAATATGTATTCTGTGTACCTTTTTGTAATTTCTATATGTCCGTATATGCTCCACCTCTTTATCTCTTATATGCTTCAACTCTAAAACAACATCACATTCAAATATATTTAGTATGTCAATAAAATATATATTTTATTTAAATTGCATCTCTTTACCACTTATATGCTCCAACTCTAAAATAATATCACATTCAAATATATTTAGTAAGTCAATAAAATATATTTAAATTATTATAATATGTATTTGGTGTACCTTTTAGTGGTTCAGTATATCTCTTATCTGGTACAACTCTTGACATGATTTGGGGTGCCCCTCTACTGCAACTCTTGATCCTTTATGCTCCAACTGATCCCATGATATACAAATTAAAATAAAATTGAATTTAAACTATGTCTGTGATATGCTAAAGTTAAAAAAACATGAAAGCAATTTAGGGAGTTTGAGCTTGCTTTATACTCTGTCCAAGGTGAACATGAGTTATAATTTATAAATTTTTGGCTCTGCAAATTATCCAGGATAGTGATGACATATATTATATATTTTTAAAGTGAAGTTATGATAACGTTATGATAATGTAAATTTTCAAAAATTTGTAACTAACTTAATGATAAGGTGAAATGATCTTTTAAAAAATTAAATTTTGCAATGTACTACTGCCTTATCCTAACAAAACACCATAAAAAGAGTCAACATAATCTAATAGTTATCCCTAATAAACTAACCAGAAATTGTGGTGAAATAATTGTAAAGACAAGTCACTAAAATTTGTCTGCTATTTATATATATATAGTAAAAAAGTAAGGTTTATATACTTCAAATTAAATAAATTCTTCACTTACTACATTAGGTGTATTATTAATACGTTTTCAAGATATTAATCAAGTCCTTTCTGAAAACATGTTTAATTTATATTTCACTTAATTTTTTACATTACAGCAGCAACAATTAAAAGTTCAAAGATTAGCAACACATTTAATTCAAACCTTGCATTCACAACTTTTCCGTTACTAGCATTCTTTGGCAATCCGTCCCTATACTGTTAACAATTTTGTTAGAAATTCATTGTTAAATTTCTGTTGGCAAAAGGTCTCAAATATGACAGTAAATTGGGCGGGAGTTTTTGGGGCCAAATTATGGTGACAGAATATTTTTGTCATTAATATTTTATCGTATTTTCGTCACTAAACCATCACACGTTCTTTAACTGTAATTTTTGTTAATAATTTATCATTAATTAGCAACAACTTTTTTCCGTCACTAAATTTGGTCACTAAATATAGCTTTTTGTGTACTGTATATACTGTGTTACTGTAGTCATAATTTAAATAGTGATCTCAATTAATGAAACTTTTTATTACTTATATGTTTAGAGCATATGTATCAAAACTGTATTTTCATTGATTCAACGACTTTTTTAATTGGCCAAATAAAATATAGTATGTAATTGTAGTAAATCAAATGAGTCAAAAATTGATACTCCTTTGATTCATTAATGACATTTAAGAATTGATGGAGCTCCCAACAGTTGGCAATTTTGTGGACCCACATATTCACCTTTTTTTTGACATGTTCCATCTTTTCAGATAGAACTTGCTCTATTTTTTTTTTAATTTTAGTATATTACAACTGCTTTTAAATATAATTCTTTGTGTTCATTTTTCACACAAAATTTTAAAGAATCAAATGGAAACGAAATAATTTTTTTGAATTCAGTACTACAAAATTTCTCTTGTATATTTTTAAAAACTTAAAATGATTTTGAGATTACTCAAATAAATTTAGATCAAGACACGTGTTAGAAGATGAGTCAACAAAATTCTAATCGAAAATCTAAAACTATCAACAATATTATCAAGAAAATATAAAATTATCTACAACATATTATTGCTTTCAAAAATATTATTTGTGAGACATAGAGATGAAGTTAAATATATAATATTTAATCTATATTTTTAAGTAAGATAATAAATATATAATCTTAAATGTGTATTATTAAGTAGGATACTTGAGATTATGTATTATTTATTTGAGAAATAGCAATTGATTAATTGATGAAATTGTATGGGTGCATAAAATCTATGAAAAAATATTGATTTAGTGTGAATAGTAATTAAAGCCATTGATTCAATTGATGAATTGATGAATTTATGAAGCAAACGGGTCCATATGCTCTTACATGGAATGAAATGCACAGAGTTTTTACACGCGCTACCCATATAATTCCCAATTTAGGGTTCTAACTTTTACATAAAACTCTTAATCTTCATCGTATACATTTTTTCATAACCTTTGGTTGTTGGACGACGCCTAAAGTTGAATGGCCAAACATATCCCATGCAGATAGAAGTTAGAACTTATAGGCTTGTACCTGGACTGTAAACACCATTAAACTCGGGTTCGAGTTTGACTAAACTTATTTTTGAAGCTTGAAATTCGAGTCGACAATGTTTGAAAAGCTCGAACCAACACTACTATGTACAAAACAAGTCTAAAAAATCAAGATCCGCTACACTAAATTGTTAGTGTTTGTGCCCTAGAAACAACACAGTTATATTTTTTTTTATGATATTTGGATTATTAATGTTCATGTTCCATCAATTATTCTTTTAATAATTTATTAAGTCTTAATTTACTGCGATATAAATATTAGATTAATAAATGTCCTTTGAATATGATATAGATTATATATCTCTAAGTACGTGACATAGAAATGAGATTATGTGAATAGTATCAATATTCCCAAATATCCCTTGTCGAGTATTATTATTAAGGGATAATAATAATGCATTGAGACTAGTGTGTTTGTTGACTGATGATCACATCTCATTGATCATATGTATAAAGATACTAAAGTCGAAAACACAAGCAGATATAAACATACATGATGTTTGGTAGACCCAATGTGAGATTCCACATGTCTGTTGTGTCATAAATAATTCTCACAGTGATAATGATGTAATGTTCCTTCGACTTGAAATCATTATGATTAATATACTTTGATTACATCAAAAGTTGACTTTGACCGGGTAATGATAAAAGTGTACTTCGGGTATATTAGGAATTGTGTGAGAAATATGAATGATCTAGAAATGATTTAACCCTCATAATTTTGGAGAGATATTATTGGCCTTTTATGTGAGCTAGATTATGAAATGCGTGGCGTCGTGCTCAAATGTTGGTTTGAAATGACAGTCTACTCATCGATTAAGGAAACTTGGATTAAACCATGAAGAGGATGACACATAACATGCCTCGAGTTTAATCTATAATATTTGGTTAAAAGGATTATATTACATTGTACATTATTCACGAAAGGTTTATCGATCACCGATTTAATTATTATTACTTGGGTAGTAATGATGTATTACTAGATGCCGCTCATTGTTTACGATTTTAAATTAGATTTAACTTTGTTGCCAACGTAATAATAACCTAAAGGGTCACACACAGAATGATTGGAAAATTATTTAATTTAAATTTGGATTTAAATTAAATGTAAGTAATTCGAATAATTTATTATTAATTAAGTAAAACTTAATTAGTTAAATAAATAAGAAATTTGAGTTTACTATTAAATCCGAAATTGAGTTATTGGGTGATTAAGTAAGACTTAATTAATAATAACTAGGATTTTCGGATTTATTAAAACTCTAAATTAGTTTAGGGTTAGAAGTCTTTTTCACTTGCCTATATAATATTTTTTTTAAGCCTCAACTAGGGTTGTGCGTTTTTATAATATAAAAACACAAACCCTAGCAACTTGAGAGAGAAAGTGAGAGAGAAAAGGCGGCTTCTGATTTACGAGTGCTAAAACACGCTTATCCTTCGTTCGATCATTCGTGTGGATACCTTCAAGGCGTAGATCATTTCGCGACGTGATACATGGTGGTTGTTGAAAACTTGGAATTCCATTAGACAAAATAAATCGTAAAACATTTTAAGATAAACATCTTAACCACGAATTAAATATCATCTTTTCGCATTGATCCTACGTTGAGTTTTGATTTTTCTGGTTTTTACAATTTAAAACATTGTTTCCGCTGCGTTTATTCCTCGAAACCCAACATAAATTTGTAAAGTGCATAACCCTTCATCTCAAAATAAGTCGCTTGGACTTTAGGCGCATGTTTTATGGTGTACAAAAAAGTGACTTCCACGTATTATTTAGACAATTTTCTTTTTTAATAAATTATTACCTTTAAATTTTTATTCATTAAAAGATGAAATTAAGAAAAAAAATGGGTATATGATAGTTTTTTGCACCTTAAAGTACGTGCGCTTAATTAAAGCAACACTTGTTTTGAAAAACAGATTATTAATTAAATCTATAACCCTTATTATAATCGAAACCCCCTGTTTAAACAGTACTTTGGTTGCGAGGCTTACAATGTAAATGACCTAGAGAGCAAACCAAATCTTGATTTTGCAAAGAAGTGGTGCCAGATTGATCAAAGTCTAATGCAAATTTATATAAATGAAATGATCATTACAAAAAGTCAAAAACTACGGCGATAATTATACAAGTGTGAAGAGTTAAACAATTTACTTCATAAATATTGTATACTAATAGGGATTTTTTCCTGCGCTACGCGTTTTAAATATATTTAATTTTTTAAAAAATATTAAATAATATAAAGAGAAATATTTACATAACTTTTCAGTTAATGAATAAAATGTACGCGGATATACTTTTTCACGTATGTTAGAAAAATATATGTTGTGTTGTCTTAATTTTTGTTTTAAAACATAATTAACTAATTTTAATTTTTGTTTGTAATAACTTCTGCTTCATCCTCTTTGTCGCTATTTGCTTACATATGCATTAATCAATAAGAGAAGTAAAATAAGTATACCGATTCGTTTTACAGAACCAAAGTTGTACCCAGAGTCTTACTTACCAAAGCATGTTGCAGTCGTGCATTCTCTTCTTTTATAACCTGTAGTTCTGCTTCCAGATCACATTTATGAGCCTTTCCAATAAGAAATTATGAAAACAAACATTAAAAACAGACTTGGCCTAGCCCTTTTAAATACCGTGGTGTTAATCTAAACATTTCTTATTTTTATGAACATTTCTTCTCACATAAAAATTTAAACCAAAGTAAATTTTTCTGCAACCACCTAAGTATTAAGTATCACTTTGCATCTTCCACATTATTCGTTCACGGTTTAATCATTTCAAGGGAAATTGACGTACCTGCCTCCTTGCCCTTGACCTGGCTGCAGATTCACTGTTTCTGATCATACTGGGCTGCTTCCTTGCCGCCACCTTCTCAAACTGACCATTGCACATGTCTGCTGCATTACCATTCTTGTCAAATTTTGGGAAAACTGAACTAGCAGAACTTCTCACCATACAGAACTTCTGGTGGTTGGTACCACAGGCCATTCTTTCTGGCAGTGGCTGATAAACCGACACATTTCCTCCCCCTCCTGAAGCAGTAACAACCGCACAACCAGGTGTACATGACTGCTGCAGAGGAGGTGAACGATCATGTGCCCGCACCACACCAGCCAAAATTAGAAAATCCTCGAGGTTCCTCTCTTTGTTTGTTGCCTGATTCTGGGCAGAGTTAACTTCCTGAAAATTAGCAGTATCATTCACTGATGATGTTTCTATCTCGCCTTCAGGAAACTATGGATTAATATTGGCTGTGGCTGCAGCTGTGGGGATTGTGGCTGCTCCCATGGGGGCAGCAGTGCTGAGGGAAATATCGGTGCGTGGGAGAAGTTGTTCAGGAGTTCACCAATGTTCATTGATCCGGAGCTTCCAATGTCATCAGAGAATGTGTGTTGAAACACCTCAAGGAGGAAAAAGATTGACGACGATTTAGGGATGGGGGGCGTGGCTGTCAGGATGTTGTGGGTTTGTTGATTGAAGAGATGATTGAAGACATTCATCATCATATAATTATTGATATAAGCAACGAGGCATGAAACCGAATTGGAGATAAAATAAGATAATAAATATGTACAACTAGCATAAGCAATATTCAGATGCACTGAAAATACAAAGACCACTTATCAACCATGGATTATGTACAATAGTTGGGAGGCTTCCATTATGAGTGTCCTACATTTCAAATTGGAATTAAAGGATTGAAATAAAAATAAGTACTAGGTCGGGGAGAGAGCAAACCAAACCTCTGATTTTGCAAAAAGAATGACGAAGTTAATTTGCCAGATTGATTAAAGTTGAATGCTGATTCATAGAGATGAAATGATCACCACGAAATGTTAAAACTTAATGCGGCAGTTTAATCGTGAACGGCTAAACCTTTTGCTTCATAAATATTTTATGCTATCTTAGGGTATACTTGTTTATCATATGCTTTAGCATCTGCACAGATAAAGTGGAACTGCCGCGTTAACTTTCAGTTGATAAATATGAATTGTATAACGAATAAAAATAAAGCGCGGAAAGTGACAAGGCTTGTTTTGCTTTCATACAAAGGTATGTAGAAGTCTACGACAGTTAGATATAAAAAAAATTACTTTGCAATATGTAGGCATGATAATCATTTTGGGTCGTTTACTTTCGTACTCATAATATTCTTCAAAAAATCGACTTTTTTTATTTGCTTCAACTTAAGTGCACAACCACATTCATTTTAATTAAAATTTTCACAATTTTTCATTTTTGTATAATATTGGAGGACATACAAATAATTTTCGCTTCCGACCTTAAAAATTGTATGGTCGCCCCGATGCCAAGTACTTTTTAGAGAATATATTTATATCTTTAATATTAAAGATAAATTAAGCAGGCAGTTCAAGTTCAAATTAGAAATCCAAATTCCTAATTATGTACTAGAGATTGAAAGTGGTGTCAAGAGAAAGTGAGGGTGGTACTAAGAGAGATTAGCGGGAGAGATTAGCCAGAAAGATTGACTAGAGAGCGAGCGAGCGAGAGTGGAAGTGCCGAAAGTGAGAGACGATTGAGTGAGGGTGTTTTGAGTCGAAGAGAGTTGATTGAGTGTGGTTGTATGAAAATTGGGGCGGCATTAGCCCAAAAGTAATCCCTGTAAAATTATGAAGAATGATTTAGTTAAATAATACTCCCTCCATATATTTTTAATTTTTACATTTGACTTTTGTGTAGTCAATTTGACCAAAATTTATTGATATTTTATAAATATTCTCTATAGTACCATTATAGAAATGACTTTTCCCGTTAATACCATCAATTTATTATCTTTTACTCATGATAATTTATTAGCTTCTACTCATTAATAATTCACTTCGAATACCCTCGTGTAAGTAAAATGTAATAGAATTGATTTCGGTTTGAAAACAAATTGTATAGTTGAATTATTCGTGAAAAAATACATGAAATAGATTCTTAAATAATGTAAAATGTAGTCAATATGAGTGAAATATTAATGATCAAAGTTTGATTATAAAACTTAAATATATATCACTCAATTTAACTCCATTTTACATGATTCAAAAGTCTATTTCATGTATTTATTTACAAATTTCAAATATAAAATTTTTCGACTCGATTGAGTGTGGTTGTATGAAAATTTGGGCGGCATGAGCCCAAAAGTAATCACGGTAAAGTTATGAAGAATGATTTAGTTAAATAATACTCCCTCCATGTTTTTTTTAATTTTTACATTTGACTTTTGTGTAGTCAATTTGACCAAAATTTATTGATATTTTATAAATATTCTCTATGGTACCATTATAGAAATGACTTTTCCCGTTAATACCGTCAATTTATTATCTTTTACTCATGATAATTTATTAGCTTCTACTCATTAATAATTCACTTCGAATACCCTCGTGTAAGTAAAATGTAATAGAATTGATTTCGGTTTGAAAACAAATTGTATAGTTGAATTATTTGTAAAAAAATACATGAAATAGATCCTTGAATAATGTAAAATGGAGTCAATATGAGTGAAATATTAATGATCAAAGTTTGATTATGAAACTTAAATATATATCACTCAATTTAACTCCATTTTACATGATTCAAAAGTCTTTTTCATGTATTTATTTACAAATTTCAAATATAAAATTTATGTTCCAGTCCGAAATCAATCCAATAATAGTTTACTTAACACGGGATATTCCAAGTAAAAAATCAAATGTAGAGAGTTACCACGCGTAAAAGTCATTAAATTGATGTTCCAGTGAGAAAAGTCAATTCTATAGTGATATTATAGAGAATATCTCAATATTTATTAATTGAACAAAACAAAAAAAAATTATCATTAAAAAATATATTTATCTACTTTAATATATAATTTTCAGTTTTTTAAATAATATAAAAATAACATTTATATTTGGGTGTTTTGAAAAATACCCAAGTTTAAAAACATTTTTGCAAAAATACTGTTATTTTTTTAAAAAAAAATTGTAAAAATACTTTTTAATTTGCAAAATACTATTTTTTAAATTTATTTTTTTTGTAAAAATATGGTTTTTGGCAACTGAAATGAACTGCATGCAACCTTTGATGAGTTTCTACAATTATATGCAACTAGTTGCATATCTGTTTGATTTTGGCTGATACCGTATTTTTACAAAAGGATTCCGAAGATAGTAAAATTGCAAAAAAACCTAGAAAATTTAGTATTTTTGATAATTTCTCTTTATTTTTTTTACCAAAATTTGACTTGCTTGATGGATATAAAAAATATGACTACAGAAAATGGGAATGACCAACAACAATACTAAGTGCAAGTTTGGCTCAACATTCTTGGGGCTCATTTGAGTCCAAAGCCCATTATACTATTTGATAGGGTATAATAGACCCGGGTAGGTGTCAACCTGGACTAAAGGGAGGCAGGATCAACCGACCTGCTAAGACCCCCCTCTCCCAGGCCAATCAAGCATAGGAGCCCAGGCCCGGGCCTATCCTACTTCCCGGATCCGGATCAGGGCCAAAACCACAGTGAGGGAGGTCCCAGCAAGCACATGCACATCCCACAACCCGCCAAGTAAAGGTACGTGGGCACATGAGTATGACAGCTATCAACAACCAGCACACCAGAAAAGCACGGCGCATGTCAGGGGCCGTTAGGACACTCTGGAGGTGGTCCTCCCTTGGACACATGTAAGCAATCCACCCAAGCCAGGCGTCCTCTGGTCCCAAGATCCAACGGCCCAGATTTAGAGGTAACTACCCCTAAACCCTACCTTGGGGCTATATATACCCCCAAGGCTGAAGGGTTTAGGGGTTGGAAAATAATTTCTCTTGCACTCACACACTCACATACACTCAAAAACATACAGCAGCCATCACATATAAACACATACAGAGCAGCCTCTAAATTACATAAATATATATATATATACCTTCATCTTCTCCAAAGCCTGTTCTTATTCTTACACCGGAGGCGCCGTGGGAGCCAAACCCCCCTTCCGGTGTTGTTTTGCAGGCGCCCAACCTGCAGCTACACCTCTCTCACGCACAGAAGGTCCAGGAACGCCGACGGACGGAGCCGCCCGCTCACCGGAGTTATCATTTGGCGCTAGAAGGAGGGGCCTCCATCCTTGGGTCTCGGTGCCCCTGGATTCATCTTCATCAGCAAACTCTTGAGAGAGTCCACTTTCAAACCTGTAAGAACATAAACAACCAAACCCTTTCTTGAATATGAGTTTTCATTTTGAACACGTTTGTATGAGCTTCTTGCTTTAGGCCGTGTTTGTGTGAGCCCGCTCTTGTTTACTAAGTTTTAGTTGTTTAGGGTTTGATAGTCTTGGTAATCTCGAAGCCTGGGGTTTAATAGTCTTGGTGGTTTAAAACCCAGAACTGTTTTAGCTTGCGTATTTTCTTTTGTGTTCAAGAGCCTGCTGTTCTTGTTTGGTATTATTTTTAGCAAAACCCAGAAAGTTTTGCTTGCTGTTATTCTGGACAATTTTTGTAATATTCAAAAAAGCAACCTCAGATCCACATTTGTAGCCTCAAATCTTGGTTAGTTGTTTGTACAATTGTGGTAATGGCAAGAGCAGGAAAAAGTACAGCTGGTACGCCCTCCGCCAGTACCCACATTCAAGATCAGGACCCCTCTCAAGTTCAAGAACCTGGGGGAGACATGGAAACCTTCCAGGAGCAACCACTGACACAGCATACTCCAATCAGGGATGCTAGAAATGTCATAGAGCTAAATCAGTACAAGTACACAAATGTTCCAGTTGCAGAGGAGCATATGGCTAACTTAACAAGCCATGAACTTGCTGAAGCAATCAGGCTCTACAGAGATGAACAAGCCCGGGCTCAGATAGAATTTGAGCAAGATGATGAGCAAGAAGAGTTCGGGGACTCTCAGCAATCCAGGAGATCTGTCTTCGACCGAATTTGGGCTAAGGCAAAAAAGAATCAAAAGGAGCCTAGCAAGAAGGAGACAGAAGCAACAAGAAAGAAAAAGCTAGAAGAAATCAGAGAAAAGATAAGAAAAGAGGAGGAGGAAAAGCTGGAGCAAAAAATTCAGAAAAGAATGCAGATGGAGGAGGAGAGACTCCTAGCTAAAACAAAAGGAAAAAGAGCACGGAGGGACTCTACCCCCGAACTCATTTCCGATGACGAAGAGGAGGGTCAGAAAGACCTCAAGGAAATGATCTACGAGCTCCAGAGAAAAATGGAGAAAGAATCCGGGGTGGAATTTGGGGAAACCCTCACGCCCTTCAGCCACTCCCTAGAAGCCATCCCCCGAAAGAAAAATCTCAAATACTACAACTTTGATTCTTTCGATGGGCTGGGGGATCCGGAAGAGCACCTCAACTATTTCGAACAGATAGCTCAGATATACTATTCCAATGAATTGACAAAATCCAGATTCTTCGCTTCGACCCTCAAAGGGGGGGCTCAAAGATGGTTCAGCAGAATCCCATTAAGAAGCATCCACTCCTGGAAAGAATTCAGAGAAGCCTTCCTTAGAAGATTCAGAGCTAATAAAACACATGAAATGCACATGTGCCACCTGGAGACAATCCGCCAGTACGATAACGAAGCACTCTCAGCCTACATGCGGAGGTTCCAGGAAGCCATCAACAAAGTTTCGAATCTCGATGAAAGGGAGGCTCTAAGCATATTTCGAAGAAACCTGGATCCAGAACACAACGAGAGATATATTGTGGAATTGATAAACAAGGAACCCCAAAGCATGGCCGCTGCTTATTCTATGGCAGCCCGGTTCATAAAAGAAACGGATGTCTTCCAGGCAATGAGAATGACTCGGAATGGAGGGAACATGAATAAATCTTCTGATGACCGACCGAAAGGGGGTTACCATCAGGAGAAATAGTTCAAACAAAGCAACCAAACCCAGCAAACAAACGTTGTACAAAACACCCCAATATTCCAAAGATTGGGTCCTAAAACAGAATCCAAAAGTGATCCCGGTCCCCCTAGGCAGCAAAGGGAGCCTAGGCAAGAGCCAGAGTGGACACAACTAAACAGGACCCGGGAAGAGATACTGAAGGAGATCAAGGGAAAGCCATTCTACTATCCTCCAAAGCCAATGCAGACTCCCCCAGAGAGCAGGCCTTACAACAGGCAGTATGACTATCATGAAACCCATGGACACAAGACTGAGAATTGTCTCTCTCTAAAATACTTCATTGAAGATCAAGTCAAGAAAGGCAACCTCAATCAATACATCTCAAGGGAGAAAAATCAGAGAGAGGAAAGGCCAAGAAAAGGTAAGAATGTGGTAAATGTGGTCCTGGGAGGCTCACACTCTCCCCCTAGGAGCCCGGGCTCAGGGGATGAGGTATTCTCAATCCAATCCTACACGGAGATGATGATCTCATTCAGCAGCAAGGATTATGAAGGAGTCAACCCGAATCACAATGAAGCCTTGGTTGTAACACTTGATATCTTTGACAACGAAGTAAGAAGGATGTTGATCGATAATGGATCCTCGGTAAATATACTCTTCAAACATACTGTGGATAGGATGAAGCTTGGGAGCGTACGCTCCAATGAATGCCAAGAGGACCCTCTGTATGGGTTCGGGAACAACTTGGTCCCGATCCAAGGAACTTTGTACTTGCCAGTAATGTTTGGATCGGCCCCAAACCAAGTTACCCATGTGATTAAGTTCTACATGATTAATACTCCCTCATCTTACAACGACATAATTGGGCGCTCAGCCTTGACCAGGATCCAAGCAATCACCTCCATATCATATTTGAAAATCAAGTTCCTAACCCCAACCGGGGTAGGAGAAATCAAGGGAGACTATGAGGTAGCTGAAAGATGTTATAGCCAGGCTCTGGTAATGGCTGAGACCCATCAAGACAACAAGAGAAAGGCTGTCGTGCTCCGGAAACAGCAAAGTATTAAGAAACATCGCAAACAATCAAGGGATGATGGGAGAAAAGAAGTTCAGGTCATAGAGACCCTCTCAGATCCAAAAGCGACCAAACAAGGCTCAGAAGAGCAAAAAAGCAATCAAGTCACAAAGGGGATTGAATTGGGCCTAGGCATTGACCAAACCAACCCTACTGTGCAAGCAACCAACCCAGAAATGACTGAAGAAAGAGACAATAAAGAGATGACAGCCCAGGCTCAGATTTATATGAAAAAGAACACAGAGGCTCGGATCCAAAAGATTGTATCAGATACGGATCAATCCAAGATAGAGGCCGCTGTTAAAACAGAAACAATTCTGATCAGCACAAGCGATCCTTCAAAAAAGATAAAGATAGGATCCGGGCTCGAGGCTAATTTCAGAAAAGACTTGGTGTCACTACTCCAAGGGTACTCTGATATATTCGCTTGGACCCCGAAAGAAATGCCCGGGTTGGATGAATCCATAGCGATGCATAGCTTGGACGTCAACCCAGAAAGGAAGCCAGTCAAGCAAAAGAGAAGAAATTTTGCCCCGGAAAGGCAAAAAGCAATCAATGAAGAAATTGAGAAACTACTGACAGCTGGAATAATATGCGAAGTCAAATACCCAGAATGGCTGGCAAATGTTGTGATGGTGAAAAAACCAAACGGAAAGTGGAGAATGTGTATCGATTACACAGACTTGAACAGTGCATGCCCAAAAGACCCCTACCATTTGCCAAATATTGATCAATTGATCGATACAACCTCTGGGCATGTGATGCTAAGTTTCATGGATGCCTACTCGGGGTACAACCAGATCAAGATGAATCCCAGAGACATTCTAAAGACAGCCTTCATCACCCACAGGGCAGTCTATGCCTATGTAATGCTGCCGTTCGGATTGACTAATGCGGGAACAACATATCAAAAGGCAATGAATAAAATCTTCAAGGACCAGATTGAAAGGAACCTGGAATCCTATGTGGACGATATGATTGCAAAATCCACAAGCGTCCCCGGGCACATAGGAGACCTGAGAGAATGCTTCGACAACTTGAGAAAATACTCACTCAGGCTCAATCCAGAAAAATGCACATTTGGAGTAGGGGCAGGAAAATTCCTTGGATTCATGATAAGCAACCGAGAAATTGAAGCCAACCCAGAAAAGATAAAGGCAATTCAAGAGATGAAGGCTCCCAGAACACAAAAAGATGTGCAGAAGCTAGCAGGATCGCTAGCAGCACTCAGAAGATTCATCTCCAAGCTAGCTGAGAGATGCCTACCCTTCTTTGACCTATTAAAAGGAGAAACCAACAAGAGAGAAGTTAATTGGAGCCCGGAATGCCAAAGCGCATTTGAAGAAATCAAAAGGTACCTTTCTCAACCCCCTGTGTTAACAAAACCTCAACCCGGGGAACCCCTATCCCTTTACCTGTCAACAGGGGCCCTGGCAGTTGGAGCAGCCTTGATCAGGGAAGAGAATGGCAAACAACAACCAGTTTATTATGTGAGCCAAGTGCTAAAAGATGCAGAGACCCGGTACCCGAGGCTAGAAAAGTTTGCTTATGCCTTAGTCACAACATCCAGGAAACTCAGACACTACTTCCAGGAAAGGGAGATACGAGTTGTAACAAATCAACCATTAAGGAAGATAATACATAAGCCAGGTGTCTCAGGGAGATTGGTAAATTGGTCAGTTGAGCTAAGTTAGTTCAATCTAAGTTTCATTCCTAGAACAGTAATCAAAGCCCAGGCTCTAGCTGATTTCATCATAGAATGCAATTTCTCAGAAGAAGACCCCGTGCCCATGAGCATTGACCCTGAGAGAAACACAGATTAAGAAACAGAAGCCTGGGCTCTCAAAGTTGATGGTTCTTCAACAAATGAAAGATCGGGAGCCGGGCTCATCCTAAAGAGCCCAGAAGGGTTCACAATCCAAACAGCAATCTCATTTGCATTCTCAGCAACAAACAACCAGACAGAGTACGAGGCCTTGATTGCAGGATTGAAGCTAGCAAGAACACTCAGGATTCAGAATCTCAAAATCTACAGCGACTCCCAGATCGTCGTAAAGCAAACAAATGGCGAGTACATAGCCAAGGATCCAGTTCTAGCCAAGTACCAGGCTCTGGTCCAAACCTACCTCGCCTTGATACCAAAAACACAAGTCATCCAAATCTGCAGAGAGGAAAATTCAGAAGCTGATACACTATCTAAGCTTGTTCAAAATTCATCAGACCTGGATTGTTCCGTCTACTTCGAAGAATTGCAGAAACCAAGCACAGATTCTGAGGAAGTCATGGAAATAGACAACAGTCAAAATTGGATGACCCCATTCATTAACTACTTAGAGAAGGGAGAGCTCCCGGAGGATAAAAGGAAGGCGCAAAGGTTAAAGGCAAAATCTTCGAAATTCTTTATGGAAGAGGAAATACTCTATCGCCGGACCTTTTCCTCCCCAATCCTCAAGTGTATAGGACCAGGAGAGGCACAATACTGCCTCATGGAAGTTCACGAAGGAATCTGTGGGGACCACATGTCCGCAAAAGCACTAGCTCACAAAATCATAAGGCAGGGGTACTACTGGCCTACTATCCACCAGGATTCAATAGACTTTGTGAAAAAATTCAAGGAATGCCAACTCTTCAGCAATGTGACACGGATGAGCCCAGTACTACCCTCCTCAGTCTTGTCACCAATCCCATTTGCTGTATGGGGGATTGATATCATGGGACCCTTTCCCAGAGCCAGAGGAGACCTCAGGTACTTACTAGTCTCAATTGACTATATGACAAAATGGGTAGAGGCAAAGGGAATGAGAACAATAAACCAACAAGACTGTATCAAGTTCATGGACAACATATTGATGAGGTTTGGAATCCCGAGAGTACTTGTCTTAGATAATGGTCCGCAGTTCGTCGGTTCAGAATTTGAATCCTACCTTCAAGAAAGGGGCATCCGACACAAGAAGTCATCTGTAGCCTACCCTCAAGGAAATGGCCAAGTTGAGGTAACTAATCGAATACTTCTCAGGGGGATAGAGAAGAGACTCAGGGAAAGCAAAACAAAATGGCCAGAAGAATTGCCTAATGTACTCTGGGCATACAGAACAAGCCCCAGAACAAGCACAGGAGAAACCCCCTTCAAGCTGGCTTATGGAACTGAAGCCATGCTACCAATTGAAGTAGGATCCCCCTCCATCGAGCAATCAACTTTGATGAAATAGCAAACGAGGAGGGGCTCAGAACGAATATTGAGCTAATTGATGAAGTTCGAGACCAGGCAGTGGCAAGAATGGAAAAGTATAAGCAGAAAACAAGAGAGCACTTCAGCAAGAAGTCCCGGGTCAAAAACTTTCAAGTAGGAGATCTGGTCCTTCAAGAAACAGAAGCTTCAGACCCCACTAATACCGGAAAGCTAATGCCAAAGTGGGAAGGCCCATACAAAGTAAAGGAAGTTCTAAGGCCAGGGACATACAAGATCATAAACATGGATGAGTCTGAAGTACCGAATACATGGCATGGACTCAGGCTCAGAAAGTTTTACCAATAGAAAAAGCAACCAAAAGCAACCAGAACTTGTAGCCTATGGCAAGCAACCAATCCATGATCCGATATTTTGTATGAAAAAATTTTCAAGTCAATGAAAAGAATTTTCCTTTCTCAGAAAGTTATTACTTTTAAATTAACAGTTATCGAAGCAAAAAACAACCCGGGTACCTTCTCACACCCGGATTAGAAGCAAAAAACGAAAGCAACCACTATTTGCTTAGAAAAATTCTAAGTAAATGGAGTAATCACCAATCCGGGTTAGACATACCCGGATTAAAAGCAAATTTGAAAGCAAAAAACCTGTTTTAACATTTAAATCCAGGTTGCAAAAAAAAAACCATTATGTACTTAAATTTTCCAAGTACATAAAGCAAAAAAGCAAACATCAACCCGGGTAGTTCATATACCCGGATTGAAAGCAAATTTAAAAGCAAAAAACAACCCGGATTAGCATTCAAATCCAGGTTACAAACAACCATTATGCACTTGTATTTCCCCAAGTACATAAAGCAAAAAATAATACTTCAACCCAGACGGTTATCATACCCGGATCGAAAACAATTTCAACAGCAAATCCGGATACAACTTCATAACCGGAACAATCCGGATATAAAGCCCATCCGGATCGGGGGACATTGCCACAACCTGAATCAGGATCATTTGCGCAATAGAGCCAGGATCCAGATTGCTCATAAAAATAAAAACAACAGATGAAAGAAAAGCAAATATTTTCTACGGCGGAAGAAAGGTTCAAAGCAGGATCCGGATCGCCATCGATCCGGAACAAATCTAAATATTATATATAGTTCTGAACCGATGTCTGATCCCATATTTCTAGTAGTGAGTGTTAGTTCCTTCTTTTTAGCACCTCACCCACCTTATTTTTCTATAATAATTCATACCCCCCTCATTTTATCCCGCCCATTATTTTGTCAAAGTACAATATCCCCTGTTTTTAATTTTCATTTTACCCAAGTTTGTTATTTTTTCTTTTGCAGAAAATATGTACGTAGACACATGTATATATACTCTTAACTACAAAATATAATAAATAAAACTTATAATGATATTTATATATCCTGATTAAAATATTAATACAATTTTTATACATATATTATCTTATTATTCAAAAGAATTAGTATTTATCAATTACTTAAAATATATGTAACTAGAATAAAGTAAAACAGAATATAGATTTGATATATACCATAACTCAATATAATTTGGTTAAAGTTGGTGCCACTAATATCATATCTATTAGTTTAATATTTTTTGGCATGATCTAATAGTTTAGTGTTTTTATAGTCACTTAGGCGTAATAAATTTCTAGTATTTATTGACAAAATTTTTATTTTTTTTATAAGATTAGTGTTATTTTATTTTGTAATCTAAAATTATAATTTTTTAGATGTATTAGTATATCATTATATATTTTTCCTTTGTTTATAATATATTTAAAATAAAAATCAATTTTTTGTATATTATATTTCATTAATTTAATTTCAAACCAAATAACTGTATTTTAATTAATAGTAATTTATTACAAAAAACAATTATGAAAAAAATACATGATTTAAAATCTGGTACAATAGCATTGGATCATCACAATCAGTTTCATAATCATCGCTATCATCTACTTGTGGTGCTTCATCATCTTCAGAACCGTGTGTCATTTCTTCTTCTGAAGATACTTCATCATCATCTAAATCCATGCCTTCACATTCTTCATCATTTAAATATGTTGGAATATCATCCGTATTAATCATATTTAAATGTTCAGGTATATCATCTTGAAACGCATCTTGATGTGATCCCGACAGTTGAGTCACTTCAACTAGTGGACGAGCCTTGACTTTACATACGACTAACCAATCTCTCTTGTCTCGTTTAAGACATGGATAGCCACAAAAATAAACTTGCATAACATGCATTGCTAAAATGAATGGTTCGTATATCTTCAATTTTTTTCTTTGATTCACCTCCACTATAACATAACTCCCATGGCTTCTAGTTCCACTGGATGTTGGATCAAACCAATCACACTTAAACAAGACAGTTTTTTTTATCGGAAGACGTGGATATTCAATGATTAGTATTTCTTCAATTATTCCGAAATAATCATTAGACGTCTCGCTATAATTTGATCCTTTGATGCACACTCCGCTGTTAAATGTTGATCTATTGGCCCCATATTTACGTGTATGAAACTTGTACCCGTTTACATAGTAGATTGGTACCGATTTAACTGACCGAAGAGGTCCAGAAGTAAGATCTCGAATAAATTCATTATGAACCAATGATGTATCCAAAGCCTGAAATGAAAGTGGTCACTTATTAAAATTATATAAAATAATATATCATGGTTCAAATATTAAATATAACTTACATATTTTTTAAACCACAAAGCAAAATCACTTTCCAAACCCTTATCAATATGAGCACTGCTAATATCTGGATTATCTTCTCGAAGCAGATCTATGAAGATCCTGTTCACATAAACAAAAATAATTAAAGTAAAAAATTATATATATATATATAATTTTATTAAAAGGATAACTTACTGAATGTATGGGGCAACATTAGAACAGTTAAATAAAATATAATTATTGGCTGCCTTGTATTCCCGATCATCAAGATATCAGGTTTTTACACTCCCTTGTGCTCTTCCAGGATGGGAAAATATTGAAATATTTCCAGGAAGGGTTTCGGCACTTTCACTAGAGTCATTTCGGGGTACTTTCCTATATCTCGTCTGAACATGTTGTTCAAAGTAAAATGAACAAAAAACTGAAGCCTCTTTCACCAGAAAAGCATTGCAGATAGATCCCTCCACTCGAGCTTTATTTTCTACATTATTTTTCAAGTGGCGCAAAAACCTTTCAAAAGGATACATCCACCGATACTGCACAGGTCCTGCTATACGTGCTTCTTATGGTAAATGTACTAAAAGATGTTTCATTGAGTCAAACAAAGCCCGGGGAAATATACGCTCCAACTTGCAAAGTATAACATGAATCTGTTCTTCAAGTCTTTGCATATCACTAACTTTCAAAGACGCCGAAGTGAGATCTCTGAAAAAAAGACTTACCTCTGTCACAGCTTCCCAAACATTATTTGGAAGAAATTTACGAAAAGCAAATTGGAAGAAGTCTTTGCATAAATACGTGACAATCATGACTTTTCATTCCAAATAATTTATCTTTTCTCATGTCGATGCAACATCCCATATTTGACACATATCCATCTAGAAATTTCAAATCTTTCAACCATTGACACACTAGTTCTTTACCCTTCTTATCCAAGCTGTAAGAAGCCTTTGGATATTTTTGTGTCAATTCATCAAATGCTAACTCTGGTCTTCGACAAATCACAGCAATATCAGCTCTTGCCTTATCGTTATCTTTGGTTTTGCCTTCAATCGCCATTATAGTGTTGAAAATATTTTCAAAGACATTTTTTTCGATGTGCATGACGTCGAGATTATGTCTAATGGATAACGTCCTCCAATATGGAAAATCCCAGAAGATACTTCATTTCTTCCATCCACAATTGTAAGTTTTGATGACTTTAGCATTGGGCTCATCACTTCCCAACTCAGTAACTTTCATCAATCCAAGAGACTCAATTTCCTGCAATACATTTTCACGTGTACGAACTGGAGGGGCATGTGCATCTACGGTCTTTCCCTTTGTAAACCAATTTTTATTTTTTGGAACGAATGATCAGAAGGTAGAAACTTTCGATGATTATCAAACAATGTTGGCTTCCCACCATACGAAAGATTATAAGAATCATGATCTTCGGCACAATGAGGACAAGCTAAATGACCAGCAGTTTTTCATCCTGATAACATTGAATAAGCAGAAAAATCACTAATAGTTCACATTAAAGCAGCTCCCATTTAAAAATTTTCTTTGAAAGATACATCCCATTTCTGAACTCCAGCATCCCACAACATTTTTAATTCAGCAATCAGAGGTTGGAGGAAAATATCTATCTTTTGCTTTGGGTTTTTTGGTCCAGGAACAAGTACCGACAAAAACATGTATGGTTCTTTTGAACACATCCATGGGGGCAAATTATACGGAGTCACTATAATTGGCCAAGAAGAATATTGTCGACCAGTTTGACCGAATGGTTGAAACCCATCAGCAGAAAGTCTGAGTCTAACATTTCTTGTCTCAGAGGAAAATGAGGGATGTGCTCTGTTAAATTGTTTCCACTCTTCAGAGTCTGAACAATGACGCATTACATTATCTTCTTGATGATGCTCAGCATGCCATCTCATATTGGATGCCGTTGTCGGTGAAGCATACAACCTTTGCAATCTTGGTGCCAACGAAAAATATATCATTTTTTTCACAGCTATTTTTGTTTTCTCTTTAGTAGACTTGTTGACTCTAACTTTGTATCTCAACTGTGAGCAATTTACACAGCTTCATGTCAGCATCTTCACCCCAGAAAATCATACACCCATTAACACAACAATCAATATGTATGGAGGGAAGTCCTAATCCTTCCATATGTTTCTTCGTACTGTAAAAACTTTCTAGAAAATTATTGTCTTTTGGTAAGATGCCTTTGATGAATTCTGATGTCTGATTAAAGCATTCCTCCGACCAATGATGTTCAGATTTCAGATGTAGCATTTGAGTGACAGCTGACAACTGAGAAGTTTCACAACCATCGTCCAATTCTCGTTCTGAAGATTTCAACATGTTATACAATTTCTGTGCTTCAAAATTGGGGTTCTCTTCCTGACAAGGCACATCAAATTTTGAACCAACTGCATCCATCACCATATTGTGCATCAAGTTACCTTTTTCACCAGAAATATTGGAGTCACAGGTAGAAGATTGCGTGGCATTTTCTTTAATAATATATGGCTCATCATGTCGGTCCCATACATAATAATTTTTCACGAATCCTTTTTTTAACAAGTGCAACTCCACGATGTCCGCATCCCAGAATTTACGATTGTTACAATTGAAACAAGGACATTTTATATTTGTTCCATCTAAAGATGATTCCAGAGTCTTCACATACTTCATAAATTTTTCGAGCCCTTCAACGAATATCGGATTTAAATATCCTTGATTACTACATGTCTTATACTAAATTTGTGCAATATTGCCTAGTCCATTGTACATATTATGTTGGAGATAGTGGAGTATTTGTACGAGGGAGTTTATATGTTTAGTGTGGTTTGTCTTGTTTTTTTGGTCGTGGCTCGGACTAGTAAACTTTGAACTTTGTTTATGATCAATTATCTCTTAAATAAATTACATAAAAATAATTACAAAAGAGAAAATTCTGAAGCGGTGGCATTAAAAATATTTATTGTCTACTGTCATAATAATTAGGTTTTGTTAGAGAGTCGAATTAGAATATAATGTCAAATGTCTAGTATAAACTAACTGTAGCGGGTTATTATAACATTATTAAATTAATATCCATAAATATGAATCTCTGATTCATTTACCTTTTTTATATTAAATTGTAAATTATATTAGAATTTCAATTAACTATAACATTTTCAAATAGTTTTTACATTTTCAAACAGTTTTTAAGGAGACACATTTATTTAGTTTTCTTATGAATATTTTTTCCATATCTTAGTTTTATTTTTTAAATATTATTTGGTGTACATGTTTATTCTAATTAATTTGTCACACTAAATATCTATTATTTATTTATTTAAGAAATGATCATCATTTAAAATATTTTTTACTTATTATTTTTTCCATCTCCTACCTCATCACCACTCAGAGTCAACATGAGTGGGTTACCCCGTTGATCCACTAATTTAGTGTGCTTGTAAATCCACTAAGTTAGTGTGATATGTAAATAGGAACTTTAACTAGTGTAATATCAAAACGTATTTTATGTTTATTAGGAATTACTAGTTTAAAATCCGTCTAAGGTAAAGGCTTTTTAAATATATATTTTTATTACTTATAAATATTTTATATAAAAATTTTGATAGAAAATTTGATCATAATCTAATCATGTTGGTAAGTTTTATAATAGTTGATATTAGTAATTTATGTTGATAAAATTATATTTTTAGGAAATTGTAATCTTAGTAATATAATGTTGTTAATAATATTTATAATATTCATTTAATTGACTAATATAAATTTAATATTTTAAAACTATTATTTTAAAATTATAAAATTTAAAATTTTAATATTAATATATTAAGATTTTAATAAAAATTATAATCTTCATTATTATTGAAGAAATTACCTTTTTTAAAGCCTATTCATGATTGTACTATCTCACCTATATTTATTTTTCAAACTAATAACATGACAAATTGACATATATTTTTTAAAATAAATTTGGATTTTTTTATGTTTTTACCTTCTTAGTTCAAATATTCAAAAATGATAGTTATAGCAAAAGTTATCAGTATAAATTTTGTATTTTTGTAGCAATCTATTTTTATTAATATTTTTTTGTTTACTTCTTTTCTAGCTCTGAAGTGGTATAAAGTATTTAAAAATTTAATTCTATTTTTATTTAATTATTATTTTTTATTACAAATGTATGTTAGTATAGTTAATTAATCTATTATGGTGCCTGTGTATTAGGAGATGTTGTGTAATAGCTGCCGGGAAGACCAACTGTATCTCGTGAACTCCTTTACATCAAGTATGTTTTGATATTTTATCTTAATATTTCAAAAAATGTTCATTTTTAGTTAAGTTTCAAATTTTTTCCATTAAACAAGAATCATTTTTAATCGTGTTAAAATATTTTTTCCATTTTAAGTAAAATGCTTAATATAATTATATTACTAGTAATAATAAAATTTTCTTAAGTACAGTGTCCCTTTATAACAATATTTAAATATATAATTGACAAAGTATCTATACTTCAAAATTAACATATAATTGACAAAGTATCTATGCTTTTACAAAATTAACATTGATTAAAATTTTAAATTCTAAACAGTTATATATATAAAAACTTGCTTTTACAAAAACTACTCATGCTTTAATAAATCAACTTGCACATTCAAATATTTAGCAAATCAATAAAATATATTCAAATTATTATAATATGTATTCTGTGTACCTTTTTGTAATTTCTATATGTCCGTATATGCTCCACCTCTTTATCTCTTATATGCTTCAACTCTAAAACAACATCACATTCAAATATATTTAGTATGTCAATAAAATATATATTTTATTTAAATTGCATCTCTTTACCACTTATATGCTCCAACTCTAAAATAATATCACATTCAAATATATTTAGTAAGTCAATAAAATATATTTAAATTATTATAATATGTATTTGGTGTACCTTTTAGTGGTTCAGTATATCTCTTATCTGGTACAACTCTTGACATGATTTGGGGTGCCCCTCTACTGCAACTCTTGATCCTTTATGCTCCAACTGATCCCATGATATACAAATTAAAATAAAATTGAATTTAAACTATGTCTGTGATATGCTAAAGTTAAAAAAACATGAAAGCAATTTAGGGAGTTTGAGCTTGCTTTATACTCTGTCCAAGGTGAACATGAGTTATAATTTATAAATTTTTGGCTCTGCAAATTATCCAGGATAGTGATGACATATATTATATATTTTTAAAGTGAAGTTATGATAACGTTATGATAATGTAAATTTTCAAAAATTTGTAACTAACTTAATGATAAGGTGAAATGATCTTTTAAAAAATTAAATTTTGCAATGTACTACTGCCTTATCCTAACAAAACACCATAAAAAGAGTCAACATAATCTAATAGTTATCCCTAATAAACTAACCAGAAATTGTGATGAAATAATTGTAAAGACAAGTCACTAAAATTTGTCTGCTATTTATATATATATAGTAAAAAAGTAAGGTTTATATACTTCAAATTAAATAAATTCTTCACTTACTACATTAGGTGTATTATTAATACGTTTTCAAGATATTAATCAAGTCCTTTCTGAAAACATGTTTAATTTATATTTCACTTAATTTTTTACATTACAGCAGCAACAATTAAAAGTTCAAAGATTAGCAACACATTTAATTCAAACCTTGCATTCACAACTTTTCCGTTACTAGCATTCTTTGGCAATCCGTCCCTATACTGTTAACAATTTTGTTAGAAATTCATTGTTAAATTTCTGTTGGCAAAAGGTCTCAAATATGACAGTAAATTGGGCGGGAGTTTTTGGGGCCAAATTATGGTGACAGAATATTTTTGTCATTAATATTTTATCGTATTTTCGTCACTAAACCATCACACGTTCTTTAACTGTAATTTTTGTTAATAATTTATCATTAATTAGCAACAACTTTTTTCCGTCACTAAATTTGGTCACTAAATATAGCTTTTTGTGTACTGTATATACTGTGTTACTGTAGTCATAATTTAAATAGTGATCTCAATTAATGAAACTTTTTATTACTTATATGTTTAGAGCATATGTATCAAAACTGTATTTTCATTGATTCAACGACTTTTTTAATTGGCCAAATAAAATATAGTATGTAATTGTAGTAAATCAAATGAGTCAAAAATTGATACTCCTTTGATTCATTAATGACATTTAAGAATTGATGGAGCTCCCAACAGTTGGCAATTTTGTGGACCCACATATTCACCTTTTTTTTGACATGTTCCATCTTTTCAGATAGAACTTGCTCTATTTTTTTTTTAATTTTAGTATATTACAACTGCTTTTAAATATAATTCTTTGTGTTCATTTTTCACACAAAATTTTAAAGAATCAAATGGAAACGAAATAATTTTTTTGAATTCAGTACTACAAAATTTCTCTTGTATATTTTTAAAAACTTAAAATGATTTTGAGATTACTCAAATAAATTTAGATCAAGACACGTGTTAGAAGATGAGTCAACAAAATTCTAATCGAAAATCTAAAACTATCAACAATATTATCAAGAAAATATAAAATTATCTACAACATATTATTGCTTTCAAAAATATTATTTGTGAGACATAGAGATGAAGTTAAATATATAATATTTAATCTATATTTTTAAGTAAGATAATAAATATATAATCTTAAATGTGTATTATTAAGTAGGATACTTGAGATTATGTATTATTTATTTGAGAAATAGCAATTGATTAATTGATGAAATTGTATGGGTGCATAAAATCTATGAAAAAATATTGATTTAGTGTGAATAGTAATTAAAGCCATTGATTCAATTGATGAATTGATGAATTTATGAAGCAAACGGGTCCATATGCTCTTACATGGAATGAAATGCACAGAGTTTTTACACGCGCTACCCATATAATTCCCAATTTAGGGTTCTAACTTTTACATAAAACTCTTAATCTTCATCGTATACATTTTTTCATAACCTTTGGTTGTTGGACGACGCCTAAAGTTGAATGGCCAAACATATCCCATGCAGATAGAAGTTAGAACTTATAGGCTTGTACCTGGACTGTAAACACCATTAAACTCGGGTTCGAGTTTGACTAAACTTATTTTTGAAGCTTGAAATTCGAGTCGACAATGTTTGAAAAGCTCGAACCAACACTACTATGTACAAAACAAGTCTAAAAAATCAAGATCCGCTACACTAAATTGTTAGTGTTTGTGCCCTAGAAACAACACAGTTATATTTTTTTTTATGATATTTGGATTATTAATGTTCATGTTCCATCAATTATTCTTTTAATAATTTATTAAGTCTTAATTTACTGCGATATAAATATTAGATTAATAAATGTCCTTTGAATATGATATAGATTATATATCTCTAAGTACGTGACATAGAAATGAGATTATGTGAATAGTATCAATATTCCCAAATATCCCTTGTCGAGTATTATTATTAAGGGATAATAATAATGCATTGAGACTAGTGTGTTTGTTGACTGATGATCACATCTCATTGATCATATGTATAAAGATACTAAAGTCGAAAACACAAGCAGATATAAACATACATGATGTTTGGTAGACCCAATGTGAGATTCCACATGTCTGTTGTGTCATAAATAATTCTCACAGTGATAATGATGTAATGTTCCTTCGACTTGAAATCATTATGATTAATATACTTTGATTACATCAAAAGTTGACTTTGACCGGGTAATGATAAAAGTGTACTTCGGGTATATTAGGAATTGTGTGAGAAATATGAATGATCTAGAAATGATTTAACCCTCATAATTTTGGAGAGATATTATTGGCCTTTTATGTGAGCTAGATTATGAAATGCGTGGCGTCGTGCTCAAATGTTGGTTTGAAATGACAGTCTACTCATCGATTAAGGAAACTTGGATTAAACCATGAAGAGGATGACACATAACATGCCTCGAGTTTAATCTATAATATTTGGTTAAAAGGATTATATTACATTGTACATTATTCACGAAAGGTTTATCGATCACCGATTTAATTATTATTACTTGGGTAGTAATGATGTATTACTAGATGCCGCTCATTGTTTACGATTTTAAATTAGATTTAACTTTGTTGCCAACGTAATAATAACCTAAAGGGTCACACACAGAATGATTGGAAAATTATTTAATTTAAATTTGGATTTAAATTAAATGTAAGTAATTCGAATAATTTATTATTAATTAAGTAAAACTTAATTAGTTAAATAAATAAGAAATTTGAGTTTACTATTAAATTCGAAATTGAGTTATTGGGTGATTAAGTAAGACTTAATTAATAATAACTAGGATTTTCGGATTTATTAAAACTCTAAATTAGTTTAGGGTTAGAAGTCTTTTTCTCTTGCCTATATAATATTTTTTTTAAGCCTCAACTAGGGTTGTGCGTTTTTATAATATAAAAACACAAACCCTAGCAACTTGAGAGAGAAAGTGAGAGAGAAAAGGCGGCTTCTGATTTACGAGTGCTAAAACACGCTTATCCTTCGTTCGATCATTCGTGTGGATACCTTCAAGGCGTAGATCATTTCGCGACGTGATACATGGTGGTTGTTGAAAACTTGGAATTCCATTAGACAAAATAAATCGTAAAACATTTTAAGATAAACATCTTAACCACGAATTAAATATCATCTTTTCGCATTGATCCTACGTTGAGTTTTGATTTTTCTGGTTTTTACAATTTAAAACATTGTTTCCGCTGCGTTTATTCCTCGAAACCCAACATAAATTTGTAAAGTGCATAACCCTTCATCTCAAAATAAGTCGCTTGGACTTTAGGCGCATGTTTTATGGTGTACAAAAAAGTGACTTCCACGTATTATTTAGACAATTTTCTTTTTAATAAATTATTACCTTTAAATTTTTATTCATTAAAAGATGAAATTAAGAAAAAAAATGGGTATATGATAGTTTTTTGCACCTTAAAGTACGTGCGCTTAATTAAAGCAACACTTGTTTTGAAAAACAGATTATTAATTAAATCTATAACCCTTATTATAATCGAAACCCCCTGTTTAAACAGTACTTTGGTTGCGAGGCTTACAATGTAAATGACCTAGAGAGCAAACCAAATCTTGATTTTGCAAAGAAGTGGTGCCAGATTGATCAAAGTCTAATGCAAATTTATATAAATGAAATGATCATTACAAAAAGTCAAAAACTACGGCGATAATTATACAAGTGTGAAGAGTTAAACAATTTACTTCATAAATATTGTATACTAATAGGGATTTTTTCCTGCGCTACGCGTTTTAAATATATTTAATTTTTTAAAAAATATTAAATAATATAAAGAGAAATATTTACATAACTTTTCAGTTAATGAATAAAATGTACGCGGATATACTTTTTCACGTATGTTAGAAAAATATATGTTGTGTTGTCTTAATTTTTGTTTTAAAACATAATTAACTAATTTTAATTTTTGTTTGTAATAACTTCTGCTTCATCCTCTTTGTCGCTATTTGCTTACATATGCATTAATCAATAAGAGAAGTAAAATAAGTATACCGATTCGTTTTACAGAACCAAAGTTGTACCCAGAGTCTTACTTACCAAAGCATGTTGCAGTCGTGCATTCTCTTCTTTTATAACCTGTAGTTCTGCTTCCAGATCACATTTATGAGCCTTTCCAATAAGAAATTATGAAAACAAACATTAAAAACAGACTTGGCCTAGCCCTTTTAAATACCGTGGTGTTAATCTAAACATTTCTTATTTTTATGAACATTTCTTCTCACATAAAAATTTAAACCAAAGTAAATTTTTCTGCAACCACCTAAGTATTAAGTATCACTTTGCATCTTCCACATTATTCGTTCACGGTTTAATCATTTCAAGGGAAATTGACGTACCTGCCTCCTTGCCCTTGACCTGGCTGCAGATTCACTGTTTCTGATCATACTGGGCTGCTTCCTTGCCGCCACCTTCTCAAACTGACCATTGCACATGTCTGCTGCATTACCATTCTTGTCAAATTTTGGGAAAACTGAACTAGCAGAACTTCTCACCATACAGAACTTCTGGTGGTTGGTACCACAGGCCATTCTTTCTGGCAGTGGCTGATAAACCGACACATTTCCTCCCCCTCCTGAAGCAGTAACAACCGCACAACCAGGTGTACATGACTGCTGCAGAGGAGGTGAACGATCATGTGCCCGCACCACACCAGCCAAAATTAGAAAATCCTCGAGGTTCCTCTCTTTGTTTGTTGCCTGATTCTGGGCAGAGTTAACTTCCTGAAAATTAGCAGTATCATTCACTGATGATGTTTCTATCTCGCCTTCAGGAAACTATGGATTAATATTGGCTGTGGCTGCAGCTGTGGGGATTGTGGCTGCTCCCATGGGGGCAGCAGTGCTGAGGGAAATATCGGTGCGTGGGAGAAGTTGTTCAGGAGTTCACCAATGTTCATTGATCCGGAGCTTCCAATGTCATCAGAGAATGTGTGTTGAAACACCTCAAGGAGGAAAAAGATTGACGACGATTTAGGGATGGGGGGCGTGGCTGTCAGGATGTTGTGGGTTTGTTGATTGAAGAGATGATTGAAGACATTCATCATCATATAATTATTGATATAAGCAACGAGGCATGAAACCGAATTGGAGATAAAATAAGATAATAAATATGTACAACTAGCATAAGCAATATTCAGATGCACTGAAAATACAAAGACCACTTATCAACCATGGATTATGTACAATAGTTGGGAGGCTTCCATTATGAGTGTCCTACATTTCAAATTGGAATTAAAGGATTGAAATAAAAATAAGTACTAGGTCGGGGAGAGAGCAAACCAAACCTCTGATTTTGCAAAAAGAATGACGAAGTTAATTTGCCAGATTGATTAAAGTTGAATGCTGATTCATAGAGATGAAATGATCACCACGAAATGTTAAAACTTAATGCGGCAGTTTAATCGTGAACGGCTAAACCTTTTGCTTCATAAATATTTTATGCTATCTTAGGGTATACTTGTTTATCATATGCTTTAGCATCTGCACAGATAAAGTGGAACTGCCGCGTTAACTTTCAGTTGATAAATATGAATTGTATAACGAATAAAAATAAAGCGCGGAAAGTGACAAGGCTTGTTTTGCTTTCATACAAAGGTATGTAGAAGTCTACGACAGTTAGATATAAACAAAATTACTTTGCAATATGTAGGCATGATAATCATTTTGGGTCGTTTACTTTCGTACTCATAATATTCTTCAAAAAATCGACTTTTTTTATTTGCTTCAACTTAAGTGCACAACCACATTCATTTTAATTAAAATTTTCACAATTTTTCATTTTTGTATAATATTGGAGGACATACAAATAATTTTCGCTTCCGACCTTAAAAATTGTATGGTCGCCCCGATGCCAAGTACTTTTTAGAGAATATATTTATATCTTTAATATTAAAGATAAATTAAGCAGGCAGTTCAAGTTCAAATTAGAAATCCAAATTCCTAATTATGTACTAGAGATTGAAAGTGGTGTCAAGAGAAAGTGAGGGTGGTACTAAGAGAGATTAGCGGGAGAGATTAGCCAGAAAGATTGACTAGAGAGCGAGCGAGCGAGAGTGGAAGTGCCGAAAGTGAGAGACGATTGAGTGAGGGTGTTTTGAGTCGAAGAGAGTTGATTGAGTGTGGTTGTATGAAAATTGGGGCGGCATTAGCCCAAAAGTAATCCCTGTAAAATTATGAAGAATGATTTAGTTAAATAATACTCCCTCCATATATTTTTAATTTTTACATTTGACTTTTGTGTAGTCAATTTGACCAAAATTTATTGATATTTTATAAATATTCTCTATAGTACCATTATAGAAATGACTTTTCCCGTTAATACCATCAATTTATTATCTTTTACTCATGATAATTTATTAGCTTCTACTCATTAATAATTCACTTCGAATACCCTCGTGTAAGTAAAATGTAATAGAATTGATTTCGGTTTGAAAACAAATTGTATAGTTGAATTATTCGTGAAAAAATACATGAAATAGATTCTTAAATAATGTAAAATGTAGTCAATATGAGTGAAATATTAATGATCAAAGTTTGATTATAAAACTTAAATATATATCACTCAATTTAACTCCATTTTACATGATTCAAAAGTCTATTTCATGTATTTATTTACAAATTTCAAATATAAAATTTTTCGACTCGATTGAGTGTGGTTGTATGAAAATTTGGGCGGCATGAGCCCAAAAGTAATGACGGTAAAGTTATGAAGAATGATTTAGTTAAATAATACTCCCTCCATGTTTTTTTTAATTTTTACATTTGACTTTTGTGTAGTCAATTTGACCAAAATTTATTGATATTTTATAAATATTCTCTATGGTACCATTATAGAAATGACTTTTCCCGTTAATACCGTCAATTTATTATCTTTTACTCATGATAATTTATTAGCTTCTACTCATTAATAATTCACTTCGAATACCCTCGTGTAAGTAAAATGTAATAGAATTGATTTCGGTTTGAAAACAAATTGTATAGTTGAATTATTTGTAAAAAAATACATGAAATAGATCCTTGAATAATGTAAAATGGAGTCAATATGAGTGAAATATTAATGATCAAAGTTTGATTATGAAACTTAAATATATATCACTCAATTTAACTCCATTTTACATGATTCAAAAGTCTTTTTCATGTATTTATTTACAAATTTCAAATATAAAATTTATGTTCCAGTCCGAAATCAATCCAATAATAGTTTACTTAACACGGGATATTCCAAGTAAAAAATCAAATGTAGAGAGTTACCACGCGTAAAAGTCATTAAATTGATGTTCCAGTGAGAAAAGTCAATTCTATAGTGATATTATAGAGAATATCTCAATATTTATTAATTGAACAAAACAAAAAAAAATTATCATTAAAAAATATATTTATCTACTTTAATATATAATTTTCAGTTTTTTAAATAATATAAAAATAACATTTATATTTGGGTGTTTTGAAAAATACCCAAGTTTAAAAACATTTTTGCAAAAATACTGTTATTTTTTTAAAAAAAAAATTGTAAAAATACTTTTTAATTTGCAAAATACTATTTTTTAAATTTATTTTTTTTGTAAAAATATGGTTTTTGGCAACTGAAATGAACTGCATGCAACCTTTGATGAGTTTCTACAATTATATGCAACTAGTTGCATATCTGTTTGATTTTGGCTGATACCGTATTTTTACAAAAGGATTCCGAAGATAGTAAAATTGCAAAAAAACCTAGAAAATTTAGTATTTTTGATAATTTCTCTTTATTTTTTTTACCAAAATTTGACTTGCTTGATGGATATAAAAAATATGACTACAGAAAATGGGAATGACCAACAACAATACTAAGTGCAAGTTTGGCTCAACATTCTTGGGGCTCATTTGAGTCCAAAGCCCATTATACTATTTGATAGGGTATAATAGACCCGGGTAGGTGTCAACCTGGACTAAAGGGAGGCAGGATCAACCGACCTGCTAAGACCCCCCTCTCCCAGGCCAATCAAGCATAGGAGCCCAGGCCCGGGCCTATCCTACTTCCCGGATCCGGATCAGGGCCAAAACCACAGTGAGGGAGGTCCCAGCAAGCACATGCACATCCCACAACCCGCCAAGTAAAGGTACGTGGGCACATGAGTATGACAGCTATCAACAACCAGCACACCAGAAAAGCACGGCGCATGTCAGGGGCCGTTAGGACACTCTGGAGGTGGTCCTCCCTTGGACACATGTAAGCAATCTACCCAAGCCAGGCGTCCTCTGGTCCCAAGATCCAACGGCCCAGATTTAGAGGTAACTACCCCTAAACCCTACCTTGGGGCTATATATACCCCCAAGGCTGAAGGGTTTAGGGGTTGGAAAATAATTTCTCTTGCACTCACACACTCACATACACTCAAAAACATACAGCAGCCATCACATATAAACACATACAGAGCAGCCTCTAAATTACATAAATATATATATATATATACCTTCATCTTCTCCAAAGCCTGTTCTTATTCTTACACCGGAGGCGCCGTGGGAGCCAAACCCCCCTTCCGGTGTTGTTTTGCAGGCGCCCAACCTGCAGCTACACCTCTCTCACGCACAGAAGGTCCAGGAACGCCGACGGACGGAGCCGCCCGCTCACCGGAGTTATCATTTGGCGCTAGAAGGAGGGGCCTCCATCCTTGGGTCTCGGTGCCCCTGGATTCATCTTCATCAGCAAACTCTTGAGAGAGTCCACTTTCAAACCTGTAAGAACATAAACAACCAAACCCTTTCTTGAATATGAGTTTTCATTTTGAACACGTTTGTATGAGCTTCTTGCTTTAGGCCGTGTTTGTGTGAGCCCGCTCTTGTTTACTAAGTTTTAGTTGTTTAGGGTTTGATAGTCTTGGTAATCTCGAAGCCTGGGGTTTAATAGTCTTGGTGGTTTAAAACCCAGAACTGTTTTAGCTTGCGTATTTTCTTTTGTGTTCAAGAGCCTGCTGTTCTTGTTTGGTATTATTTTTAGCAAAACCCAGAAAGTTTTGCTTGCTGTTATTCTGGACAATTTTTGTAATATTCAAAAAAGCAACCTCAGATCCACATTTGTAGCCTCAAATCTTGGTTAGTTGTTTGTACAATTGTGGTAATGGCAAGAGCAGGAAAAAGTACAGCTGGTACGCCCTCCGCCAGTACCCACATTCAAGATCAGGACCCCTCTCAAGTTCAAGAACCTGGGGGAGACATGGAAACCTTCCAGGAGCAACCACTGACACAGCATACTCCAATCAGGGATGCTAGAAATGTCATAGAGCTAAATCAGTACAAGTACACAAATGTTCCAGTTGCAGAGGAGCATATGGCTAACTTAACAAGCCATGAACTTGCTGAAGCAATCAGGCTCTACAGAGATGAACAAGCCCGGGCTCAGATAGAATTTGAGCAAGATGATGAGCAAGAAGAGTTCGGGGACTCTCAGCAATCCAGGAGATCTGTCTTCGACCGAATTTGGGCTAAGGCAAAAAAGAATCAAAAGGAGCCTAGCAAGAAGGAGACAGAAGCAACAAGAAAGAAAAAGCTAGAAGAAATCAGAGAAAAGATAAGAAAAGAGGAGGAGGAAAAGCTGGAGCAAAAAATTCAGAAAAGAATGCAGATGGAGGAGGAGAGACTCCTAGCTAAAACAAAAGGAAAAAGAGCACGGAGGGACTCTACCCCCGAACTCATTTCCGATGACGAAGAGGAGGGTCAGAAAGACCTCAAGGAAATGATCTACGAGCTCCAGAGAAAAATGGAGAAAGAATCCGGGGTGGAATTTGGGGAAACCCTCACGCCCTTCAGCCACTCCCTAGAAGCCATCCCCCGAAAGAAAAATCTCAAATACTACAACTTTGATTCTTTCGATGGGCTGGGGGATCCGGAAGAGCACCTCAACTATTTCGAACAGATAGCTCAGATATACTATTCCAATGAATTGACAAAATCCAGATTCTTCGCTTCGACCCTCAAAGGGGGGGCTCAAAGATGGTTCAGCAGAATCCCATTAAGAAGCATCCACTCCTGGAAAGAATTCAGAGAAGCCTTCCTTAGAAGATTCAGAGCTAATAAAACACATGAAATGCACATGTGCCACCTGGAGACAATCCGCCAGTACGATAACGAAGCACTCTCAGCCTACATGCGGAGGTTCCAGGAAGCCATCAACAAAGTTTCGAATCTCGATGAAAGGGAGGCTCTAAGCATATTTCGAAGAAACCTGGATCCAGAACACAACGAGAGATATATTGTGGAATTGATAAACAAGGAACCCCAAAGCATGGCCGCTGCTTATTCTATGGCAGCCCGGTTCATAAAAGAAACGGATGTTCTCCAGGCAATGAGAATGACTCGGAATGGAGGGAACATGAATAAATCTTCTGATGACCGACCGAAAGGGGGTTACCATCAGGAGAAATAGTTCAAACAAAGCAACCAAACCCAGCAAACAAACGTTGTACAAAACACCCCAATATTCCAAAGATTGGGTCCTAAAACAGAATCCAAAAGTGATCCCGGTCCCCCTAGGCAGCAAAGGGAGCCTAGGCAAGAGCCAGAGTGGACACAACTAAACAGGACCCGGGAAGAGATACTGAAGGAGATCAAGGGAAAGCCATTCTACTATCCTCCAAAGCCAATGCAGACTCCCCTAGAGAGCAGGCCTTACAACAGGCAGTATGACTATCATGAAACCCATGGACACAAGACTGAGAATTGTCTCTCTCTAAAATACTTCATTGAAGATCAAGTCAAGAAAGGCAACCTCAATCAATACATCTCAAGGGAGAAAAATCAGAGAGAGGAAAGGCCAAGAAAAGGTAAGAATGTGGTAAATGTGGTCCTGGGAGGCTCACACTCTCCCCCTAGGAGCCCGGGCTCAGGGGATGAGGTATTCTCAATCCAATCCTACACGGAGATGATGATCTCATTCAGCAGCAAGGATTATGAAGGAGTCAACCCGAATCACAATGAAGCCTTGGTTGTAACACTTGATATCTTTGACAACGAAGTAAGAAGGATGTTGATCGATAATGGATCCTCGGTAAATATACTCTTCAAACATACTGTGGATAGGATGAAGCTTGGGAGCGTACGCTCCAATGAATGCCAAGAGGACCCTCTGTATGGGTTCGGGAACAACTTGGTCCCGATCCAAGGAACTTTGTACTTGCCAGTAATGTTTGGATCGGCCCCAAACCAAGTTACCCATGTGATTAAGTTCTACGTGATTAATACTCCCTCATCTTACAACGACATAATTGGGCGCTCAGCCTTGACCAGGATCCAAGCAATCACCTCCATATCATATTTGAAAATCAAGTTCCTAACCCCAACCGGGGTAGGAGAAATCAAGGGAGACTATGAGGTAGCTGAAAGATGTTATAGCCAGGCTCTGGTAATGGCTGAGACCCATCAAGACAACAAGAGAAAGGCTGTCGTGCTCCGGAAACAGCAAAGTATTAAGAAACATCGCAAACAATCAAGGGATGATGGGAGAAAAGAAGTTCAGGTCATAGAGACCCTCTCAGATCCAAAAGCGACCAAACAAGGCTCAGAAGAGCAAAAAAGCAATCAAGTCACAAAGGGGATTGAATTGGGCCTAGGCATTGACCAAACCAACCCTACTGTGCAAGCAACCAACCCAGAAATGACTGAAGAAAGAGACAATAAAGAGATGACAGCCCAGGCTCAGATTTATATGAAAAAGAACACAGAGGCTCGGATCCAAAAGATTGTATCAGATACGGATCAATCCAAGATAGAGGCCGCTGTTAAAACAGAAACAATTCTGATCAGCACAAGCGATCCTTCAAAAAAGATAAAGATAGGATCCGGGCTCGAGGCTAATTTCAGAAAAGACTTGGTGTCACTACTCCAAGGGTACTCTGATATATTCGCTTGGACCCCGAAAGAAATGCCCGGGTTGGATGAATCCATAGCGATGCATAGCTTGGACGTCAACCCAGAAAGGAAGCCAGTCAAGCAAAAGAGAAGAAATTTTGCCCCGGAAAGGCAAAAAGCAATCGATGAAGAAATTGAGAAACTACTGACAGCTGGAATAATATGTGAAGTCAAATACCCAGAATGGCTGGCAAATGTTGTGATGGTGAAAAAACCAAACGGAAAGTGGAGAATGTGTATCGATTACACAGACTTGAACAGTGCATGCCCAAAAGACCCCTACCATTTGCCAAATATTGATCAATTGATCGATACAACCTCTGGGCATGTGATGCTAAGTTTCATGGATGCCTACTCGGGGTACAACCAGATCAAGATGAATCCCAGAGACATTCTAAAGACAGCCTTCATCACCCACAGGGCAGTCTATGCCTATGTAATGCTGCCGTTCGGATTGACTAATGCGGGAACAACATATCAAAAGGCAATGAATAAAATCTTCAAGGACCAGATTGAAAGGAACCTGGAATCCTATGTGGACGATATGATTGCAAAATCCACAAGCGTCCCCGGGCACATAGGAGACCTGAGAGAATGCTTCGACAACTTGAGAAAATACTCACTCAGGCTCAATCCAGAAAAATGCACATTTGGAGTAGGGGCAGGAAAATTCCTTGGATTCATGATAAGCAACCGAGAAATTGAAGCCAACCCAGAAAAGATAAAGGCAATTCAAGAGATGAAGGCTCCCAGAACACAAAAAGATGTGCAGAAGCTAGCAGGATCGCTAGCAGCACTCAGAAGATTCATCTCCAAGCTAGCTGAGAGATGCCTACCCTTCTTTGACCTATTAAAAGGAGAAACCAACAAGAGAGAAGTTAATTGGAGCCCGGAATGCCAAAGCGCATTTGAAGAAATCAAAAGGTACCTTTCTCAACCCCCTGTGTTAACAAAACCTCAACCCGGGGAACCCCTATCCCTTTACCTGTCAACAGGGGCCCTGGCAGTTGGAGCAGCCTTGATCAGGGAAGAGAATGGCAAACAATAACCAGTTTATTATGTGAGCCAAGTGCTAAAAGATGCAGAGACCCGGTACCCGAGGCTAGAAAAGTTTGCTTATGCCTTAGTCACAACATCCAGGAAACTCAGACACTACTTCCAGGAAAGGGAGATACGAGTTGTAACAAATCAACCATTAAGGAAGATAATACATAAGCCAGATGTCTTAGGGAGATTGGTAAATTGGTCAGTTGAGCTAAGTTAGTTCAATCTAAGTTTCATTCCTAGAACAGTAATCAAAGCCCAGGCTCTAGCTGATTTCATCATAGAATGCAATTTCTCAGAAGAAGACCCCGTGCCCATGAGCATTGACCCTGAGAGAAACACAGATTAAGAAACAGAAGCCTGGGCTCTCAAAGTTGATGGTTCTTCAACAAATGAAAGATCGGGAGCCGGGCTCATCCTAAAGAGCCCAGAAGGGTTCACAATCCAAACAGCAATCTCATTTGCATTCTCAGCAACAAACAACCAGACAGAGTACGAGGCCTTGATTGCAGGATTGAAGCTAGCAAGAACACTCAGGATTCAGAATCTCAAAATCTACAGCGACTCCCAGATCGTCGTAAAGCAAACAAATGGCGAGTACATAGCCAAGGATCCAGTTCTAGCCAAGTACCAGGCTCTGGTCCAAACCTACCTCGCCTTGATACCAAAAACACAAGTCATCCAAATCTGCAGAGAGGAAAATTCAGAAGCTGATACACTATCTAAGCTTGTTCAAAATTCATCAGACCTGGATTGTTCCGTCTACTTCGAAGAATTGCAGAAACCAAGCACAGATTCTGAGGAAGTCATGGAAATAGACAACAGTCAAAATTGGATGACCCCATTCATTAACTACTTAGAGAAGGGAGAGCTCCCGGAGGATAAAAGGAAGGCGCAAAGGTTAAAGGCAAAATCTTCGAAATTCTTTATGGAAGAGGAAATACTCTATCGCCGGACCTTTTCCTCCCCAATCCTCAAGTGTATAGGACCAGGAGAGGCACAATACTGCCTCATGGAAGTTCACGAAGGAATCTGTGGGGACCACATGTCCGCAAAAGCACTAGCTCACAAAATCATAAGGCAGGGGTACTATTGGCCTACTATCCACCAGGATTCAATAGACTTTGTGAAAAAATTCAAGGAATGCCAACTCTTCAGCAATGTGACACGGATGAGCCCAGTACTACCCTCCTCAGTCTTGTCACCAATCCCATTTGCTGTATGGGGGATTGATATCATGGGACCCTTTCCCAGAGCCAGAGGAGACCTCAGGTACTTACTAGTCTCAATTGACTATATGACAAAATGGGTAGAGGCAAAGGGAATGAGAACAATAAACCAACAAGACTGTATCAAGTTCATGGACAACATATTGATGAGGTTTGGAATCCCGAGAGTACTTGTCTTAGATAATGGTCCGCAGTTCGTCGGTTCAGAATTTGAATCCTACCTTCAAGAAAGGGGCATCCGACACAAGAAGTCATCTGTAGCCTACCCTCAAGGAAATGGCCAAGTTGAGGTAACTAATCGAATACTTCTCAGGGGGATAGAGAAGAGACTCAGGGAAAGCAAAACAAAATGGCCAGAAGAATTGCCTAATGTACTCTGGGCATACAGAACAAGCCCCAGAACAAGCACAGGAGAAACCCCCTTCAAGCTGGCTTATGGAACTGAAGCCATGCTACCAATTGAAGTAGGATCCCCCTCCATCGAGCAATCAACTTTGATGAAATAGCAAACGAGGAGGGGCTCAGAACGAATATTGAGCTAATTGATGAAGTTCGAGACCAGGCAGTGGCAAGAATGGAAAAGTATAAGCAGAAAACAAGAGAGCACTTCAGCAAGAAGTCCCGGGTCAAAAACTTTCAAGTAGGAGATCTGGTCCTTCAAGAAACAGAAGCTTCAGACCCCACTAATACCGGAAAGCTAATGCCAAAGTGGGAAGGCCCATACAAAGTAAAGGAAGTTCTAAGGCCAGGGACATACAAGATCATAAACATGGATGAGTCTGAAGTACCGAATACATGGCATGGACTCAGGCTCAGAAAGTTTTACCAATAGAAAAAGCAACCAAAAGCAACCAGAACTTGTAGCCTATGGCAAGCAACCAATCCATGATCCGATATTTTGTATGAAAAAATTTTCAAGTCAATGAAAAGAATTTTCCTTTCTCAGAAAGTTATTACTTTTAAATTAACAGTTATCGAAGCAAAAAACAACCCGGGTACCTTCTCACACCCGGATTAGAAGCAAAAAACGAAAGCAACCACTATTTGCTTAGAAAAATTCTAAGTAAATGGAGTAATTACCAATCCGGGTTAGACATACCCGGATTAAAAGCAAATTTGAAAGCAAAAAACCTGTTTTAACATTTAAATCCAGGTTGCAAAAAAAAAAACCATTATGTACTTAAATTTTCCAAGTACATAAAGCAAAAAAGCAAACATCAACCCGGGTAGTTCATATACCCGGATTGAAAGCAAATTTAAAAGCAAAAAACAACCCGGATTAGCATTCAAATCCAGGTTACAAACAACCATTATGCACTTGTATTTCCCCAAGTACATAAAGCAAAAAATAATACTTCAACCCAGACGGTTATCATACCCGGATCGAAAACAATTTCAACAGCAAATCCGGATACAACTTCATAACCGGAACAATCCGGATATAAAGCCCATCCGGATCGGGGGACATTGCCACAACCTGAATCAGGATCATTTGCGCAATAGAGCCAGGATCCAGATTGCTCATAAAAATAAAAACAACAGATGAAAGAAAAGCAAATATTTTCTACGGCGGAAGAAAGGTTCAAAGCAGGATCCGGATCGCCATCGATCCGGAACAAATCTAAATATTATATATAGTTCAAAACAAAGTACGAAATCAAGAAATCCTAGAAATGAAATTACATGGGCGGGGCCCGAGAAGCTTTGCAAAGCTGGTCCGGATCTAGAGGAAGCTGGGGCTCGGACCATCATAGGGTTCCGGTTCTCCTTGACCCTGCTCAACCGCAGCCTTTGCAGCAAGGAACTCTTGAATAAAGCTTTCCCAGGAAGCTAAGGGGTCAGTCTTTATATGGCGCTCGGTAACAATCCAGGACCTGCGCACCTCGGGAACCCCGGCCTGAGCAACCTCGAAGTCGTAAACATCGCTAGCCTTAAACTCAGCAATGATGGCCTCCTTATTCAGATTCTCTTTAGCAGCAAGCTCGGCCTTGAGCCTCTCAACTTCCTGGGCCAGCCCCTCAGCCCGGGTTTCGGAGTCCTTCAACTTCTCATTCAACCCGGCCTCCACCACCCGGAACCCCTCCCGGGCCTCCTCCAGCTCACCCCTCAGGGAATCAGAAAGCATCTTCTCAGCTTTAGTCCGATTGTTAGCCTCCTTGAGCTCAGTGAAGGCAACGTCGGAGCAGATGGACATCGCACTCCCAAGCTGAGAAACAAAAAAAAAAGAAGAATATTATTGCAAGGGAAAAGTGGATTGGGGGGCATAATCCGGAACTACGGGCTTAAAAATTCAGAAGTTACCTGCCCCCATTGGCCTGTGACCCTCTTCAAGGAAGCAACCATGTTGTAGCCCTCAACCTCCTCCCAATCTTCCTCGGAGGGGATACTGGACATGAACCCAGCCAGATCGATAAGGCTCTTTGTCCCTATCCGGATAGGGGCCCCATCCGGTCCCTTCCCTTCCGAATCACATATGACCCGGTCAGCAACAACAGCCTTTCCGCGAGGAGGCTTTCCCGGGACGGACTTCCGCTTCTTGGAAGGAGGCTCTTCGTCAGATATGTCCTGGACGTCCGGGTCCTTGCCCAAGGGCGCATTGCCCGGATCATGAACATTCTGGGGTGCCGAAGACTCGGCTCCACCCTCTGCATCAGCAGACCCGGATCAAGTCCCAGGAGCCCCTTTTGTTGTCTTATATGCCAGTCCTAATGAGTTCAAAGCTGCTGCATAGGCCGAAGAAGACATTATAGCCCGGGATGCAGGGTTGTAATGCGGCAAACTTGAAAAATGGAAAAGGAAAACTATCAGTATATGATTGATAAAAATGCAAAAACTACCAAATCCGAAAATAAAATACTGCAGTAAGCCCGGACCATGTCAAGACGTTTTTTGCAAATCAGCTACAAGTAAAAAACCAAAAGGTACGTTGATCCGGACCAAAAATTACAAGTTACAAGCAAAAGAAAGGTAATCCGGTTCTCCAAGCTTGGATGGAGACCCGGATCAAAAAAAACATGTTAAAAAAGAACTTACAGCCAAGTTGGAACAGGAGTTTATGGTTCATAAATGTATCCCGGGTTGGCTGGAACCCGAGACTACCACAAAATTTCCTAATTTGATCCACAGCCTCCCCCTCTAACATCTCTAGGTTGAACTTGGTCTTAACCTCCCCAGCTGTAAAATAAGGAAGATACTCCAAATCGTACCCCTTCAACATAAGTATCTCCCCATTCCAATGCTTCAAAGAAGTCTGGTGCATAACTGGTTTGGACCTACCCGGACCGAATCCACACTCTGCTGCCCGGAACCTCAGCTCGTAGAAAGGTTTCTGGCTTGACCTAGAAAGGTAAAAAATCTGGTGGAACAACTTGAAGGTAGGAAGGAGCCCGGACTTGTTACAGCAAGCTATGAACCAGGTCATAGACTTGATCCCATTCGGAGTTATCTGCATAGGAGAAATCCTGTAGACATACTTACAAAGGTGCTTCAGAAAAATGTGCCACCGGGGGCTCCACCCGGACCTTAGATGCTCCAGCCAAACCGGAACAAAACCATCCGCAGGACGATGGAAGATCCTCTCATACGGTTCGGGCCACCTCCAAGCAATATCACTAGTCAATTGAAAAGCAGCCCGGATCGCCTTGTCCATATCACCCGGGTCAGCCTCAGCATGAAAATCCTTCAGCTGGTAATGATCCCGGTTGATCCCAAACGAAGCAAAAGCTGCCTCAAGAGCACCCTGATCATAATCGCCCGGGTGGCCATCCTCGTGCCTCTCATATCTGACCCGGGTATAGTATATGCTATCTTCAAACCCAGGTGGCTTCCTAACAAAGTGATATTTAATATCGGACCAACGGCCATCCGGAGTGAAAATGACAGAGTTCTCTGGGAGCCTCTTGAACCGGAAGCTCGTAATCGTTCCCACAGACCCGGACCCCTTTCTAACCATCTCGCCCCGGATCTGTTCTCTACCAGATGAATCCGGATCACTCTCTTCGTCAGAAAAGTTTGGATAGCAATTATACACTTTCCTAGCCCGCTCCTTGGTCCGGACCATATACCTATTAAATTGAAGGTCAGTTAGTCTGTGCCCTACAGATTTTATTTTTCTTACTAAGTGGTCCGGATCAGGTACGTTATGTTAATTTTATCATAACCTAATGACCCGGACCACCAATGCAAGTCCAACCCGGAAAAACATCAACGATCCGGATCATGTTAACTACAATCCAGAAAATCAAACTACAATGGACCCGGATCTTGATGACAAGAACCCAGATCCGGATCCATAGAAACAGAAAACTTGAAACAAAACCCATATACCCGGATCCCAATGGCAAATACCCATGCCCGGCTCAAAAGCAACCAAAAACAGATAAAACCTAAGTTATACAATCCTACCATAAACCTCCCCCAAATCCGGATCCTACACCCCAACCCAGATCAAAATCAAAACAATTACCCACAAACAGTTATCACAAGAATCAAACAGCAAAATCCACCCCTCTTTACATATACACACAAATTTCCTTATCAAGAACATGAAGAACAACTTTGCAAAACCCAGAAAATTGACAAGTAAAAAAGCCGAAATCAAACCCAAACAACACACAAAATACAGATTTAAACACACAAAACCGTAAAACAAACATGTCCACCACAAAAATGAATCAAAAACAACTCTACCACTAAATCGGAGCACACAAAAACTCGAAAATAAAGCGCAAGAAGTCGAAAGGGAAAAAGCAAGAAGAAGAAAGGCTTACAGATTTGTTGAACACGAGAGCGAGAAAAGGCAGAACGACGGTGGAAATGGCGAAGAAACTCCAAGATTCGAAGAACTCCGAGAGATTTGAAAGAGAGAATAAAAAGGCAATGAGACTTTTCGTTTTTTGGGTGGAAATAAAAAATGAAATGGAAGGGGGGAGGCAGCCTTTTATAGGCCCCGGAGAGTAACTCCCCTGCCACGTGGCACCCAAACACTGGTTCACCCAGCAGTTATAAAAAAAAATATATATATATATATATATACACATTGAACCGCATTAAACCCCATAATCATTATGGGGCGACTTTCTAGGAAAACAACTGTCGAAATTCAAATTCATGGGGGGGAATTGAGCGAAAAACGTTACAAATTCTTAAAAATTTGGCAGAACCTGAAGCAACCTTCCCGGATCCCGAACGACTACCCGGGATCAACCACTAGCAAGAATTTTTTCTGAAGCAACTATTCTACCTTAATCCGGATTGGCATCTACCAAACCAGATCCGGATTGGGAGGCAACCAGGAGCAGAAATTTTTCCAAGGCATCAACCACTCTACCTTAATCCGGATTGGTATCAATTACACCAGATCCGGATTGGGGGCCAACCAGGGGCAGAAATTTTTCATAAGCAACTATTCTACCTTAATCCGGATTGGCATCCATTACACCAGATCCGGATTGGGGGGCAACCAGGGTCAGAAATTTTTCTTTAGCAACTATTTTACCTTAATCCGGATTGGTATCAATTACACCAGATCCGGATTGGGGGGCAACCAGGAGCATAAATTTTTCATAAGTAACTATTCTACCTTAATCCGGATTGGCATCTACCACACCAGATCCGGATTGGGGGTCAACCAGGGGCAGAAATTTTTCTCTAAGCCAATTATGCGATCCTAATCTACTCCCTCATCCAGAAAATCTGCATAAGGGTGTGGGGGGCAAATGATAGGGTATAATAGACCCGGGTAGGTGTCAACCTGGACTAAAGGGAGGCAGGATCAACCGACCTGCTAAGACCCCCCTCTCTCAGGCCAATCAAGCATAGGAGCCCAGGCCCGGGCCTATCCTACTTCCCGGATCCGGATCCGCCTGCATACCCGGATCCGGATCAGGGCCAAAACCACAGTGAGGGAGGTCCCAGCAAGCACAGGCACATCCCATAACCCGCCAAGCAAAGGTACGTGGGCACATGACTATGACAGCTATCAACAATCAGCACACCAGAAAAGCACGGCGCGTGTCAGGGGCCGTTAGGACACTCTGGAGGTGGTCCTCCCCTGGACACATGTAAGCAATCCACCCAAGCCAGGCGTCCTCTGGTCCCAAGATCCAACGGCCCAGATTTAGAGGTAACTACCCCTAAACCCTACCTTGGGGCTATATATACCCCCAAGGCTGAAGGGTTTAGGGGTTGGAAAATAATTTCTCTTGAACTCACACACTCACATACACTCAAAAACATACAGCAGCCATCACATATAAACACATACAGAGTAGCCTCTAAATTACATAAATATATATATACCTTCATCTTCTCCAAAGCCTGTTCTTATTCTTACACCGGAGGCGCCGTGGGAGCCAAACCCCCCTTCCGGTGTTGTTTTGCAGGTGTCCAACCTGCAGCTACACCTCTTTCATGCACAGAAGGTCCAGGAACGCCGACGGACGGAGCCGCCCGCTCACCGGAGTTATCACTATTTACTTAGGTGTTTGACAGATTAACTAATCGGTCACATATAATCCATTTTGAGCCATATATGGAATGTTAGAAATCCTAACATTTCCTTTCCATTCTTCATTTTCATTTTATCACAACTCATGATTTATTCTGTCTCCTAGTTTCTTCCTTTTAAATTTATATTAGTTTAAAACTTGTATGATATAATAAATATTTTTATAATATTATTTTTTCTAAAATTAATTTGATGAAAATTTTGGATATGAAATTTGTACATTTAAAATTTTAAATGATAGTTAGTTATCTTTGATTTTAATTTTATTTCAAAACTCATTCCAATCATATAATTTTATTACTTGTTTTTAGATTTTAAATTTTAGATTTTTATTCATTATATTCATGTATTAAAATTATTAATTTATATAATTTATAATTTATATTTTATTATCTTTTTAAAAAATTATAACTTTTAAGTTACAATTTACCAAACACATTATAAACTTATAAGTAACTTATACATGAAATTATCCAAACATTTAAATAACATAAAAGTTATCACGTTCATATCAGGCACTTTCTAAAATAAACCCCAAACGGGCCCTTAATTATGTACTCACCTTTTCTGCCATGTAGGTGAAGAATCAGCTTAATATAGTTATTCTATGATAGAATAACTATACTTCCATCTATTGAATTTGAATCGTACTCCTATGGTCATATTCAATTTTTGATATGAGGGGAGGGAAAATCGATAAGCACTTTAAATATTTTATAAAATATAGTTACCTAATTTTTTAGATTTTATTTTTTTAAAATAAAAATATAATATATTATTTCCATAAGTTGAATATTTTTCGGGACGGGACCTCCATCATTTCTCATATATAAGTTGTACTTTAGAACCATACAAAAAATATTCTTCTCATAAAATAAGTTTTTACGGTACTTGTGTTACTGTAGTCATAATTTAAATATTGATCTCAATTAATGAAACTTTTTATTACTTATATGCTTAGAGCATATGTATCAAAACTGTATTTTCATTGATTGAATAGCTTTTTCAATTGACCCAGAAAAATATAGTATGTAAATGTAGTAAATCAAATGTATCAAAAATTGATGCTCCTTTGATTCATTAATAAGATATTTAATAATTGATGGAGCTCCCATATTCACCTTTTTTTTAGACATGTTCCGGCATTTCTGATACAACTTGCTCTATTTTTTTTAATTTTAATATATTACAACTACTTTTAAATATAATTCTTTGTGTTCATTTTTCACAAAAAATTTTAAAGAATGAAATGGAAACGAAATAATTTTTTTGAATTCATTACTACAAAATTTCTCTTGTATATTTTTAAAAAATGAAAATGATTTTGAGATTACTATAATTTTATAAAAATAATGTTATTTTATAAATATAAATTCAATTAATAAATTTAGATCAAGACACGTATTAGAAGATGAGTCAACGAAATTCTAATCGAAAATCTAAAACTATCAACAATATTAACAAGAAAATAAAATATTATCTACAACATATTATTACTTTCAAAAATATTATTTGTAAGACATAGAGATGAAGTTAAATATATAATATTTAATCTATATTTTTAAGTAAGATAATAAATATATAATCTTAAATCTATATTAATAAGTTGGATAGTTGAGATTATATATTATTTATTTGAGAAATAGTAATTGATTAATTGATGAAGTTGCATGGGTGCATAAAATCTATGAAAAAATATTGATTTAGTGTGAATAGTAATTAAAGCCAATGATTCAATAAATGAATTGATGAATTTATGAAGCAAACGGGTCCATATGTTCTTACACGGAATGAAATGCACAGAGTTTTTACGCGCGCTACCCATATAATTCCCAATTCAGAGTTCTAACTTTTACATAAAACTCTTAATTTTCATCGTATACTTTTTTTCATAACCTTTTGTTGTTGACCGGCGCCTAAAGTTAGAATGGCCAAACATATCCCATGCACATAGAAGTTAGAACTTATAGACTTGTACCCGGACTGTAAACACCATTAAACTCGGGTTCGAGTTTGAATAAACTTATTTTTGGAGATTGAAATTCGAGTCGACAATGTTCGAAAAGCTCAAACCAACACTACTCTGTACAAAACAAGTCTCAATAATCAAGATCCGCTACACTAAATTGTTAGTGTTTGTGTCCTAGAAACAACACTGTTATATTTTATTTATGACATTTGGATTATTAATGTTCATGTTCCATCAATTATTCTTTTAATAATTTACTAAGTCTTAATTTACTGCGATATAAATATTAGATTAATAAATGTCCTTGGAATATTATACGAATTATATATCTCTAAGTACGTGACATACAAATGAGATTATGTGAATAGTATCAATATTCCCAAATATCCCTACTCGAGTATTATTATTAAGGGATAATAATAATGCATTAAGACTAGTATTTTTGTTGACTAATGATCACATCTCTTTGATCATAGGTATAAAGATACTAAAGTCGAAAACACAAGTAGATGTAAACATACATAGTGTTTGATAGACCCAATGTGAGATTCTACATGTCTGTTGTGTCATAAGTAATGCTCACAGTGATAATTATGAAATGTTCCTTCGACTTGAAATTATTATTATTAATATACTTTGATTACATCAAAAGTTTCCTTTGACCGGGTAATGATAAAAGTGAACTTCGGGTGTATTAGAAATTGTGTGAAAAATATGAATGATCTAGAAAAGATTTAACCCTCATAATTTTGGAGAGATATTATTGGCCTTTTATGTGAGCTAGATTATGAAATGCGTGGCGCCGTGCTCAAATGTTGGTTTGCAATGATAGTATACTCATTGATCAAGGAAACCTGGATTAAACCATGAAGAAGATGACACATAACATGCCTCAAGTTTAATATATAATATTTGGTTAAAAGGATTATATTAAATTGTACATTATTCACGAAAGGTTTATCGATCACCGATTTAATTATTATTACTTGTGTAGCAATGAGGTATTACTAGATGCCACTCATTGTTTACGATTTTAAATTAGATTTAAAATTGTTGCCAACGTAATAATAACCTAAAGGGTCACACAAATAATGATTGGAGAATTATTTAATTTAAATTTGGATTTAAATTAAATATAAGTAATTCGAATAATTTGTTATTAATTAAGTAACACTTAATTAATTAAAAAAATAAGAAATTTGAAGTTACTATTAAATCCGAAATTGAGTTATTAGGTGATTAGGTAAGACTTGATTAATAATAACTATGATTTTCGGATTTATTAAAACTCTATATTAGTTTAGGGTTTTAAATCTTTTTATCTTGCCTATATAATATTTTTTTAAGCGGGTTGTGCATTTTTTATAAGATAAAAACACAAACCCTAGCAACTTGAGAAAGAAAGAGAGAGAAAAGGCGGCTTCTGATTTACGAGGACACACTCATCCTTCATTTGATCATTCGTGTGGATACCTTCAAGGGGTAGATCGTTTCGCGACAGGATACATAGTGATTGTTGAAAGCTTGGACCTCCATTAGACAACTAGAATCGTAAAACTTTTAAAGGTAAACATCTTAACCACGAATTAAATATCATCTTTTCGCTTTGATCGTGCGTTGAGTTTCGATTTTTCTGGTTTTTACAATTTTAAACATTGTTTCCGCTGCGTTTATTCCTCGAAATCCAACATAAATTTATAAAATGCATAACCCTTCATCTCAAAATAAGTCGTTTGGACTTTGGGCGCATATTTTATGGTGTACAAAAAAGTGACTTCCATATATAATTTATACAATTCTCTTTTTTTAATAAAATTATTACATTTAAATTTTTATTCATTAAAAGATGAAATTAAGAAAAAATGGGTATATGATAGTTCTGTGCACCTTAAAATACGTGCGCTGTAATTAAAACAACACTTGTTTTGAAGAACAGAGTATTAATTATATCTATAACCCTTATTAATAATCGAAACCCCATGTTTAAACAGTACCTTGGTTGGGAGGCTTACAATGTAAATGACCTAGAGAGCAAACCAAACCTCTGATTTTGCAAAGAAGTGGTGCCAGATTGATCAAAGTCTAATGCAAATTTATATAAATGAAACGATCATTACAAAAAGTCAAAAACTACGGCGATAATTATACAAGTGTGAACAGTTAAACAATTTACTTCATAAATATCGTATACTATGTTAGTCAACAGTTATTGATTAAATACATTAGAGATAACATCACATAAATAAATGAAAATGTCACAATAATGTTTAGTTGATAAACATAAATCATGTGTGGAACCAAAATAAAGTGTGAAAAGTGAGACATGTTTTTGTTACCTAAGTAGAGGTCCAGTGAAATTAGATATAAATAAAATTCCTTATGCGGTCTAAATTGTGAAGTAAATTTTTTATATGTTGCTAGGCTATTCCCTGCTAGAACTTTAATCATTTTAATATTTCTTATAAAAAATATTTTTTTGTACAAATTGATCTAACAAATCACAGCACACAATGCGACATTTCAAATAACCGCGTCAGACTTTTTTAAATATAATAAACTATAACTAACTTAAATTGTAGAGTTAATATCACTTTGCATTGCTTCGGTTTCAGCATAATCCGAATTGGGTCAAGAACTTTAATTATATGTAATATGCATCCCTTAGATTTTCATATCCTTACAATGACTAACCCTCAGCCCGATTTTTCGTTAATTTTGATCGTTAACGGTTGACTATGGGTAAAATGGAGATATTATGTATAAAAAATATAAAAAATATATTAAAAATTCAAAATAAATGTAAAATAAAAAGTAAAAATTATAGTTAATTTTTGTATAGTGTGAGTATATATATACAAATTTTTATAACATGTGTGATAATTATAAATATATCAAAATATGATTTAAGTTTAATATGTTAAAGACGAAATATTTAAATAGAAAAACTCAAAAAAATATTATTATTTTTAAAATATGCTTAAATCGATTTAACACTTGATTCAATTTTTTTAAAAAATCATTATATTTTTTCTAATATTTCCAATTTATTATTATTTCATTTAAATATTTTATATGTATTATCTCCGTTTTACCCCTAGTCAACCGTTACTTAATGGTCAAAATTGACATAAAGTTGGCTAAGGAATGGTTATTCTAATAGTATAGAAATCTAAGAGATGCATTTTGCATATAATTAAATTTCTTAACCTGCATTAAGTTGAAAGTGAAGGAATACAAAGTGAAATTAACTCTAAATTATTCAACAAAGTACACCTTTCTTACTTAACATTTGTTTATTTTATCCACACAATAGTAACACATTGCATGACATTTATTTATTTTACAATCCTCTAAAAGATGTGCAGCAAGGCATCCTAACGAGCACCAAATTGAAAGACAACTACAGTCTACATGCTTTCTCAGTTTTTGGAGAACCACAAATCGAAGCACAGCAATACGATGAGCGAAATACGACATTGCACTAGAACATGAGTGCACAGCAGCAGAACAGATTTTATTAGGGGAATATTGGCTTCGGTCTTGGTTCAGTACAACGAGCTCGAGCTCCTTTTGAGCCCCTTCTTTCCGTCTTTTCCCTTGCTAGTTTTCATGACCTCGTCCATTTCCTGCACGAAGTTCTGCAAATGTTAAATTGATTCATGAAAATGTGAAGGTATACATTTCCATTGAATGAAAAATTACCATGTATCTGTGTATTGCAATTTGTTCTATGAAGTGATTAGTGTGTGCTCAACATACTTGCTGCTTCATCCTCTTCATCTCTTGCTGCTTACAAATGCAAGAAAAATATTAATCTATTAGGCATTAGTCAACAAGAGAACTATAAACAAACATATAGATTAGTTTTGAAGAAACAAAGTTGTAGCCACGGTCTTGCATACCATTTTTTTTGCAGGCGTGCCTTCTCTGCTTTTAGCGCGTGCAGTTGGGCTTCTAAATCACGAGTATACGCCTTGCCAACCAGAAATTATGTAAAATAACTTTAGAAACAGACTTGGTCTAGACATTTTCCAAACCATGGTTTAAAGCTAAAATATTTAAATAGGGAAACATAATACTTAAATAGAAAAAACCAATTTCTTTTACAACCCCTTCACAAAGCATTACTTCGGGTGAAAGACAAGTTTAGCCTATTTTTTATATAAAATTAACAAAAATGACCATTTTCTGAAAATTTGACCAACTTTAGCCGATGGGATACCCACCTGTCAGTGGAGTATCCCATATATGATACCCAACTACCAGTGGAGTATCTTATACAAATTGGGATACCCAACTGACAGTAAAGTATTCAATCGGTTAAAATTGGCCTTTTTTCAGAATGGTTATTTTGGTTATTTTTTTAAAAAAATCCGTTATTTTTATCAGTTTTTCCATTACTTTGCATCTTCTATGTTATTCTTTACGGTAAATTTATCTCAGTGAAAAGAGACGGTACCTCTCTCCTAGCCCTTGACCTGGAGGCAGATTCTCTGTTTTTGATTAGGCGACGCTGCTGCTTTCTCGACACCTCTTTGGCTGCCGGATGACTGGACTTGTCCGCAAAATTGACATTTATATCAAAATTATTCACACTGTCGGAATTATTTCCCCCGATACTGTCAGAGGAAACTGGAGTAGCGGCTGACCCCTGCCTAAATCCACCATCACGTGGTTGGTATCCCCTATGTTTTCTTGCAATCGCAGCTGATGATGGATCTTTGACGCTTTTTTCCAGCAGTTTCTGATAAGCTGGTACATTTCTACCTCATGAAGCAATGACAAGCCTAACCATACAACCAGAGGTCCCAGATCCAACGGTTGTATTATTGTTGTTCTAGTATGACACACATGACTGCTGCAGAGGAGGAGAACGATCATGTGCCCGCACCACACCAGCCATGATAAGAAAATCCTCGAGGGTCATCTCTTCGTTTGAAGGGATGAACTGTGGATTAATATTGGTTGTGGCTGCAGCTGTGGGGACAATGGCTGCTCCCATGGGGGCAGCAGCACTGAGGGCAATATCGGGGCTGGGAAGAAGTGTTTGTTCAGAAGCTTGAATTTCTTCTTCTGTCCAAACGTTGTTAAGGAGTTCATCTATGTTCATCCATCCAGAGATTCCAATGTCATCAGAGAATGTGTGTTGAAACACATCAAGGAGGGACAAGATTGACCTTTGGCGATCTAGTGATGGTAGGACATGGCTGTCAGGATGTTGTGGGTTTGTTGAATGAACAGATAAGTCAATTTCTCCTCGCGATAGAAAGTCTTAGTTGTCTGTCCTCACCATTCTGGGAGAGAGATCATCAGATCATAACCAGTATCTGCAGCGTCACTCTTTTAACAATAGTGCAGTAACTTGAGCACGCGGAACCTGTCTTCGTAAAGCGAGAGAAGCATAATGAAATCTAAGCATTAAGACATTAATCATCATATAATTATTGATATAAGCAACAAGGCGTGAAACCGAAGTGGAGATAAAATAAGATAATAAATATGTACAGCTATCATAAGGAATATTCAGATGCACTGAAAATACAAAGACCACTAATCAACCATGGATTATGTACAGAAGTGGGAGGGCTTCCATTGTGAGTGTCTTACATTTCAAATTGGAATTCAAGGATTATAATAAAAATAACTACTAGATTGGGGAGACAGCAAACCAAACCTCTGATTTTGCAAAAAGAATGACCAAGTTAATATGCAAGACTGATTAAAGTTGAATGCCGATTCATAAAGATAAAATGATCACTACAAAATGCAAAAAATTAATGTGGCAGTTCAACCATGGATGGCTAAACCGTTTGCTTCATAAATATTTTATACCATCTCAGGCTATACTTATTTATTATAAGCTTTAGAGATAGCATCGACGTAGATAAAGTGAAACTGCCGACGTTCAGTTGATAAACATGAATCGTATAAGGAAGTGAAATACGAGGCTTGTTTGCTTTCATGCGACGAGGCTTGTTTGCTTTCATGCGAAAGTTAGTAGAGGCTACCGAAGTTAGATATAAACAAATTTCCTTTGTGGTTTGTAGGAATGATAATCATTTTGTATCGGGTACTTTCGTATGCATAATATATTTCGCCAAATAAAAAAAATCCACTAAACCGTTTTTTCGGGTTTTTAACCGAATCGTAACGGTTTTTTCGGTTTGGTTAACCATTTATCGGTTTCGATTTTTTTTAGTTATTTCTTACCCCTACTAAATTGTGAATTAAAATTTTATGTTGCTAGCACGGATCACACTAAAACTTTGATTTTCAGTTGGGAGGCTGTTAATGTGAATGACTCAAATTTCAAATTTGAATTGAAGGATTATAATGAAGATTATGGAGAGAGCAATCCAAACCTACGATTTTACAAATAACTGGCCAAGTTAATTATTTGCCGGACAAATCAGAGTCGAATGCTGATTTATATAAACTAAAACCTCTATAAATTGATAGAGTTGGGACCGAGGAATTTATTAATTTAGAATTATATTAATTTAGAGAGGTATTACTTAAACGTAAATTAATATTGATAAATTTAAAGATTGCTTTCAATATTAAAAAACATATATTTTAATTATATAAATTAAATAGAATTACGTTATCAAGAGTTTATAAAAAGTATTAACTAATTATTTTATGGAAATTGATTATTTTTTGAACTGGTCCAAGCCGGGACCGGAGAAAATCATTATTTTATAGAGATTATTAATTTATGAAGGTTTTACTAGAGATAAAATGGTTAGTAGGAATGGTCAAAAATTACTGTAGCAATTGTACAACTGTGACAGCTATACCACCACTACATAAATATCATATACTATTTTAGGCGATTGTTATTTATTATATACTTTAGAGACAGCATGACATAAATGAGTGATGACATAAATGAGTGAAACCGCCTCAGTGACGTTTAGTCGATATACATGGATTGTATATGGAAAAAAATAAAGTGTTAAAAGTGAGGTGTGTTTTCTTTTATGCAAAGATTAGTAGAAGTCTCTCGAAGTCAGTTATAAACAAAATTTCTTTATAGTTTGTAGACATTACAATTGTTTCATGTTCTCTACTTTCATATCACTGTATCAAACACATAATATGGTTTATTGCTGAAATTAGACCCGGCAATTCGTTCATTTCGTATACTTGCATGTCGTGTACTTTCGTGTTTCGTGTACGTAATGCCAAAATAAAACCCAAACCATTAAAGATTCGCATCATTTCATTTCATTTACCTTCATTTCGTCTATGTTTCGCGTCGCGTTCATGTAAATTTTGAATAAAATAGAAATACTAATAAATAAATAAAAATATTTAAATATAAATTTTTTACCGATCGAGTTTTAAATCAATATGTCATAAAGAATCAATTGTGATCAAGTCTACTGAAACTTAAAATTTGAAACTATTTTGTATTTAACTTATGTAAATATTATATTTAAATATGAATTCGTAAAATTTAAATATTATTTATTTCGTGTATCTTCATTTCGTGTGGCGTACTTCAAGGTAAACTCAAAACCGATAATAAATTTATCTGTATAATTTCGTTAACCACAAAGGTCAGCCCAAATTCATTATTTTCGTGTCTTGTACGAAATTGCCCACTCTACCTGAAATACTTGAACCAAATGTAGGGTGTTTTTACACATCTACTCGTCCTGTCCTTTTAAACATCATACTCGTAGAGCATACTCAACTAAATGCTTAATTGGTTAATCTAGAATGGTCATACCCTTAACGAAGACTAATGCTATCAAAAACCCTTATGTAATATATAATTGTTGATGTCAAAAATTACCGGAGATAACAATGTCATTAGCATCTCTGATCAAAGTATGAAGCAAGTCAAATGGACATATGATCTGAGTAGAAGATTAATGAACAGTTATTTTCAGTAATCAGTTAAGCTTGGGGTAAACCCTGAGTAAGTTTTATTGTTATCTAAATTTGTATTTTGTACTTGTAACACTTAAAGTCTATAAAAATACAAAGGAGCAGACTGGAGTCTTTTTCCTAAAACAGTATCAAGTCTAAGAATTCTATCTTGAAGAAGATCAATGTAATATATAATAGATGATGTCAAAGATTACTGGAGCTAACAATGTCATTAGCATCTATGATCTGAGTGGAAGATTAATGAATAGTTATTTTCAGTAATCAGTTAAGCTTGGGGTCAACCCTAAGTTAGTTGTATTGTTATCTAAATTTGTATTATGTACATGTAACACTTAAAGTCTATAAAAATGCAAAGGAGCAGACTGGAGTCTTTTTCCTAAAACAGTATCAAGCCTAAGGATTCTATCTGGAAGAAGATCAAGAAGATCATGCCTCAGAAGAATTTTGAAGAAGCTTGGAGTTGAATAGATCTGTTTGGAGAAAAATGTTCTAAGTCAAGATCTCTACAAGTCACATATTTAATGTTATAGAGAAGTCATTCGAGAACTCCAGAATGACTTATCGAGAAGTCATTCAAACTCCAGAGAGTACCGATGAATAAGCAATATCTACTTGATAGATGAGCTATAAATCCACTCGATGGATGAATAACATCTATTCGACGGATGATCAATATCTACTCGACAGATAAGCTATACATCTACTCGACTGATGAGCAATATCTACTCAACAGATAAGCAATATCCACCGGGTGTAGAGAAGTCAGGAAAGCTACTCGAGAATTCAAAAAGATATCGACAAGTCATTTTTTCACTAGAGAACTCAGAGTTAGCGACAAGTCTATATCCATTCGAGAACTGAGAGATATCTACAAGACAAGTAAAGTTATGAAGACTAGAGATCTCTATAAGCCGAAGACCTCTACAAGCTAAACTTATTATGGAGTACAAGAGATCTCGATAAACCTTTGTACTTATCGAGATATCAAGTGTTCAAATGAATCAAACTGGAGATCTGGAAGTACAGTCTCAAAGTACAGAATTACAGATCAGTTTAATATTCAAGATAAACAATCAACAAACAATCCAACAGCTGGATTGACATGTCTACAAAAAGCAGCTTGAAGTGTGTGCAAGATCAATGGCAAAGATTAACTGAGAGAGGAAGATTAAAGTAAACACGGGATACTAAAGATATGCTAAGCCAGAAATGGAAGATTTGCTTTTCTATAAATAGAAATGACAAGTGACAGTTTAGAAAAGCTAATAGCATGTTTATTATCCACTATGTAAACCAGCAGTAAACTAGTGCTATAAAGTTAACACTGGTCCTCTAGTTAGCGGTAACAATTTAGATAAAAATTCTTGTAACACTCTCGAGAAGAAGCTGAGCTCTTTAACTTCGAAGAGCTTAGAAATTTTGTAGCAAAGCATCTTAATTTTTAATAAAAAAATTAAGTGAGTTTTGAAGATATGTGTTCTTTATTTTATGCAAGTTTAATTTCTATATGAACACTTTTCTATACAAGATTTAATTTACTTTGTTCAACCATTATTTTTCAAGAAATACCTAAAATCAGAAAAACACATTTACACCCCCCCTGTGTGTGTTTCATTACCTAACAAGTGGTATCAAAGCAAAATCTGAAAGAAAACAGATTAAAGATCTTGGAAGAATGAATACACAGAAAATCAGTAGCATCAAAATCCCTGCCTTTGACAAAGCTAACTACACACTTTGGAAAAAGAAAATGATGTTGTTTATCAAGATGGCCAATCCACTCTATGTTCAGATTCTCAAGAATGGACCCTTCACTCCTATGGTAAGAGTTGAGGAATCTACAGATGGAGACATGGTCATACCAGCTTATTATGCTCCTAAAGATCCAGCTGAGTATTCCGACCCTGAAAAGGAGAAAGTCTCTCTAGACAACAGCTTACAATTGATATTGATTGAGTGACTTGACAATGTGATGTACAACAACATTGTCAATTGCGACACTACTAAGAAAATATGGGAGAAGATTGAAATACTCTGTGAAGGAACTGAGGAAGTTAGATCTAATCAAAGAAGAATATTGATTTCGCAGTATGAGGGTTTTATGGCTAAGCCTAAGGAAAGCATTACTGAAGTGTTTGAAAGATTTAGTAAGCTGATAAATGACTTGCAGCTTCATGACAAGTACTATGAAGCTGAAGAGGTGAATCTAAAGTTCTTGCTCACTCTTCCTGATCATTTAGAACAGAAAATCTCAGCAATCAGGGAAGGGAGAGACTTGAGCTGGATAACTCTGGAAGTTCTATATGGAATTCTCAAAACCTATGAACTAGAGATGATTCAAAGGCAATTATTGAGATCTGGCCAAGGACATGTTGTAGATGGTTCAAGTGCTTTAATAGTAAATGAAGGCCAAACATCCAATGATGAACCCAGATCTCATACCTCAGTTGCTCAACAAGTGAGCAGAGAACAATTGATTTACAGGAGCAAGTCATACTAGAATTGGAAAAAGATGAGTTCTACACTCTTGAAGAAGTGGATGAGCTAGATCAGTCAATGGCCTATCTGGCTAGAAAATTCTCCAACATTAGAGTAAGGAAGCCAAGATACTTCAAAAGTAAAGGACAGTCTTTTAACAAAGACAGCAGCTAGAAAGAGATAGGGAAGTACAATTCTGATAACAAAAGTGGTTACAAAACTGGATCTGTTGACAGATCTAATATATGGTACTTCAGCCATGATGAACTAGGCCATTTTGCTACAGAATGCAAGAAACCCAAGAAGGCAAAGAAAGATAAGGCTTATCATGAACTTGAAGCAAAGTATGAAGCTCTTCTGATGAAATAGCAAAGCAAAGCTTATATTGTAGAAGGTAAAAGTTGGGATGATTCTGAAAATGATGAAGATGAAGAACTTAGAAACTATGCACTCATGGCCTTGGAGCAAGGAGAATCATCCTCTTCTAAATCAAAGGTACCAACTCTTACCTCCACTGATTTAAATGAGAATCAATATAAGGAAACTGTTGAAAAAATGAGCACAGAAATGTTTCACATTCATACAAGCATGGTTGCTGCTAGTGAAGAAGTTAGTAGATTAACAAAGTTAAATGAGAAGCTTGAAAGTGAAAAACAAGAAGCTGAATTGTTGATAGTGGAGCTTAAAGCCTTAAAACAAGAAAATGGCTATCTGAAAAACAAGCTCAAGTGTGCAAATGAGATTGAGGGTGTGCTAAGAGAAAAACTGGAGAAAAGTGAAGTAAAGTTGAAGTCCTTCAAGAATGCATTTGAATTGGTTGGTCAGTACCATGAGAAAAATAAACCATGTACAAACATTGCCATTGGTCTTGATTATAATACCTTAAACAACAAAAAAAAATACTGGTGACAGAGGAAAAGCAACAAAGAGTGAAAATGTTCCAGCAATGCTGAAAAATGTTGGGTCACCAGTATTTAAGACTTGTGAGGTAAACTTCAGTGAAGAAGAATTGATTATCAAGTAAGAAATTGCAAATGAGGATAATGAAAAGAAGAATGCAGATTCAATTCAATCTTCCAAGGCTGAAGAAAATCTTATGGACAACCAAAGTACCAAGACTCCTGTCAAAGAAACCAAGATTGAAGATGCAAGTAAGAAGAAGAAAAATAGAAGTGGAAGAACTGGGAAAAACAAAAGATTACTTCAGGACCGAGAATTTCTTCTCCCTTTTCTCTTGGGCGGAATGGATCCTTATTCTTTTCAAATGATCGTACAATCATGGGTGTACACACAGGATATGCCTTATCCATAATAAACCGTTTAAGAATTTTTTTCAATATATAAAGACTGGTGGACAAAGATTCCTTAGATAAATGTTCAACTTGAAAACCAATGCAGAGTTTTGTTTTGCCCAATCGTCTCATGGAGTTCATCTAGAGTTCCAATGATGTTTAAATCAGCAACATATACTATAATGATAGTAAATCCCAATTTTTCCTTTTAATAAAAACACATGAACATATTACATTATTAGTATATCCATCTTCCAAAAGATATTCGTTGAGACGATTGTACCACATATGACCCGATTGTTTCAATTCGTATAATGATCTTTGTAATTTAATTGAGTAAATCTCTCCGGGTCTTGAACTATATACTTCACGCATTTTTAATCCATCAGTGATCTTCATGTAAATGTCACTATCGAGTGACGCATACAAGTAGGCAGTCACAAAATCCATTAAATTCATTCAGAGCCCTTCTAGAATTGATAAACTTATCAAAAATCTGAATGTTGTTGCATCCATTACCGGGGAATAAGTTTCCTCGTAATCAATTCCAGGTCTTTATGAGAAGCCTTGAGCAACAAGGCATGCCTTGTATCTCACAATTTCATTTTTTTTTACGAACAATTACCCATCTATATCTAACGGGTTTTACACCTGCAGGTGTTTGGACAATAGGTCGAAAAACTTGGCGTTTTTCAAGTGATTTCAATTCTGCTTCAATTGCTTTTTTTCACTTTGGCCAACCATTTCTTCTTTTACATTCATAGATCGATCTAGGCTCATGATCCTCGATTTCCTCAGAAATGTCAAGTGCAGCTGCATATGCAAATATATCATCCATGACAATTTCTTTTCTGTTCCACCTCTTTCCTGAAATGACATAATTTATCGAGATCTCTTCATTATCAATAATTTCAGTTGTTTGATCATCCTTGGAAGACGTTTATTTAGTGATCAAATTTATGATGTCATTTGATGTTCCAACTTTCTTATCAAGTTTCCTTATTTTTCTAGGAGTTTTATCCTTGGATCCAATAGGTCTACTACGCTTCTGGCATACCTTAGACTCAGTTGCTAGCATGATTTTATTATCTTCTTCAGGAAGTATAATTTTACAAGGAACATTAACAGCCGGTATATGTGATTTTGTTACATTCTTGACATCAGTAAATGCATCAGACAATCTATTTGCAACTTCTTGTAGGTATATAATCTTTTGAACTTCAAGTTCACATTGATTTATTCGAGGATCATAATGAGACAAGGGTATTTTATTCCACAAAATTTCTTGCTTTTATTTTTCAAAATTTGTCTTATCTCCCCCTAATGCAGGAAAAACTGTCTCATCAATTGACAATCGACAAATCTTGCCGTGAATGAATCTCCAATCTTGGGCTCCAAATATTTTATAATGGAAGGAGAATCAAATCCAATATATACCTCTAATCTTCTTTGCGGTCCCATTTTTGTTCGTTGGGGAGGGGATATTGGAATATAAACTCCACACCCAAAATTTTTTAAGTGAGAGATATTTAGTTCTTGACCATTTACCAGTTACATTGGGGAATATTTATGATAAGAAGTCGGTCATAACCGGACTAAAGAAGCCGCATGTCATATTGCATATCCCCAGGAAGTAGTTGGTAAATTTGTTCTCATAAGTAATAGTCTCGCAATTAGTTGTAGCCTTTTAATGAAAGACTCAGCAAGACTATTTTGAGTGTATGTGTGGGCAACAGAATGGTCCACTTCTATCCCAATAGACATACAATAATTTTTAAAAGATTGGGATGTAAATTCTCCTGCTTTGTCCAATCTTATTTTCTTTATATTATAATCAGGAAATTGTGCTCGCAATCGAATTATTTGAGCAAGGAGTCGTGCAAAAGCCACATTACGAGTGGACAATAAACTAACATGTGACCATCTTGTTGATGCATCAATGAGTACCATAAATTACTGAAATGACCCACTAGATGGGGTTATTGGTCTACATATATCTCCTTGAATTCGCTCCAAAAACAATTTGGGCATTTAATGGCAACTTTCACAGGAGATGGTTTTGTTATCAATTTTTTCTTGAATACAAGCAACACGTGAAAAATCTTTGGAAAATGGAACAATTTTGTTTTTGAGTGGATGTCAATTTGAATTTTCAATAATTATTCGCATCATTATTGAACCCGGATACTATCACTCAAAAGCAACACAACCCTAAATGTGATCTCCCATGCCTGGCAATGATACCATTAGTGGTAAGGAGTGAGCGCCTAAACGATTATGCCATATAGTAAAATTTGTCGGGTCAACAGATCTTGTATCAATAATCATGTGTGATTCAACTGGATTTATGAAAGTATAATATAATCCAGAATTATATGATGGGAGTTTTTCTATCACATATTTCCTCCCTGAGACTATAGTCATAGTACATAAATATTCATCTTCGCGTTCATTTGTCGTCTCAATATGATGGCCATTGTGGCGTATATCTTTAAAGCTCAAAAGATTTCTTTTCGATCGGGTGGAAAACATTGTATTTCTAATTAATAAATATGTACCATTGGGTAGCACTATACTTGCTCTTCCGGAGCCTTCAATTATATCCGATGCACCCGATATTGTATTTACATTAGCCTTGGCTAATGTTAGATGTGAAAAATATGCTTTATTTTTCAAAATAGTATGTGTTGTTGCACTATTCGCCAAACAAAAAGATTTCTCATTTTTTATAACACATGATGAGAGACTGGTGGCTATATTTCTTCACGAAAAAATAAAATTAGAAGTAGAGGTAGAACATCTCAAGTACTTCATTATCGAAAAGAAAATTGTATAAGCAGTGATAAGCATGATTATCATAGTCCAAAAGTCAATGTAAGGCTTTTTTTAGTTATTCTTAGACTCATCACCACCAAATTTAGGAATATTCACATCAACATCTTCAAAGAAATCACCAACTTCCATATGAGTAAAGGCCGAAGGATCAACTAGATCATTCTGTTCGGTGAAATTAGTTTCAACATTCTTTAAAGATGCTTGATATAGGTCAGCAAAGTGCTTGGAAGTACGACATGTACTTCTCCAGTGACCTTTCATTCCACATCGACTACAAGTACTTTCAGTCCTTTTAGCCATCGTACTACCCTCAGATTTCTATTTATTGTCTGTTTCTGGTAGTAAGGATTTCTTTTAATGTTGGGGGGATTTTGTTGATTACGACCTCTACCATGCACAAAATCATGACCACGGACACGCCCACGCTCACGTCCACGTCCATGCCCACGTCCACGTCCTACTATTTTATTATCTTTATATACATTATTAGTCACCACATTCACTTCAGGGCATGGTGTTGAGCCAGTTGGACGTGCTTGATGATTTTTCATCAAAAGTTTATTATTTTGTTCAGCAAGAAGCAAAACAGAAATCTGCTCAGAATATTTTATGAATCCACGTTCACGATATTATTGCTGCAAGAGCATATTATTTGCATGGAAAGTGGAATATGTTTTTTTCAACATATCTTTATTGGTGATATTCTCGCCATATAATTTCAATGGAGATGTAATCTTAAACATGGAAGAATTATACTCGCTCACACTTTTATAATCTTGCAATCGCAAGTGTAGCCAATCATAAAGAGCTTTAGGAAGTATCACCATTTTTTGGTGGTCATATCTTTCTTTGAGATCCTTCCAAAGTGTTGATGGATCTTTAATAGTCAATCCTTCATCAAGGTGGTGGCGAAGAAATATCATGGCTTTTGCCTTATCTTATTCAGAGGTTTTATTTCCCTCTTTTATAATATCACCAAGGCTCATTGCACTAAGATGGATTTCAGCATCAAGAATCCATGTTAAATAATTTTTTTCCGGTGACATGAAGTGCGTTGAATTCAAGCTTTGTAATATTCGACATTTTGATTACTAAAAAGAGAGGGTAATACACATTAATATCAAGATAATGGTATATCTTAATATAGAATTTCACCAAAATTTCATATTTCACATGTATAATAAACATAATATAAAATCAAAAAAAATTCGTGGCCATAAATTTCTATTCATACCCATGAATTTCTGCTGTATCTCAAGTTGGTTCCCTTTCATGTGCATGCTTCGTTAACACTTTTATAATATGCACATTCGGTCAATATATAAAAATATGCAAGGAAAACATATATGTATTAATATTTAAAAATGCATGATAATATAACAAGATGATGGTGCATTGAATTCAATCAAATGGTACATTGAATGCAATCTACTGTATATGTAGCGTCTTAGCACGTTGCACCCATTTTCACCTTTATAATTTACCTCAATATTAAAACAAGGAAGGTGGGAACTATTAAAGCAAACAAAGATGAGACATATTGATCCAATATCTCAAATCAAATATCGTACACAATGGCTAATTATGATAAAGTCAAATCTGATGAGTTTCAAAAAATACCAATTTACTCTATGAAGATGATTTTATCTGAAAAAGTGTAAAACACGAAAAATGTATAAAATTCTGGGATCTTTCCATAATGGTATGCCTCATAATATTTGAACAAGTATTTAACTTACTATGTTTTGTAGAAATTACTACATATCACCTTGAATCATACAATCAGATTACACAAAATACAGATTTTGACATACATATAAGTAGATTTTGGAAAAACACAAAGAAGCTCAATAAATTTCTTTACAACGAGAATAAGCTCAATAAATTCCGATGGATAATGAATCAGATACAAAATATACGAGAATCAGACGCATAATAAATATATAAAGATCATCTTATTAAAAGAGAAACGAAGTAAACTAAAAAAAATAGTGTAAATACCTCACAGACAAACTGAAATAATAAAATTTTTGTAGAATCCTTCTTCTTTTTGAATTTCCAACACCTGTTTACACTTTGATGATCTCCTTTAAACACTTAAGTAAAACTGATCTCCTTATTTTATAAGCAAATCATGTTGATAACGTGTTATATATAATATATATAAGAGAGATTGAGAGGTAACTAGATTATAATGAAAGATATAATCTTGTTATTCTATATCATAAACAAAGTACAAGCAAGCCTTATATAGGCTAGTAGAATGGATCTTACAAGGAAAATGGAGAGCCAAAGGTTGCTAGTAATTAAGATAACCATATGAAAGGCTAAAAGTCATCTCTTAATACATAACATAAATTACATTGTAGAAAATTGGAATGATGACTAATAGGCAAGAACAATGTGAGACAAATAAAGATAAAATTATATAAGAATACATGCATATAGATTAATATAATATATACCACTTGAGCTTGCATTTTTTAGGCTACAAATCAATCATCCCAAGAATTAGGATAATTTGGTTGTAAAATATATCTAAATCGATAGACATTTTCGCTAAATTACCATATATATATTAAAGGAAAAGAATATGAAACTGACGATAGTAGTAGATAGTAACAAATACATATGACGAAGGCAACTTGTAGACGAGCGGATAGATCATAGAGTAACAAAGTTATCTCTAGGAAAACTGGGCCCCAATTTGGTTTATCTCGTGATGACAACATTTTGGTATGATGTATAAGAGAATTTGAGTAGCTAGAAATATGCAACGTGTCAACAACACCGGCTGCACTACATTCTTATAATGGGGATTCATTTCTATAGGATTCTAATAGGAAAACAATTTTATTTACCCATAAAAAAATTAGTTTTTAGCTTTTATATATTCATAAATAATTTCTTTTAATAATTAAATCTATAGTATGTTTTGTAAGTTTGTAACAAAAGGAATGAAACACAAAATAAATTCTTGAGGGTCACATCGAATAAATATTTTACACTAGGCTATACAAAAGTTCTTCAAAAATATTTACAATAAAATTTGAACTGCATGAGTACACGAAATGATTAGCATGAGTACACGAAATGATAAGAAAGTTTAAACAAATTTGTCTAAACTCGTCAATAATCAATTGTGTATACATTCTATTACTTAAAGTTTATTATTGTAGGATTAGATTGGGACCGGGGCAGACTAAAAAATTGTGTTGACGAATATAATAATTTAATTTCTATTTGATTATTCATTAGAATACACTTCTTTAATTACTTATGCGTAAATAAATTTTTTAAAAAATTGTATGAAAGAAGTGCTATTGAGTCTTGATCTTATATACAACTGTAAATATATTAAAAGTAACATTAAAAAACAATATTCACTTGAATTATATTGTGCAAAGTGAAATGTTAACAAGTTGCGCCGTGATATTTTGTTGAATTACAAATTTTGTTCTTTGAGATCCGAACAAAATTATTTATACAATTTATTTTAATTTTTTAACTGTAGTGAACCCGCAGCCGCTACCTTTCGGGTACACACTGGGTAAACCCCACGGGCGCACGCAGCAAATCTCGTGAACCAAGATAAACCACATTTAAGCGACAAGTTTATGAGGCATAATCATAAATTCTCCTCCAGTGAGATTCAAACATGTGACAAAGAGTATAAGTATCCCCTCTTTATACAATTATTTCATAGCTTATGTATAAACAAAATTATTATTTTCGGTTTATTACAAATGAGTGATATTAAACACAACTGTAAATATTTATAATTATATATTAAGAAAATTTTCATTCACTTAATTTAGAGATGTACGAGGTGAATGGCTAATAAACTGCACCGTAAAATTTTGTTAAATTGCAAATAGAAAAATTTAATTTACAGATGTGCGAAGTAAAATTTCGCTGAATTGAAAATTCCATTTTTTGAAATCCGAAATTAATTGCCCAAATTATATTTGTTAAATCTCAGCACTAATTTACAAAAACATAATTGAAAGAATGAGAAGAATATAACACTAACCATAAATTGACAAATAACATGCACTACGAGAAAAATGGCTAAATATGATCGAAAAATTTCAGTCATATTTACCAAATATGATTGCCAGCGGTCATATTTGATTAAATATGACCGAATTATGTCTGTCTTTTTTAGGCGGTGCAAATTTAGCAAAATCGCTCATATTTAGTTAAATATGACCGACTAAATTTGAACTTTCATTTTTGACCGAATAAATTTGACCGAAATAAATTTGACCGATTAAAATTGACCGTAAACGGTCATTTAAAATTTTTGACTTATGACTTAAAATTTTTGATAAAATTTGAATTTCCCGCCTCTTATAAATAAATATGGCAGCCAGCAGTCAAATTTATAAATTCGACCAACACATTATCGGTCATTTTTATAAATTTGACTGGTTTAGTATATAGTCAAAATTTATAAATATGACGACATTTGAGTTAGTCAAATTAATAAAAATGACTGATTTTGGTCAAATATAACCAGCAAAATGCGACTATTATTAGCAAAAAAATTATAGAGCCTCTTGAGCACACAAATATATCCACAATATGAATTGACTTTTAATTCCAAGAAGTTGCTTGACATTAGTTGTTGTATCCCAAAGGACTAGCTATTAGATGACACTAGATTTTCAGTCTATTTAAAATAAACCTACTCGTCAGCATCTTCATCTTCATCTTTGTTGCTTTGAAAATCACTGTGGTTCAATGCACATTGTTGATCCTAGTACCTTGCACTAAAACAATATAATCTCCATTAAGTGCAATTTACTTTAAAGCAAACAACACAGACTTTCAACAAATTACAAACAAACTGAATTGTAAATTGCAGCATTTGCACAATAGGAGTAACTGCAAAGCCATGAATAGTGTTGGCTGACATAAAAAAAATTCTCAAAATAGTAAACCTTAAAAAGAACATAAAACAAAATCATTCTCAACCAATATCTATTTTAAAGAATCCAATAACAGAAAAAAGAACAAGTCTCTTGTGTTGGTAAGTAAAACCTAGCAGTAAATTAAAAAATCTACAAGTCAATCATCCAAAAAAATAATAAGTGTAATATGTTTTATCTTACCAAAAAAATTGGGTGTATTCCCAGCCTTTTTCTCCGTCCGGGAGCTTGATGAGCTTGTCATCAGACGATGACAAAACATATGGAAGGCTTGGATGCAAATCCAATGACCTGATGTAGTCTGTGTGTGCTTCAAACTCTTTAATCTTATCATATATGTTGTAGTTGTACACGCGAATCATTTTGTTCTGAGCTCCAGCTGCAAACCAATTTTTTCGAGGTAAACAATTTGCACATCTAACTGCAAACAATCATATAAAATCACAGTTGGTCTTGTAATCCACCATAAACTAGTAAAAATCTTACAAGATAATAAATTTAAATTAAAAAGATACAAGGAGTGACAGAAATGTACCTAGCGTTTCAATGAGTTTAAAGGAGTTCTCAATTTTCTTTTATATTAAAGATAAATTAAGCTGGCAATTCAAATATATGCTTGTATTGTAAATTATGATACAGAAACACAACTGATCATAACATAAAAACATCAACTTACTTGGTAATTATAGTTCCAAATTAACACAGTTCCCGAGTCTAAACTTAGTAGTTCCGTACACAAAGAACATCAGATTGTGGAAGCAGGAGCAGATGACCTATATTTTAAATATCTGTTCTCTCAATTATGGAGTCTGGATATATCAGCTTATTGTACATTGACGGAATAAATTGACCTGTTTCCGCCATATTCACCTCAGCTTCTAAACACACAACCTGTTGGGTTTATTAATCTAAACTCGGTATAATTCCCCAGAATCATGGATGCTGCTGGATATGGCAAGGTGACACAATCGCTGGTGCATGGCTGGAGAATCTGCAGAATCATTAAGAGAATAAATCTTACGTTCATTTAGGCTTATCTTTGGCTCTAGTTTATTTCTTTCCTTCTTTCATGGGATATCATATATCTCTTTTCCTTTATATTGTAATCGTCTTTCATAATAATAAAGTGGTGGTTTCAGAGTAAACTTTGTTCTTCTCCTAGTACAAATACATTGCAGATTGTATTTATCAATAATCTGGTATCAGAGCTTGGTCACGAGTTGATGCCCAAGTACATGCCTAGAGCATTACAGATGGAGACAGACAAGAACAACGAAGGAAGGATCCAGTTAAACTACCCCATGTTGACTCGAGCAAATTATACGGCTTGGGCTATGAAGATGAAGGTGTATATGCAGGCCCACAGTGTTTGGGAGGCTATATCACCAAAGGATCCTAAGGCAACGGAGGTTGATGAGAAGAAAGACAAGGTCGCGTTGGCGGCAATATACCAGGCTATTCCGGAGGACGTACTCCTCTCGATTGCAGACAAGGAATCAGCCAAGGGAGCGTGGGAGGCTATCAAAACACTGTGTCAAGGTGCTGATAGAGCCAAGACGGCAAAAATACAAACCCTCAAGGCAGAGTTTGAGTCTATGACTATGCAGAACACAGACTCAATAGACGACTTCACCATGAAATTGAACGGATTGGTGACCAACATACGCTCACTGGGAGAAACTGTTGCAGAAAGCTATGTCGTCAAAAAGATCTTAAGAGCAGCCCCTTCGAAATTTTTACAAATCGCCTCCACTATAGAACAATTTGGAAATATCGAGAAAATGACTGTGGAAGAAACGGTGGGATCACTGAAGGCTCATGAAGAAAGAATCAAGGGACAAACTGAGACAAAGGAGGGAAAGTTACTTCTCACCAGGGAGGAGTGGGTCGAAAGAGAAAAAGAAGAGAGCAAGCTATTGCTTACAAAAGAGGAATGGATGAAATGTTCAGTCAAAGGAAACGCCGAGACATCGCATGCAAGGAACAGGGCAAAAGGGTACATACGAGGAGGACGAGATAAAACTAAAGTGCGATGTTTCAACTGTAACACTTACGGTCACTATGCCGTGGAGTGCAAAAAATCAAGACGAGAAAGGGAAGACACTGATGAGGCTCATTTTGCCCAGATACCTGACGATGAACCGGCCTTACTTTTGGTTGAAAGGGAAAAGAATGGTACGGTGATCAACGAGGAACGAGTAAAACCGAAGTTGGGTCAAGGAGAAAACGAACAAATGGAATCAAATTTGTGGTACTTGGACAATGGTGCAAGCAACCACATGACTGGCCAGTACTCGAAATTTGATAAACTTGACACAGGGATAACAGGTCAGGTAAAATTCGGTGATGGCTCGATGGTTCAAATAAGAGGCAAGGGATCAATCACATTGAGGTGCAAGAATGGAGAAAACAGGACACTGACTGAGGTATATTATATTCCCTCACTTAGAAGTAATATAATTAGTCTTGGACAACTCTCAGAGAATGGATATAGAATATCTATCAAGGGAGAGTATCTCTGGGTTCATGAAGAACAGGGTGCTTTGTTCATGAAAGTCAAACGGTCTCCGAACAGATTGTATAAATTCATTATCTACAGCGGCGAGACGAAGTGCTTGCTGTCGAGAGATGAGAATGAGAATTGGCTGTGGCACTCTCGCCTAGGCCATGTGAATTTCAAGGCGATGAAGCTCATGTCCTCGACAAATATGGTCTGTGGAATGCCAAAGATAGATCAACAACATGAAGTTTGCACTGGATGTTTGATGTCAAAGCAAGTCAGAAAATCATTCCCTCAAAAATCGAGCTTTTCAGCAAAGAAACCGCTTGAACTAGTCCACGGTGACCTGTGCGGACCTATCACACCATGTACTCCAGGAGGTAATAAATACATACTTGTCTTAATTGATGATTATAGTCGTGTTATGTGGACCTATTTGTTGAAGAACAAAAGTGATGCATTTGAGGCTTTCAAAAATTTTCGTGTGTTGGTTGAGAACACTCCTAAAAGGAATAAAATCATGACTTTCAGAACAGACAACGGTGGAGAATTCACTTCAAAAGAGTTTTCGAAGTATTGCAAGGAAACTGGAATTACTAGACACTTCTCTGCACCCTATTCGCCTCAGCAGAACGGCGTGGTTGAGCGACGTAATAGAACACTACTTGAGATGTCACGAAGCCTACTGAAGGAGATGAACTTGCCAAATCATTTTTGGGGAGAGGCCGTGCGTCACTCCACTTACTTGATCAATAGACTTCCCACACGTGCACTAACTGGAATTACGCCATACGAAGCCTGGTCGGGAAAGAAACCACATGTTGATCATCTCCGTGTCTTTGGCTGTGTTGCCCACATGAAACTGCCCGGTGTAAATTTGAAAAAACTAGACAGCAGGAGCAAACCAGTTGTCTACCTTGGGAAAGAATCGGGTACGAAAGCTTTCAGACTGTATGACCCTGTGACTAAGACAATTTCTGTGAGCCGAGATGTAGAGTTTGAAGAAAGAAGAGCTTGGAATTGGGTTAAAGAAATGGAAGAAACACAGTCACCAGCCGGTACCTTCACTGTATTTACAGGTGGTTTGGATGAAGCAACCGAGATCAATGAAAATGATGCATCGAGTTTGAATGAAGAGTCGACACCAGACCCTGTACCGAGGCACTCAAACGCTGACGGTGGCTCAGGTAACTTTGTAAGCCATAGTTCGACGAGTAGATTCTCTGGAAGTGAAGCACACACACAGAGTTCTCAGACTTTGGCCAGACAAGCTTCGACATCAACGCCAACTACAAACTCAACAAGCTCTGCAGAACAATCTCGAAGGTACAGGGACTTGAGTGATGTCTATAATGAAACTGTGCCGTTCGAGTTGGAAGATGAAGAACTTTTCCTCATGGGCGTAGATGAACCAGCAAACTACATACAAGCAGTGAAAGAAAGTGAATGGACAAAGGCAATGGAGATAGAAATGGATGCAGTAGAGAGAAACGGAACTTGGGTTCTGACAGAACTACCTCGAGACAGGAAACCCATTGACTTGAAGTGGATCTACAAAATCAAACGAGATGCAAACGGGAACATTGTGAAGTACAAGGCCAGGATCGTTGCCAAGGGATATGTTCAGAAGCAAGGCGTAGATTATGATGAAGTTTTCGCTCCAGTCACACGTATTGAGACCATACGATTGTTACTCGCAATTGCAGCAAAAGAACAATGGAAGGTGCACCATCTGGACGTGAAGACGGCTTTTCTGAACGGAGAAATTAAGGAAGAAGTCTACGTCAGACAGCCTGAAGGATTTGTTAAGCATGGGAAGGAACATCTAGTTTATAAGCTCATAAAAGCACTGTACGGTCTTCGTCAAGCTCCAAGGGCCTGGTACTCCAAACTGAATAAATGCTTAGAAGAATTGGGTTTTGTCAGGTGTGCATACGAGCAAGCTGTGTACACAAAGAAAACAGGAGAGGGTGTACTTATAGTCGGCGTATATGTCGACGACATCTTGGTGACAGGTTCAAGCATAAAGGAAATTGAGGAGTTCAAGAGGAAGATGGGACACAGGTTCGACATGAGTGATTTGGGGGAGCTAACGTACTATCTAGGCATTGAAGTCATGCAAAGAAATGGCTATATCCAGCTAAAACAGTCAGGGTACGCGAAGAAAATCCTCAATAAAGCTGGTATGCTGCAGTGTAATTCAGCAAAGATTCCGATGCACCCCAAAGAAGTCATTAACAAAGATGAAGAAGGAATAGCAGTAGACCCTACAGCATACAAGAGTATGATAGGAGGTTTGAGATACTTGGTGCACACCAGACCTGATCTGGCGTATTCTGTGGGCATTCTAAGCAGATTCATGGACAGACCCACACAGTTGCATCAAGGTGCTGTAAAACGCATACTCAGGTACGTAAAGGGAACGATTGACTTCGGACTGGTATACTCACAGGACAGTGACAATGAAGTGCTGATTGGATATTCCGACAGCGATTTGGCTGGCAATATAGAGGACAGGAAGAGTACCGGAGGCATGGTGTTCTACCTTAACAAGAGTTTGATAACCTGGACATCCCAGAAACAAAAATGTGTCGCACTTTCTTCATGCGAAGCTGAGTTCATGGCAGCCACAGCTGCAGCTTGTCAAGCTGTTTGGTTAAGGAAATTATTAGCTCAGATTACTGAGTATGACATTGGCCCAGTCACTCTCTTCATTGATAACAAGTCTGCGATTGACTTGGCCAAAAATCCGGTGTTTCATGGGAGAAGCAAGCATATAGACATTCGGTATCACTTCATACGTGAGTGTGTAGAGAACGGAGAAATCACTGTAAAACATGTACGATCTGAGGAACAGCGTGCGGACCTACTCACAAAAGCCCTTGCAGCTGTAAAATTCGAAATCATGAGAAACTTACTTGGCGTGGTAAAGTGCATTTAGACGAGTTTAGATTAAGGGGGAGTTTGTTGGGTTTATTAATCTAAACTCGGTATAATTCCCCAGAATCATGGATGCTGCTGGATATGGCAAGGTGACACAATCGCTGGTGCATGGCTGGAGAATCTGCAGAATCATTAAGAGAATAAATCTTACGTTCATTTAGGCTTATCTTTGGCTCTAGTTTATTTCTTTCCTTCTTTCATGGGATATCATATATCTCTTTTCCTTTATATTGTAATCGTCTTTCATAATAATAAAGTGGTGGTTTCAGAGTAAACTTTGTTCTTCTCCTAGTACAAATACATTGCAGATTGTATTTATCAATACAACCTAGTTTCAAATGTGAGATAAACTCCAGATTTATAACATTTTCAAACAACTCGAATTGGACCTTAATTAGGTACATAGGCTCAAATCAGCTGGATAAGAAAAACCTTGGACTCGAGTTATAAACTAGATTCAGTTAGAGTTATTTACTACCCGGATAAGAATTATTACACTATCTTATTACACTATCGTTAAAAAATATAAAAGAAATATTACCAGGAGTTAGCTGCTCTCATTTAAACAAGTTAACAACTTTATAATCACAATCAATCTCGGCTTGACGAACACCTAAATTCAATACCTCACAACCCTATTTTCTGTCCACAATACCACAATCAAAAATTAAAACCCGACACATGATACAATCTTTTAATTCAATAATGCCAAACAGAACAACACTAAAAAAGGTATCAACTCTGAATTCTGCGCTTCATAGTGAATTGAACAAATTTAAGCAGCACTCCACATCGTCTCATTATAATCCTACAATCAGAACCAAGATAATTAGTAACATTTCCTATATTCAAACACAATGTTCCGCAAATATAAACATAACTATAAAATAATTAGTCAAAACTCGTCGACACAACTCAAGAGTACGAAACAATCAACACATTTCTTAGACTCAAACAAACATTTCTAGATAAAACAAAATCAAACTTAAAAAATAAACAATACTTCTTGACACAGCTCACGAGTAGGAACAATAATAAATGCAGCTAGAGTGAGCTTCTTCTATTTCGTAGAAAATAAACCCTATTTCGTAGAAAATAAACCAAATAAGCATAAAATTAAGAACATAAACATCAAAACGAAACCCTAAAATTGAAATCACCTTAAATCAAAGCCTTGAAATGCCAACCCCTAATTAGAAGAATACCTAAAATTAAAAAAAAAATTATAGGAGGGTTAAGGTAACATAAACATAAACAAATCAATTGAGCCCCAACTTTCTAACTTGACCTATAAATCAATTGAGCCTTAATTAGAAATCCAAAATCCTAATTATGTACTAGAGATTGAAAGTGATGTCAAGAGAAAGTGAGGGTGGTACTAAGAGAGATTAGCGGGAGAGATTAGCCAGAAAGAAAGACTAGAGATCCTACAAGAAATAGTTCTATCAGCGACCACTGCCGGTAGGAGAAGCCTATCAGTTACCGCCTCCCCTTGCAGAAATCAGTAGAAGATAAACTGGTCGCTGTTAGGTACAGCGGTGACGTCTTTCAGCGATAATTTTTTTTGCGTCCGATATTAGCGACAACGCGATCGCTACTCCTAGTCAGAATCTTCTTATGTGATGCCAAGTGTATGCGATGCCATCAGCAACCGCATTTCGTAGCCGACGTTTGCGACAACTTTCAGCAACAGACTCTCCTCGCACATGATCGCGACTGATATTAGCGACCGCAGTCCCTCTCCAATACTTGCGACAAATTTAGCAACGACTTTTTCATCGCTTTTGGACATGCTTATCTGCTACAAATTTTTGCTACAACCTGTCATCGCTGAAAACAACAACCAGTATTAGCGACCATTTTCTGTCGCTGATTTAATTCTTATTTGCTACTGGTTTTAGCTACTATTTGTGGTAGCTAAACCTAGCGACCAACATTAACTACTGGTCTTTGTCGCCGATTAATTATTTTATAGAAATAGTAACAGCTACTACTTTGTCATTGATATTTATTTTTTTAACTAAAATATTGTTGTTGTCTTTTCAAATCTGCTATATATAATAATTGTCCCAACACAAATATAACATCTCCTCAGATAATAAAAAGTTCATAATATCTTAAAACAATATTATCCTTGAACAAATTAAAAAATTCACAATATTTTGAAACAACATAATCCTTGAACAACTTATAGAGTTCCCAATATCTTAAAACAACTCAATCCTTGAGAACCACACCCATATGTTCGAATATCGTCAAAGTATGAAAGAAAATTCAGAAATATCATTGCATACATAAAATCCTACGATGAGCAAAACTCATCATCCTCATCAAGATACTGCTGGTGCGAGCCCTGCATTTAACAAAATAATAAAACCATTTAAATTTTTACTGAATAACTCTGATTAATTGAGCAATACATGTTTAGATGTTCGATTACCTTATCATTGTCCTTCTGTTGTGATAAATTTGCCACATCTAATGCACGAGCTAAATCCTCAGGATGCAATTCCGCTAAATGCCCTGCCAGTGGAAGAAGTAGTTTTGGATTTTGGCATATAGCCCTCACACAGTCTACCGGATTATAGGAAGATGGATGGCTCGATGACTGTGAATACTGTGTGTTACCCGAGTCATAAATGGATGGGCATTGTCGCTGACCTTTACCTTTAACATAGTTCTTCTTGACAGGACGTTCGGCGCCTTCTGGATAACGCTCAGCAAATAAACGGAGATAAGTATTATGTCATCATATTAACTATAAAAAAGTTCAAAATGTGAGTCAGAAAATACCAATATTAATTATCAAAATTATATAGATAAATGTAACTATATTAATAAAATTATTTATCAAAAAGTTTAGAACATGGCAATGTTTGTGGCAGTGTGTTCTCTCTCTCCTAACAGTTGTAATTCAGTTCTAACATTTACATGACAGGCTAGCATTAATAAAGAACATGCTCTAATAATCTATCAACAAGAAATGTGTATCATTTTATTTTTTGGAAAATATATTTACAAAATTATCAGATAAAAGTGGGTAAAGTCAAAATTCGAATTTAAAATTATTGACTATGGATGTGTTTTAGGATCTCAAATTTCTTCCCATATGGAAAAACAGGATGTTGTCCAAGAGGTATGTTGCTTATAGCTTGTAGATATAGTGTATTCTAGAAATCTCAGTGCATCGCATGATATTATTTATACAGAGTAAAAATTACCAGCCCATTAAGTTTTAGCTAACAGTTGTTTCACATTAGAAACATGATTGTCTTGTGAAGAGAATGTTATCCACTAAGCTGTAATATTAGGGAATATTACCAAATTTCCTTCTCTCTGTCTTTCTCCTCAGCAAAATTAATTTACAAAAATAGGTGTACTTTCAACTACGTAAACCAATTGCACAGTGTAGTTATAACTGACATCCTAGTGTTATTCAAGAACTGCATTTCATTGGATTAAAAACTCTAGCTACAACTGCTCTTCAATTAATATTTTCAGCATTTATTTTAGAATTATCTATACCATTTACTCCTATAACCTCTTGCCTTTAGGTTCATAGGTTTCATCTTGTAATTCTGTTTATTGAGCAGAACCACTATCCAATAACCCGACACATGTAGTTAATCTTAAATCCCAATATCATGGTAAATTTAAGTTTGTTTGTGGGATTATGCAACAGGTAACTGTTTTGTTCTTATTTGCAACAAGTACCATTTCGGTGCATCGCGTGATATTATTTGTACATAGTAAAAATTGTCATATTCTTTCCAATTTTACCTAATACTTCATTATTAGTTAAGAATTATAATACAGGTGACAAAGATTAAGGTTATGGACAAAGGCAGGCTTATAATCAAAGCCAAATATAAGTTTGTAGAGAAATAACTATGTATAAAATTGATGCACAATTATAATAGATAGAGAATGAAGTTAAACTTCATTAAAATTTCTGAAGTTTTTAGACTTATTACGACTATGTTCTTAGCTTCAGATAGGCAGTCACGAGTGGCCACATACACATCGAACCAATCGACAGGAGTACCCTGCGACTGAGACTCCTGTAGAAAATATAATCTTATTATCACTAAATAAATATATGTATTATTTTACAAGTTGCATGATTGTAAGTATATCAGAACTATTAATACGTACCCTCACACTGATATGTTGCAATTAAGATATACTTCCACCTTTGTAGGTACCTTTGGCCTTCTCCCGTAGGTGCACCCGCGTACCTATTGCTGGAAGCAGTAGAGTGCTTCTTTAGCCATTTCTCGTCCCTCCATTCATCGCACATCTGAGCTCATATATCAGGAGAGCACCACCAAGGACTATACTCGTGCATGTACAGCACTCCACTTTTGTCTGGATGGTCAATGCTAGTATTGGTTATTGCTTTATCACGTTCATTTGAGAGGTTTTTCGTGCGAGCTGCACACTTCTCCCAAAATAGAGCAGATATCTCCGGACCATATTCATCTGCCCACCTATAACGCTTCTGTATTAATTAAAGATACAACATTATTCATTATTAACACAAGGTTTAACACAAGGTGAGATAATACTATGAAATTAAACATAGTGTAAGGCTATGCAGATTGTCATATTTTATAGGATAAACTGGAAGCAATATATCACATTTCCAACAAAAAAGTTAAATTGCAGACCTCAGATATACATGATATTAAATGTAGTGTAAAAAAATAACAAAAGGTCTTGACAACAAGGAAATTGAGCAACTCAAAACTAATGCAAACATTAGTTCAATAAATATATCAAGTTATTCAGACATTATAAAAAATCAACCAAACACAAAACAATCAATTTCATATAAAATTATTAATCTCTCACCTCCCATAACAACAACATCTGTTGCCATCATTATTAATATCTGATGTACTAGTGATAAGTTTTTCTAAACTGGGCTATAGTACGGTGTCATGAATTATAATTTTGATAAATTTCTTAATTTTAGGTCTGACAAGATAGCAGTGCCAAAACACTTCCACTGGCCAGAGAATAAAGCTTTGTGTTTGCCCAGATTTCAATACAAAACATGTTAAAAGATGATTACACAGTGCTACTATTATTTATATAAATAATGGTGCTTGTTAATAAGTAGAACTGAAAACATTATCAAAGCAACAACCTCCCTCTTAGAACATAACAAAATTACAAGATATAAAGGAAAATGTAAGAAAAGTAACTTGGCAAACATTAAAAAATATATTGGGTTTGATAATGCAAATAAGTGAGACTTCTATACGAACATTAATTTAAACAAGAACTATGCCAACATTGATAAATTATTAAATTCAACTCAATAACATTATGCATTTTCAGATTACAAGAAACAAGTGTTAAAATTTTAGTTTCTTCTTAGTATACATAAATATATTAAACAAAACATCATGAAATACAAACACCTGCATATTCACATTCACCAATGCTCAACAACAGTATAAGAAACCCCATGATACATATAAAAATTAACAAAAGAAATTAAAAAAACTAGTAAAAAAACACCCTACAAAATTCCAAATATAAAAATCCAAAATAAGAAACTCAAAAGGGCAAAACACAAACAAAAAACAGAGAAACACAAAATAACAAAAACCAAAACAACAATAAAACTAAATAAAGATTAAACAATGTATGTATATGTACCTAGTGCTGACATCAAATACAGATATGCATTTCAATGTTGTAAGCAAATACAAGTTAAGTATGCACTGGGCAAGATACCCATTTACAGAACATTTCGTCCTAAAAGATGCAGGAAATTTTTCTATAATATGTTGTGCCTTTCATTTTTTTAAAATATTTTTACACATAATATTTAATTCTGAAAGTTGCATTATATTTTTTATTTAGGTTTAAAAGTATTACATTTCATAATTTTAAGTACTACATTCATTTAATTTGTCTCTCACTTTACATTCATCTGTAACCGCACAATCTTACAAAATCTAATGACAGTTACATCAGTATCGAGAGTCTCCATATAATATTGTTTTCCACACTGAACCCAACTCTCTCTGTCTATATTTTTATATATATATATATATAACATGAGGGAACAATTAAAAAATTCTGATTAACTAAAATAATACATGAGCTTTACATTTACAACTTCATTTAATCGCTATGAGTAAACCTAACCAAAAACTAGAGTCAGGACACAAGGATCATATATAATAAAAACAGACCCGTAAATAGACCAATAGCAAAAAACACTTAAAAACACAATTGGACAGAAGATTGTTCTAGAAGCAAGTATCTTTTACATGACAATACACACATATCTTAATTCAATACTCACCATTAAATCTTAGATAACAACAACCTTTTAAGTACCATTGTTTCATGTGTTTTAGTACAAAGCATTGTGAACAACAAACAAAATTGAGGTTTAATGATATCTAGCTATTAGGTAGGTAGACACATATATGTAATTAATACATATAAGTTCTTCACCTCATAAAAGAGGGTGAAGCATTATCATATTTATCTAACAGTTGTCATATTTATCTAACAGTTATCATAGTAGGCATTGAAATTTTTCATGGACAGACATAGTAAACACTTGCAGAAACACACAATTATAACTATTTAGTATATGTATAATTAGAACAAAAAGCTTTCGGGGAGCTGAAACATGTCTTCAAGAGAAATAGATGAAAATTTTCTACTATAAGAAGAAAATATCATATTAACACGAGATAAAAAGTAACAAGTTTTGTTCACAATTTTCTACGAGGAGATATATCTCTAAGTACGTGACATAGAAATGAGATTATGTGAATATTATCATATTCCTAAATATCCCTAGTCTAGTATTATTATTAAGTGATAATAATAATGCATTAAGACTAGTGTGTTTGTTGACTGATGATCACATCTCATTGATCATAGGTATAAAGATTCACAAGCAGATGTAAACATACATGGTGTTTGATAGAACCAATGTGAGATTCTACATATTTTTTGTGTCATAAGTAATTCTCACACCGATAATGATGTAATGTTCCTTCGACTTAAAATCATTATGATTAATATACTTTGATTACATCAAAAGTTACCTTTGACCGGGTAATGATAAAAGTGGACTTCGGGTATATTATGAATCGTGTGAAAATATGAATGATCTAGAATTGATTTAACCCTCATAATTTTGGAGAGATATTATTGGCCTTTTATGTGAGCTAGATTACGAAATGTGTGGCGCCGTGCTCAAATATTGGTTTGGAATGATAGTCTATTAATTGATAAAAAAAAACTTGGATTAAACCAAGAAGAGGATGACACATAACATGCCTCGAGTTTAATCTATAATATTTGGTTAAAAAGATTATATTACATTGTACATTATTCACGAAAGGTTTATCGATCACCGATTAAGTTACTATTACTTGGGTAGCAATGATGTATTACTAGATGCCCCTCATTGTTTAAGATTTTAAATTAGATTTAAAATTGTTGCCAACATAATAATAACCTAAAGGGTCACACAAAGAATGATTGGAGGATTATTTAATTTAAATTTGGATTTAAATTAAATGTATGTAATTCGAATAATTTGTTATTAATTAAGTAAGACTTAAATAATTAAATAAATAAGAAATTTGAGTTTACTATTAAATCCGAAATTGAATTATTGGGTGATTAAGTAAGACTTGATTAATAATAACTAGGATTTTCGGATTTATTAAAACTCTATATTAGTTTAGGGTTAGAAGTCCTTTTCTCTTGAGCCTCAACTAGGGTTGTGCATTTTTATAAGATAAAAACACATACCCTAGCAACTTGAGAGAGAAAGAGAGAGAGAAGGCGGCTTTTGATTTACGAGTGCTAGTACACGCTCATCCTTCATTCGATCATTCGTGTGGATACCTTCATGGCATAGATCGTTTCACGACGGGATACATGGTGATTGTTGAAAGCTTGGACCTCCATTAGACAATAGAATTCGTAAAACTTTTTACGGTAAACATCTTAACCACGAATTAAATATCATCTTTTCGCATTGATCCTGCATTGAGTTTTCATATTTCTAGTTATTACAATTTTAAACATTATTTCCGCTGCGTTTATTCCTCGAAACCCAACATAAATTTGTAAAATGCATAACCCTTCATCTCAAAATAAGTCGTTTGGACTTTGGGCGCATGTTTTATGGTGTACAAAAAAGTGACTTCCACATATTATTTATACAATTTTCTTTTTTTAATAAAGTTATTACATTTAAATTTTTATTCATTAAAAGATGAAATTAAGAAAAAATCGGTATATGATAGTTTTTTGCACCTTAAAGTACGATGTAATTAAAGCAACACTTGTTTTGAAGAACATAGTATTAATTATATCTATAACCCTTATTAATAATCGAAAACGGTACCTTGGTTGGGAGGCTTACAATGTAAATGACATAGAGAGCAAACCAAACCTGTGATTTTGCAAAGAAGTGGTGCCAGATTGATCAAAGTCTAATGCAAATTTATATAAATGAAATGATCATTACAAAAAGTCAAAAACTACGGAGATAATTATACAAGTGTGAACAGTTAAACAATTTACTTCATAAATATCGTATACTATGTTAGTCAACAATATTTGATTAAATACATTAGAGATAACATGACATAAATGAATGAAAATGTCACAATAATGTTTAGTTGATAAACCTGAATTATGTGTGGAACCAAAATAAAGTGTGAAAAGTGAGACATGTTTTATCTAGTGAAATTAGATATAAATAAAATTCCTTATGCCGTCTAATTTGTGAAGTAAATATTTTATATGTTGCTAGACCTTTCCCTGCTAGAACTTTAATCATTTTAATATTTTTTATACAAAACTTTTTTTGTACAAATTGATCTAACAAATCACAGCACACAATGCGACATTTCAAATAACCGGGTCAGACTTTTTTAAATATAATAGACTATATCAACCTTAAATTGTAGAGTTAATATCACTTTGCATTCCTTCGGTTTCAGCATAATCCGGATTGCGTCAAGAACTTTAATTATATGCAATATGCATCCCTTTGATTTTAATATCCTTACAATGACTAACCCTCTACCCAATTTTTCGCTAAATTTTGATCGTTAATAGTTGACTATGTGTAAAATGGAGATATTACTTATAAAAATTTAAAAAATATAATAAAAATTCAAAATAAATGTAAAATAAAAAGTAAAAATTATAGTTAATTTTTTTATAGTATATATATATACAAATTTTTATAACGTGCGTGATAATTATAAATATATCAAAATATGATTTAACTTTAATATGTTAAAGATGAAATATTTAAATAGAAAAACTAAAAAAATATTATTATTTTAAAAATGTGCTTAAATCGATTTAACACTTGATTCAATTTTTTTTTAAAATAATTATATTTATTTCTAATATTTCCAATTTATTATTATTTTATTTAAATATTTTATATGTATTATCTCCGTTTTAGCCCTAGTGAACCGTTACTTAATGGTCAAAATTGAGAGAAAGTTGGCTAAGGGGTGGTTATTCTAATAGTATAGAAATCTAAAAGATGCATTTTGCATATAATTAAATTTCTTAACCTGCATTAAGTTGAAACTTAAGGAATACAAAGTGAAATTAACTCTAAATTATTCAAAAAAGTACATCTTTCTTACTTAACATTTGTTTATTTTATCCACACAATAGTAACACATTGCATGACATTTATTTATTTTACAATCCTCTAAAAGATGTGCAGCTAGACATGTCACGCCAACACAATTTACCTTATTGTCATATTAATTTCATAACAGAAATGCACTAGAAAAGTTTAAATGAAATATAGAAATCACTTTGTTTAAGATTAAACTGATGTCAAGTAACATTATAAACATCACTTTTAACC